>NC_060120.1:448020996-448330496 GCF_021461395.2 Schistocerca americana
CATCAACAGCCACCACATCTTCAACAGCAGCAACAACATCCACAACAGCAACAACATCCATCAACATTTACTATCTACTACTACTACTACTACTACTATTACTACTACTACTGCAACAATAACAATAATAACAACAACAACAACGACAGCAGCTGCAGTGAACATATGGAAGATTTTTCAAAAAGAGCCAAGTATTGTGTACATAACAAGCTTACCTGTAATTATTTTTCTCCAGTGAGTATAGTACCAAATTCTGAATCGAAACACAAGGTTTTTATGTAGATTAAGATCAATCGTAAATACATAGGGATTAAGATTTTAAGGTAAAATATGAGGTATTTAATATATTGCGTTTAAAAAACACATTTTTATGAAAAGTGGTAATATTTAAAAACCAAGTGCATTCTAATTATTATTCTATTGTAGCCAGTGTAAGTATAAACATGTGTATTTATATAAAAAGTTTGCTGCATCCTTATTAAATGTGATATAATCTTGTAAGTGATCCTGTGCAAACTCGTCAATTTTTGTGAACTTTTAACTAGAGAATAATGTGTGATTTCCTTTATTTCTTTTTAAAAAGTGAATGTGTGTGTGTGTGTGTGTGTGTGTGTGTGTGTGTTTTGACGCGCAAGTTTGCGCGTTTGTGTGGCGTGCATGTTTAGTGCAAGATCTTGGGCCTGAGTGTATTTTGATGTCAAAATAGTTAGAAAAATCTATGATTTTCCTTGCTTTCCCACTCCTCCTCTGAAGATTATGCTCTTGATGGTGCATGGACACATGTAATTTGTAAAAAACTAGTATGTATGTACATAAAACAAATTTTTGAAGACATGGATTTCAAAAATATTTTTGACACAAAACAGATAAATTAAGGAGTATTTTCTGCATTTTTCTTTCAATTTTTAAATAGTTCATTGCTTTTATGAGGGGGAGAATTATAGTATCTTACATTGCAGTATGAGCTTGAGACAAATAGTTGATCTATTTAATTAAATAAGGTAGCAAGATCTTAACACAAGTGTGCGCAACTAAAAACGTTGAATCCATCCTTGCCATGTTTGTTTTTTAATCATGTGAGAAGAATGAGTGTGTGAAGGCTGTTATACTCTTTTTTTCTTTTTTTTTATTGGAGGGATAAGGAAATTTGCCTCTTAAGGGGAGAATAAAAATACCTCTGTGACCAAACATGTTATACATATAGAAATAAGAAAGATACATATATATAAAATATAAATATATATTTGTGGTCTTGTAATAGAATAACATATATTTCATCAAAAGTAATTGTCTTTTATGAAAAGTGAAAGCTTTCAGTTGCAGAACTTTAAAAATGACACATAGTGTGAAATATTTTGAGTGTACATTTAAGAACTGGGCAGTCTTATCTACTTTCCGCAACAGTTACTAACAGGAGAAAGTGGATTTAATAATACCATTACTGTGCTTTACTAGCTAGTATCTTTTCCTTGATTTGTAATGCAAAATATTGACATGACAAAAGTTGACTTGTTAGTATTTTCACCTCCAGATTTGCAGTATTTTGTAGAAATGTGGTCACATTTTCCATGATTGTACAACTTCTATGTGATTAACTGTGAACAATACTATAAAATGCAAAAAGTGTGATTTGTAGACAGTAATGACAGCATTTTAATCAAAGAATGTTAAGTAACTGCAATTTTGAGCCATATCAGTTGCTTTGTTGTAATTATTAAGGTAAGAGTTATGTATTATAGCTTTTTAAAAAAACAAGAAAATCTAACAAAAAAAGTGTACTAATAAGAAATCATTGCAGTGAACACCATTCTGGTGAGGATGTGCAAACTGTGCACATTTTGCCTCTCAGGCCACTAAAATCTCAGTTAAATTAACGCCAAATGATTTTGCAACAGACAACATTATAGTAATATAAGTAAAATGTGATTAAATTGTGTAACACTGATCAAAACATTCTGTACTAACAGCATGAATTGTGACAAAATTTATGTGCATTGACCAATTCAGAATTTTACTGTGTTCGGTAGGTTAAGATATTGAGTGGCAGATAGAGCACGATACATTGTCTTTCTGAGGTGGTGGTTCTTGTGCCGAAGACTTTGGTGAGCCATATTGGTGATATATTTCTTCCATTTGTCTTTGAGTAAAGATATATATAACAACTTACACTTAGTGAGTGCCTGTTTGAGAAGCATTTATCTGTCTGACAGTATGGGACACACATTCCTGCTATTGAAGTGTGCCAGCTGCTAGTCGTTTATTTTCAGCAGGTTGTGTGCCACATTATTGAAGGATGCTAGAGGCTAGTTTTTGGTTATTTTTATGGCTTGTGATGCTCAAGATTACTTGAGTATGAAATGTCTCATGGTTGTCCCCCCCCTCCCTCGTCCCCTCCTCCAAATATTCTCCTTTTCTCAGTACTGATAAATTTGAGCACTAAAGAAGTATTAGCTATATTTTGTGGAAAGTGATTGAATCATTTAGGTTTTCCATAACCTTATGGAGTATGGTCATTTTGAGTGATTTACTTTGTAATTTGCTGCGAATTTGAGCAGTTAATTCATAAAGTTTCTATTTGAGTGCTTATGAGGTTCTACATATGTAAATGTGAAAAGTATTGCATTTGAAAACATGCTAGTAATGTGGAGGTACCATTCAATTTTCAAGAAACATGCCTCTGCACATTACCATGTTTTGTCACAATGCCACACATCATCATATTTTAACTGTTGCATTAAAGAATTAGTGGAGGAAGTGAACATCAGATGTACATTAAACGGCCCTCTTTACCATTCACAGCCATAGTCTCTTTTTTTTTATTATATATATTAATTAGTATGTGTTGTCTGAGCTAGTCACAGATAATTTCTTGCAGTGATCTGTCTTAACTGTTTGCTAAAAATCTTTTTAAGTTGCTGATTCCCAGTGTAAGTTGTTGTTCCTTTTATGGGAGAGGGAGACTACTGACCAGTCCAGTTAATTTGCAGGGCCCGTAGCAAGGAAGTACCTAATTATCGGTCTCTTGGCTTTGCTGTGTTGTGTAGTCTTCCTCTTCATATCCTCCAACAAGCACCATAAAGGCCTGTGCCTTTCAAATTTGCTGTGGTGGCACTAGCATTTCATTTGAGACAGTTTGTTGTTTTCATGTGTTACAATTTTTTTTCCAAATATCATATGTGCCTAAGAGACTTTATCCCTCAAATTATGAAGCTAAATGATTGCTCTCTGTGGAGACTTTGTCCTAAAACAAATTGTATAATGTAAATACTGTCTGTCTGCTGAAGTAAGTTTAGTGACTGCAGTTAGAACATAAAGTGGAGTTCTGCATCCTTCACGTTATTGGCTTCAGAGCACTGGTGTTGCTTTCCAGGGCTCATATCAGTAAACATTGTTGCTCTGCTTTGCTGACTTTAATAGTTCAAGAGTGTTTGATTGGAAATGTCAGTCTCATTCATACCTGTAACCATAAACATTGATCAGATGACCAGGGATCAAAGCAAATCATCAGGGTGAGTGTTGGATATTTGATACTTGTGTATTACTGGCTGATGTGCACAGTTTGTGAAGTGAGGCTTTGAATTTTCTTATCTAACCATCCATTATTTCTCTGCTGAAAATCTTATTAAACTGTGTCTTCTAGAAGTTAACGCTTTGGTGCACTTGGATAAAGGAAAACTGTTGATATGGTATGATTGGTTAGGATTTATTCACTTGTCTTGTTTTATTTTTATTTACAAACCGAATATATCCTTTTTTCCAACATGCTCCAAAATAAATGGAGACCAGGCAAGGTTTCAGTTCAGGCTCAAGAGACCAAAATTGTGATACATCTGTAAAGTGCACATTGCATTCGATCGAGCATCATGTAGAGTATCCTATTTTAGGTGCTGTACTGTGATGCTCTGTTTTTATTGCAAATGAAAATTTTATTTCCTTGTTTTCTTTAGTAAAGAGGGTTAGACAATTGTAAAATTAAAAGAAATAACACGATTTTTTAAACTGCATGTTTGTATGGAAAGCAGCAGTATGTCCATAGCTGGTTAGTCATTGCATTGATTGAATTTGTGGTAACATGTGCCTGCTATTATAAAGACCTGCAAATGTCATACTTCTCATGTGTAGGTGCTTGTTCACAGAAGGATACTTGTGTTATAATCCAGAAAGATGTAATTGTTTGGTGTGGGACTTAAGCAAAAGAAAAAAATAGTTTCAACCAAAAAATCTCCTCCTGATACACTTTGTGCCCTCTGTAATTAACCAAACGCAGTAAAACTTTTGATGTCTGTGTTAGGGAATAGGGATCTTGATAAGCAGATACATAAAAAAAATGCTAATGATTTTTGCTCATTGTTTAAATAGCTTTAGCTTCTTGTGTTCACAAGACAGTGGAATGTCACACAAGGAAATCAGACTTTAAAACAAATCTGAGCTGTATATTGTGCTAACATTCTGGTGTTCACATATCTTGCTATTTTTCTGTGTAAGATTAGAGTGTATTTTTCCTTAGGAATTGTCAGTTGACTTCCCCAGTGAAAGATGAAAACAAACTGAACATCAATTAAATCACATTCATGTTGTAATTGCTAAATTTTGTATCTCAACCATTTGTATAATCAATATTGGTTACCACAAATTTATTTTTATGAGTATTTTGTAATCTGTCAATTTTAAAATTTGAAATCCAATTTAATTTATTTGTATGAGTGAAAGAATTAATCTGTGCCTTATATGGGTAATGAATGACATGAACAGTTCGAATGGACCACAGCATACTCCATGCTTGTGAACTAATGTACATAAACAATGAACAGAATTGATACCAGCATTCTTATTGTGTTAGCATGCTATCTGTCTGCTCATATTGCTGGTGAACTGTTGAATTTTTTTAAAAAAGTAGGCAGTTTTGAAAACTTCTATCAATTGTTCAGTAACAATAACTCAGAATAATAAATTTCAGTGGCCTTATATTACATACAGTAATTGAGAACATTATTTTGTCTTGGAAGTAATTTTGGTGTTTGCTTTAAAAATATTTATTCCACAATATTTTACACAGAGTTTTTGTGAACAACTTATTTCAGGTCCTCCTATAATTATTCTCAATATAGAAGAAATCTTTGTATTTCATTGTTTCTAAAAAGCAAAAAGGGATGTGCTTCTAGAAGCCTCAGGGAGTTTTAGGATGTTCAACCATAAATGGAACTTTTTTTCTGTGGAAACAATTTTGTCACACTGTCCAATGTGTTGAAATTTAATCTGGATGCAAAATTTACTTATTTTAAAGCCTGTTGATCTGACAGTGCTGTGGGCCTAACAGTGTAGTGGGGAAAAAAGTTAAACATGAATTCTCGGACTTCATAAGTATTGGAATCGACACATTGGCTTTGTGAACTAGCATTTGCAGAATGTGTCAGTTTGTTCAGGAATCTGCTTGTCATAGGTAATATTGAAATGAATGAAATAATGGTGGGGGTTGGGGTTGGGGAGAAAGGTTGCTCAGTTTTGTTAAATGGCATATTACACCAATCTTGAGGAGTAGTAGTGGCTGAATAGAATAAATGTTTTCATTAATGATTTATTTGCATAATTTCTTACAGTTGAGGGCATGACTTCGAAATTTTGTGTGACATATCAGTGAATAGAAGTTTCCAGAGGCTCTCTAACAGTCTGCAAGATTATACTGGATATGGGATAACCCTGTGACTCAAAATTATACTGTTACGCTTATGCTGTGTAGGAACACTTGCATTTTGAATACATTAGCAGTTAAGTCTGTACATAGTGATGTACATGTGGAAGATATTCAGTATTGTAATATAATTTGTGCTCAGAACTGTCAATATAAGCTGACTTTTTGTGTAGATATTATTTGACATGTGTTGAGGAAAACAGATTGTGGCATTCTAGATGACTTGTCACGTGTGAGTCACTATTTTGTAATAAAGAACTATATTTCATTACCGCATATTTAACTCCAACTGTAATGGTGCTCTGTGTATCTGTAGAGCTGTATTGTTTTACAAGCTGTACAAAATGTGCATTTTCACTATAATATTTACTATGTAAGTATGTAGCACAAGAAGCGTTGGCCACAGAGAACTGAAATTTGGAAAAGTTTGCTGAAGACAACTAATTGTAATGTACTTTAATTTGAGAGGTTGTGAGATAAACTCCTGGCATAGTCTTGTTTCCTGTCTGTGATGTTACGTGGAGTTGATTTCATATGGAAATAGACTAGCAACCTGATGATGATTGCTAGAAAGACAGTTTTGAAAGTAACTCCAGTTCTTCCATGAAGGAAGCTGGCTACCTTCACACTGAAATATGAATGTGAATCCTTTCCATTGTGATATTATATGCACCAATAAATCTCTTTGCCACTTTCTTTGTGGCTAAACTTTTCTCTTCTTGTATTAATATAGACTTAATAAGATCAGGCAAGATGTGGCTTCATCATAATGGGTGATCGGTATAGTACCTGACAGAATAATCATTCTTGTTTTTAATGTAAATTTTTAAAACCCAATAAAAATTAAATATGAGAACACGTACAGAAAGTTGTGACGAATCACATCATTACACAGCTTTCCTGCCAAGTACAAATGTCTCATTATATTTACCGTTTGGCAGCCTCAGATTGCAATAACTAATATAACAGTAGGGTAGAAATATTTCTGTAACTAGAAATACCTATGAGGATTCTGTGTATTGGACACTCTTAATGTTGTGATCTATCTGTTGAGACTTACAAATAGTTAATGTGAATTTATATGTATGTCATGCTTCGTTATTACCCTTGTTGTAACATGTAGAGTTCTGTGCAGCAGACAGCTTTTCCTTAGGACTGTATTACATGATAATGTGAGATAGTACAGTAGACTAAAATATGTTTGTAAAAGCTGGCTTGTAAATATTGGTGTTCTTATAAAAAAAAATTCTTTTTGGCCTTGGCACATGTTTGAGCCATTATAACCTTTCCAGTACTAAGAGAAACATTTAGCACAAGCTAGAGCCATAGGACCAATGGCTGTGTGGAGTTGAAATGGCAGCTAGCAGTGATCAGCACATTACTTGACGCAGACACGGCCTTGTGATAACTTAGTAACTAATTTACCATTACTCATTAATTTTCTTACGGATGTATTTATTTGTTGCATTTTATCTTGTAATAAGCTGTTAGACTGGACATTTGATTAAGAATGACTTATGTTGAAACTGGGAAGAAAAATGGAAACTTCGTTTTCTCTCAAGCGCACAAGAAATCATGTTAAAGTCAAATTGATGTGCAATAATCAATAAGTCTATTGGGGTAAATAATTAGCTGTTCCGGTCACGCTTAATTGTTTTTCTTCTCATGTGTTAAAATGTGTTCATTATACAGTAGGAAATGGTTGACACTGTTCCCCACACACCCATACTACAAAATTGATGCCTTAATTTATGGAATAGTATTCTGGTCCTAAACTTAATGTCATGGCATATTTGTAGAAGAAAGAGTCTGCCTGTTGGTGCTTGTAATTGAGTGTATGTTTATGCTTCCACATTGAAGAAAGACGTACAAAGCCTGGTACTTTGAATTGAACCAAACATTTCAAATGTGATCTAAAGTAGATATGTAGGTAGATAGGTAAAAAGTATATGGGAGAGAGAGAATGAGCTATAGATTATATATATATATATAAAGATATGTATTCAGTACTTTGGTAACAAATGTTTTAATTTTGTGTAATTTAGAAGTGTATGTTTTACATGTATCCTTTTGTGTAGACAATGGATGTCTTGGCTCAGTTGTGTTAGCAATTTGTGGACTGTCCAGTTAAGACTACTATTATAAATTCAATTTTTCTTGAGTACCAGATAATTATTGTACTTTGTGATGTTGCCAGAATTAGACTTATAAGCAGAGGACTTAGTTGATTTTTACCGAAAGTTCAAATTATGCTGCAACTTGTCTTATCCTGTAATTTTTTGTTTTGTTTTTGTGTTCCATATTTGTTCATCCCTGTTTGACTGAAAGCTGTGAGAGATAGAGAACATTTTCTGGTTAATAAAGAGTAGCAATTCTCAGTCCATCCATTTATATTCCATAACAGGCAGTCATGTTTCATAAAGAAGCATTGGTGCAAAATGTGTGAAATGTTGATGTTTTATGTATGTATAAATAAATTTAAAAAAAAATATAACAGCTTTGTTTAGTGTTAGGGTTTAACAGATTTATTTTTGTTTCCATGTAAGTAAATATTACATATTGGTTACTGTATAAGTGTTGTTCTGATTGTGGCAATGATTGTACATTGTCTGTATTAGATCCACATGAATACTGAAATATGTTACCTAGTTTTTGTAAATATAGTTTGTAGTTGAATATAACCGCTTGTTTCAAGTACCTTAAATGATCAGTCATAACAAGCCAATTTTATTTGCATTGTTTGTGAATCAGTATTGTGAAAAAATCTCATGAAAATTTGCATTGTATCCTGTTTGCTTAGGTTACAGTCACACAGTAATGAGGTATACATATTGCACAACATGTGCATAAATATGTGTTAGTGCGTGAGAACATATTCAAAATACACTAAGCATTATATAAAATGTTAGCATATCCAAAATGAAGTGCTTTAATAGATGTAGAACTGGCCATAAGCTGTTTGGTGCTGTGGTTTAAAACGAGTGATGATGATTATCATTCTGAATACTTATCTTTTCGTTCTCTGGTTGCTTAGAGTTCCTGAAAACATTTATTTCTTATTTTGTTTGAATATATGATATTCAGATATACTGCCTCTTTTCATTGAATTCCAGCTTTATGTTATATTTGCTCATTTCATTTTACTACTAATAAAACAGAAACATTTTACTGAATCTCGCCATTTTTCCACATTTGAGATATCAGATGTGTGCCTCTTTACACACACACACACACACACACACACACACACACACACACACACACACACGTACATTCACACTTTATTTTTGCAAGTGCCAAACAGAAACGAACTTTATTTTACTGTTGGTGTTAACATGCTTTTGGACCACTCTGAATTCTTCAAAATTTGACTAATCAATTTAGAAATAAGCATTGCACTTCCATGATTGAGTTTGTGCAAGAAATTAAGTCTGCTGTTAAATTTTGTTACCAGTAGGAATTATTACTATTATGAAGTTCTGATAAATAATTTCTTTCAGATTATTTTTATGCCTTTATCATACTTTTTCCCTAGGGTTATAATGTTTATAGACCTTTATTGAACAGATAATTACCAAGAAAAAACCAAATTCAGAGATGCCATAAGTGTGCCAATCACTGTTATTAAGAACTTCTGGTTTAGACTTTGCTACATCTGCAGGACAAAAACAGTTGCATTTACTTGACCTTTTACAAAAGTAAAATGAAACCAGAGCAATATTGTAGCATTTTAGCTTGCACAAGAAGACTGTGTGTGTGTGTGTGTGTGTGTGTGTGTGTGTGGGGGGGGGGGGGGGGCGAGAGAATTGTATCTCCGTACTGGTTTTGTATGCACATGTGCATGTTTCAGTATGAGCATGTGTAATTAGTGGAAGTGCACTGTTTCTAATTTTCAGTGTGGTATTGTCTATTGCTGAAATATTCACATCATTCTAACTGTTTTCTGTCCATTGTTAAATTTATGCAGACTGATTCTTAAATAGACTCTACATTATATCATCAGGCCACATTATTATCGTAATGTTTTATTTAGGTGACTTTAGATTTGTGTTATTACAGTAATAGTATTAAGGTGTTTAAAAAAGAAATGTATTACATCAGCCACTCAAGACTCCTCTGAACATTCATTTTTGTATAAAGTGTTTGTTGCATATTAACAATGGGGTGTTTGTTTATTATTATTATTATTATTATTATTATGTTATTGTCAATGTCTGCTGGTCATAAGTTTTTTATTTACACATTGGTTATGGAAAAATCATTGTTTTATTTAAATCTGTAGACTTTATTTTAATCGTGTACTTCATTGAGAAACAAGTGAGAATTATTAGAATAAAAATCCAACATTGCTCAGGGCAAATTTGATTAAAAAAAAGAAAAGCTTTTTGTGATCAATATGTAAAAGAGTTATTAAATAATACAGATTCTTTCCATAATGAAAACGCTTTACAGTCACCTATAGCATGAAAACAAGTGTTTTCTCCTAATGTTGCTTTCTTAGTGATTACCATGTATAATAATTTTGTGACATTTGTTTATAAAATAAAATCTTTTAATAACATGTATTAAAAGTTTATTGAGACTGGGTAAGTTAGTTAAACATACTGCAATCAATACATCACTTATGTCTGTGTGTATTTCCTGCAGCAATCAGTGTCCAGATTCTTGTATTGGTCGTATAATTTTTTTTTTATTCAACTCGATTCATATTTTGAAAGAAACTTTTGTGAAATTATTGCAGGCTGATTTCACAAGGAACAGGCTATATTCTCTATTGGCAGTGTCTTGCAATAACAGGCAGTACTCTGTTCCCTACTGAACTGTCGTAGAACATATAACTACATTTTAGTTTGAAGCTCGTGAAAATGACAGGTTGATAACCTGTTTTGATTGTGTAGTCTCCTTTTACTAAAACTTTTTTTCACTTTCTCTATTTATTTTCTATGAGCGATTGTGGATCAGTTGGAACCAAAATACTCACATCACACATGTATTTTAGGAAATTAATGATGTGGACTGAGTATTCTGTCAAGTTTACACTAACGTATTATCAGAAAAATGCTTTAGGTTAACTCACTTTATTTATGGTTATTTTATAACCAGTTTACAGTTAAATTGGTAAATGGTTTGTGAAAAGGATGCAATAATAACCACAGTTGTTAAAATTGTGAACTTGACACTGGAACAGTTTGTTGAGATAGTAATGCTATCTTGAATTTTAATGCCATTAGAGGCATAACAAATTCCATTATTTTTTGTTGTAGTTGCCACATTTTTCTGTGTATCCATTTTGATGTGGAGATTCTTGTATTCCCTTCTAGTCAGAAAGGAGTAAATAATTTAATTTGGCACAATCATTGTACTTCCATCCTAAATAACATATCTTTTCAGATTGCTAAACTCAACACGCAGTGAAATGGTGGCCACTGGTGTTGTGAAAAAGTGTTGGTGTTTTCTAATAGATACCCATAACCAATAATTTGTTAAAATCATTATTCAAAATAAAAACAAGTCACTGTTCATTCTTATGAACTACAAAAACAAAATTTCACCTGTAGTGTATTTGGGAGCTTTGTATTAAATAAATTACTTTGGAAAACTCTTACATGTAAAGACTTGTTTCATCTGAGCATTATTTTTGGCTGTTTGGTGTATAGCTTCTTTTTCTAGATTACTTGCTTTTGTTTGAGTGTAATTTTGGAAAAGAAACATAGTGTTGTTTCAGTTTTATTTGTTTCTGCTTTGCCATATAAGTACTAAATGTATATATGATAGTATTTGAGTGAACAATGTCATGAATCAAAGTAGCACTAGTGATCACAGGATCATGCAAAAAATGATAAAATAGAGTGAAATGGAAGTTGTCTTACATGTCTCGTTCATGAAGATTAAGAACTCAGGGACCAGAATTGGTATGCCAAAAAGTTAACATTATTTTAACTTTTTTTCACATGTATTAGTTATTTAAAAGTGTTCTAACGAGACACAATGTACTTTATTTGCATATTACAAAATGTCACATGGACCTGATTGCCCAGATTAAATTACCTTGAAAGTATTTATACCAGTCCATTGAATGTACTATGACCAGTTGCATTGAAATAAAGGCTGTCTGCAATGTAATGAGGGCATGCTCATATGTAACTTTATTACTAACATATCACCTGCCAATTTGCAAAGTATTACACAGAGTCACAGGATGCATGAATATTCTCAATCATTTTTACAACCCATGTGAATGAATTCAGCAACTTATCATTCCTTTTTTATTTCTTCTATTGTTTATTGTCAGAGTCCATTGCTTAACTGAATTTAAAATGCAAAGAAATGAGAACATTGAGAGGTGGTATTCAGCCTATTAGTTAATCGTTGTTTGGTTACAGTTCTTGTTCTAGAAGAGGAAGCATTTTAATTCTGTTAATTTCAGAAACGGCATCTGTATACCACTCTGTGACCGACATCATTGTTGGAAATATCATTAGGCAAGATTAGAATATGGCATTGGACAAGAAGGAACAGAGGCCCCCCCTGCTTTCCATAGGAACTATTTACCATCCCACACAACTGCAATGACTGTGTATCAACCTTGTTACACCGAGACAAGTTTAATAAAACTCTATCAATCCAGTAATATTAGACAAGTGGTTGATTACAGACCATGGATTTTGCTGGAAGAGCTCCTGTGCCGCTTCATGGAAAATTCAGTTATTTGCCTGTTCCGTGGAACACCTCAGTGTATAGAATGCCTCAGTTTACAATTACAGTACATCCTCTCAACAGAAAAATGGCAACATGCTGACCATTTACATGTTATTACTGGGTTCAGTGTCTGTACCTTTAAGAAGGGGGGGGGGGGACTACTGTTACACATTGAGAAATTATTCTGTTGAGTCAGAGGAGTTGTCAGGAGATATAATTTCAGTTTGTACTTTATTTTCTTGTCCTTTAAATTCCTTACATCACTGACAAGTGACCAGAAATGTTATAAACCGAGGAAGAAATAAATGAAGATGTGTGGCCAGTCGCCCTACATTTACTGTGCATTGCACAAGAACCCATTTGCAGTCCACTGATGCTGAGTCCCAGTGTACGTATGTGGTTTAAATCTGAAAAAAGAGTTGTACAGTATTCCACCATGACAAATAATCCCTTAGGAATAAGGCCAGTCTCATTTCTTTTTGGTTGCTTGTATTTTGGTATCTTAATGTAACACAAGTACAAAAGTGTAAGTTTGGATCTCTCTCTCTCTCTCTCTCTCTCTCTCTCTCTCTCTCTCTCTGTCTTAAAAACCTATTTCTATACTTCAAAATTTATTTAAAGATGAGAAATGTCATGTAATTTTAATATTGAATGTGATTTTGTTCTTAGTCGTGTGAAGATGAGAAATATGAACTATTCAGTAGCTGCAGTACCCCCCCCCCCCTAAAAAACTTAGAGAACAAACACCAGGTCTTCAATTTATATTTCACACTACAGATCAGAAATGAAATCCTCAGTGCCAAATGTGTGTGTGACAAATCTGAAACTTGTGTTTTATTTACTCTCAATTCTATTGCCTTTGAGTACACATGCAGAAGGGGAGAAATTGTACACCTGTTCTAATTCCACACAGGAGCTACCTCCATCTGGTGTTAGCTCCAAACCATTGGACTAGTTTATTACGATTTTTTCCCACTTTTAAAACATTCACTTCCACCATGAAGGAAACAACTATTTTATGATCAATAAATCTGTGTGTATGGTACAAAATGTACTAGAGAGTGTATTCATGTGGATACTAATTTTTTGAAACAATATTTTTGTTTTTTGGTATGAGTATATTAATGTAAGATTTGTACAGAAACCAGAAGAGAGTGATAAGAGTTGAGGGGCACGAAAGCGAAGCAATGGTTGGGGAAGTATGAGACAGGGTTGTAGCCTATCCCCAATGTTATTCAATCTGTACATTAAACAAGCAGTAAAACCAAAGAAAAATTTGGAGTAGGAATTAAAATTCAGGAGGAAGAAATAAAAACCTTGAGGTTTGCCGATGACACTGTAATTCTGTCAGAGATAGCAAAGGACATGGAAGAACAGATGAACGGAATGGACAGCGTCTTGAAAGGAGGAGTTAAAATGAACATAAATAAAAGCAAAACAAGGATAATGGAATATAGTTTAATTAAATCAGGTGATGCTGTAGAAATTAGATTAGGAAATGAGACACTTAAAGTAATAGACGAGTTTTGCTATGTGGACAGCAAAGTAACTGAGGATGGTCGAAGCAGAGAAGATATAAAATGTAAACTGGCGATGGCAAGGGAAGTGTTTCTGAAAAAGAGGAATTTGTTAACATTGAGTATAGATTTTAGTGTCAGAAGTATTTTCTGAAAGTATTGTATAGCCATGTATGGATGTGAAACATGGGCAGTTAACAGTTTAGACAAAAAGAGAACAGAAGCTTTTGAAATGTTGTGCTACTGAAGAATGCTAAAGATTAGGTGGCCAGATCACGTAACTAAGGAGGTACTGAATAAAATTGGGGAGCAGGAATTTGTGGTACAACTTGACTAGAAGAAGGGTTCAGTTGGTAGGACACGGTCTGATACATCAAGGATTACCAGTTTAGTACGTGAGAGAAGCGTGAAGGATAAAAACCATAGAGGGAGACCAAGAGATGAATACACTAAGCAGATTCAGAAGGGTGTAGGTTGCAGTAGTTAACTCGCGGAAGGGTAACATGGAGAGCTGCATCAAACCTGTCTCTGGAATGAAGACCACAACAACAACAACAACATATTAATGTGTCAGTGGCACAAAATTTGGTACTTGGGAGGCAAACTGAGTGAGGTGGCACATTCCTGAACATAATGCACAGACTTTTTTGTTGAAGCAGTATTCAAAGCTCAGTCCAGCCATCCATATTTAGGATTTCAGTTATTTCCCTGTCACTTAAGGTGAATGCTGGGAAGGTTCTTTTCAAAGAGACAACTAATTGCCTCCAGTATTTTGAGCTTATGCTCCATTTCCACAGATTTTCATTGCCACCTCTATAGGTAACACTAATCATATATTTAAAAACAAAGATGATGTGACTTACCATACGAAAGCGCTGGCAGGTCCATATGTGTGGATGGATATGTGTGTGTGTGCGCGCGAGTGTATACCTGTCCTTTTTTCCCCCTAAGGTAAGTCTTTCCGCTCCCGGGATTGGAATGACTCCTTACCCTCTCCCTTAAAACCCACTTCCTTTCGTCTTTCCCTCTTCTTCCCTCTTTCCTGATGAGGCAACAGTTTGTTGCGAAAGCTTGAATTTTGTGTGTATGTATGTGTCTGTTTGTGTTTCTATCGATCTGCCAGCACTTTCGTATGGTAAGTCACATTATCTTTGTTTTTAAATATATTTTTCCCGCGTGGAATGTTTCCCTCTATTATATTGGTAGCACTAATCATATAGATGAGGGCATAGTCCGTATCAATCCAGGCAGGCTAGGAAAAAAAATCTTACCTTTGTAGTCTCAGATGTTATTAAATTTAGCATATGTTAAAATGAAGGACTAAATAAGGAAGACGAATTTTTTTGTTTTCTCCAATAAAATTTCTGTTCCAAGATGCACTGCACATACCATTTTGAAGATGCAAATTTTGGAAAACAGTTGTAGATATTTTGTTGTTGTTGTTTTTTTTTTATTTGGAAGATAATTGCTTTCTGATAACAAAGAAATCCTCCATTTGGACTTACGTGTCGAGGTTGTATTACTATAATCATAGTTAGGTTTAAAGGTTTCAATTTATACAACTAATGTGCAGTCTGTTTTGTCCTGAAATTAGCTAGTCAATGAACTAAAAATGTGTTTCACTGCTTCAGTATCTTCCTTTGATATAGAGTGATGTCCTCCTGTTGAACCAATAGGAATTGGAGCACTTACAGTCTTCAAAACATTGTGAACAGGAAGTGAGCACTGATGGCGTCGTTGCTGTCCTTCAGCTGGAAACCTATACCCAGCAGCTACATCCTCTTCTCAGGTTTTGAATCTGAATATTATCCTTCTGTTGCCCGAATGAACACAATTTCTTCTTTCTTGCTCTTTATAGTGCGTGCAATGTGAGTTCGCCCATCACTTTGAGTCCAAAAATGTGTCTTCTGAATTCCTTTCACAGTAGTAGTTTGTTTGGACCATTCTTTTTTCTGCCCACAAAATTCTTCGATTTCCTCTTTGGACAAAAGAAAGAATGAGGGCTGTGGATATGTAAGATTTCACAACTTTCATAAAATCTTCATCATTCTGCATCACAGCTGTATTTGGTCTGGAAAGATTATGTTTTGTTGCATGGTGCTTCAGCAGGCCTCCTACACCATCAAAAGGCCCCTTCCCGTGACCAGTAGCACTGTCAGTTGGAACAAGTGACTTACTCAATTTAAACAGCTGCTAATGATTCTTACAATGACTAGGAGCACCATCAGAAATAATGGTGATCTTCTCTGCCCCTGTTTGCAGTTGAAGAATTATGCACATTGCTAGCAAAGCATGTGCTGAGTCATGTCCTGTGTCATCACTTATAACTGCAACACTTGCAGTCTTGTTTTGAAAATATGTTACTCCTGTAAAAATTGAAACCTGGTCATTACTCCAATGATACCCTTGTACTTCTTGTGAGAGAATTACATGCCAGTTCTCATCAAAATCGTAATGAAGCACTAAACATAGTTCTACAGCCTGTACACACCCTTTCACTTTTTCAGTGTGTTATTGCAATTTCTTCAGATGCTAGTGTGTTACTGCTTTACTGACCATTTACCAGGTTCATCAATGAAACTGTCAAAGGCAACAGTTTTCTTAATTAGTTTACTTTCCTCCCATGTCGGATATGTAATTTCTGCAGAGTTATCTGCTACATCTTCCAAGCCAAGTGTCTGTAAAGACAGTCCTCCCTTTCCAGAGCAGTCACCACATTCTTTAAACAAACAAGTCTCTCGCTTTATGTCACAGACTTTTAATGACTTCACACACCCAATCAAGGTGTCATATGTCATGTGCTCCAGTAAGTTCTTCCAAGTTACCACACAAAGTTCAAAATTCGTCCAGCACACAAACAAACATCTCTAGATGGGTGTGTAACTACCCACTTAGGTCATAGCGAATAAAATTTTTATCTTCCGTATGTGAAGTTGTATAGTTGCTCTTATAAACTGCAAAAGGTTCTTTAATACTGCAAGTCATGTACCTCTTCACTTTCACAACTCTTTGACCTTCAGCTGTTGCAGTTATAGTCTATTTTTTGTTGGCACTCTGGCGAGAACAGTCCCATTTATCTTCCAGACTGCACTGTTTGAACTCGAGCTGCTTTTACAGGATGACCATAATAGGGATTTGGTCTTCCAAAGACTCCTTTTACAGACATCACATTTCTTGATTTGTTTACCATGTACTCTGATACTGATTGGAACATGGTTCAAAATTGTTTTCTTTGAAAATGTCTCTAGAATAATAGTTAAAACTTGTACTTTTTCACTGTAGGATGCACAATATTCAACAGCTGAATTGATATTTGTGAAAAATTCCTGGCAAGAGGTACAATAGTGCGTTGGTTCATTTTCTTCTGAAGATGGAATTTCTGCTTTGAAGAGTGTGGTCAGTTTTGCTGTTGTGTTTTCATCCACAGCTTTAGTAATTTCTCTGCACTTTCTTGACGCATAGAGCTTATGACTCGACTTCACTGACCACAGTTTCTTAACAGGACTATCACCTACCTCTGTAGTTGACTGATTCACAGTATTCAATTCTTCCTCTATTGATGCAAAATCTGCACTGTGTGAGGCTTCACCTTGTTCAGATACGATCATTGTTTTTATTCTGTCAAATCATTTATAACACAAAAAGTCGTCACTGGAAAATCTCTTTGAAACAGTCTTCAAATAAGAACACTTATTCCCAACCTGAACAAAGTCTGTTTTTTTACCATATCACTCTTTTATGAATATGCAAATAGTCAGCACACTGCACTCTCCTTTGACCCCAGTCAGAATACATTTCAAACAGTCCTTTTCACAAAACACACTGCAACTGTGTCAACTGGCAAATTACTCACAAAAACGCAGAACTTACTGGATGGTCTTAGATTTTTTAGAAGCCTCTTCAGTAAACAAATTAGCACTGGACTACTACAAAACAGAAACCTGCAATGAACAACCACGACAAAGAAACTGACAAGAAACTAAAGTTTTTTTCTGTAAATTATAAAAAAAATTCAAAAGGAGACAGTGAAATTACTTTGATAGATATTTCCAAACGGAGGATACCATTGTAATCATAAAGCAATTGTCTTTCAAATAACAAAATATCTAGAGCTGTTACTAAGATACAGAATTTTTAAAAAATTTCCAAAATTTGCATCTTCAAAATGGTGTTCACAGTGTCATCTTTGGAGATCTTTATCTCGAGGCAGGAATTTTTTTTGGAGAAAACAAAAAATTACGTGCGATTCTTCAGTTTCTCCTGGCGTATTTGTTGCTCGAACAGTCCACGGGTATACTGCCGGTTCATAGTGTCCAATGGGCACAATATTTCAATGATCAGACATGTCGCCATCGTCAGGTGCGCTAATGAATTGAGCTCCTCCCGTGGGGGGAGGGGAATTAAATCAGCTGCCCGCCCACAGGAGCTCAGTTCGTCAGCGCACCTGACGATGGCGACTTGTCTGATTGCAAAAATATTGTGCCCATTGGACACTATGAACCGGCAGTATACCCGTGGACTGTTCGAGAAAAATTACGTGTTTCTTACTTATATATGTTAAATTCAATAACATAAGATACCGTGAAGGTAACCCCCCTGCATGAAGTGACCTGAGGATTATGCCCAAGATATTGAGTGGTCAGTAGGCGCTCAGTCCGCCCCCAGTGGCTGAGTGGTCGGGCGGGGGAATGCCACGCCAAGGGGCCCAGGTTCGATTCCCAGCTGGGGCATGAGATTTTCTCCGCTCAATGACTAAGTGTTGTGTTGTCCTCATCACCATTTCATCCCCATCTCCGATGCGCAAGTTGCCCAATGTGGTGTCAAATGCAATATGTACTTGCCCTTGGCAGCCAAACTTCCCTAAATGGGGGACTCCTGGCCCACAATGCCATACGCTCATTTCCATTTCAATAGGCGCACAAAACAGAAAACATTGCTAAGCTTTAAGACAGTGTTCTTATTCAGAGCTACGTAAAACCGAACACACACCTGGTTGATTAACTTGTACAGCACTGTAGCTCAGCTGCACTATTCATTGCGTAGACTCATTGTGAGGAAATGATAGAGGATATTGAACCTATCAAAAAAACGAAATACATGTTTATGAAAGAACTAACATGCTAAGATTTCTTCAACAAAGCCTCAATCAAATGCTCATTAACATTGGGGAATAAGTTAAAAATCTTATAAATATTTCCATTTAAAAAAAACATCCTTTTTTTACAGATTTAAGTGTGTAAAATAATTGCTAGGCTATTGCAATTGAGTGTTATCGAAAGAGAACATTAACATTGCTTGTTTACAAGAATCTTTTACTTGTTAAAGGAACCAGATACAACCAGTTATTATGTTGCAGCAAGTGAGTATTCGATGGAAGAATTGTAGAAAGTAAATCAGATAAATATAATGGAATACGGCAATTGTAATGGAACAGGAAATCTAATTGTGATACACAGTGAAGTATGAAAGAATTTAATTATCATCTACTGCTATTTTGTGGTGCAAATTATGTGTAAGTGGTGCAAGAACTAAAGGAGCTGAGAATATCCAAAGTATGTTTCTGTCTCTGCATGGAGTGCCTGTCGATGTCAGATAATCACTTACTACCTTGAGCACAAAGAATCATTAATTGCTGTATTGAACTGTGATTTCATTATAAGGGACAATCAAAAATTTTTCGTTTGAAGGCCATAGTGTCCAGAATCGGTATGATACCAATCAAGCAATATCGCCATGGGGTCATTCCATGCCAAACTGAGCCTGCGGCTTATTTCTTGAAAAAATTCCAAATTTAACAATGTTATAGTTTTTTGAATCAACAAAAGTAGAATTTTACTGCCCTGAAAAAATTATAAAAATTACATAATTAGCTGAGGAAATATAATTAAACAAAGTTGGCGATTCTACAGAGAGGATGGAAAACAAAAGGTTTGCTGTTTAAATTTGGGTTGCACCGATTGTTGATGTTTTGTTAAATTTCAAGAGCAGAATCTTATCTTTCTGACAAACTTCAGTTTTTAAAGAAAGGTAAGTTATTGAGTATGCAGCTAATTCACAAAAGTTACTATGTATTTAGTGTCCCACCCGTGACAAAAAACATGAAAAAGTTTATCTTTTAACCCAGGAACTATAGTAATTCTATATATTTTAGGTTAGGAGTAAGAAAAACGAATTTAAAAAATCCAATGAACTGTAAGGCACCTTTTAAGTTGTAAATGATCATTTATAAATATGTTAAAAGAAATTGTGTCCCACCCATGACAGTTTTTTGGATGTTACTCAAATCTAAACCATTTAACACTTCTTGTTATTGTTAAGTTGGTTCATATAAGAAGTGCTTTGATGGTTTACGCTAAATAAAAACTAACTATTTATTAATAAAATGGGGAAAACATCATCAGCAGAGCATATGAGAAAACTTCGAGAAAAACTGAAGAAAGATACCAGCAAGTCAACGTCCATAAAGAAAAAGAAAGAGAGCGGAATAAAAGAAGAAGGAAAAATATGAAGATGAAGGTATCCTCCAGTGAAAAATCTTTAATGGAATATTGAAAGAAGGAAGCTGAAAGAAAAAGGAAGTACAGACTTAAACTAAAATCAGTATTAATTGAAGATCAGTCCAAGACCTGTGTTTCCCAGTTAGGATCATATAAATGTCCTCAGTTCCTTGGCAAAGCTGTTTCTCGGGTAAAGAAGGTGCTTCCTTCAAGCCCCTCAACAAATCAGTAGTAATAAAAAAGCTTATAAGTGAAAGCTTACCTAAAAAGGTAATAAAGGAGATTTTCCCGGTAGTGAAGAAAACGTCTTGTAAACTTACAGGTGATAATCTGCTCAAAATACAAAAATTTTTAACGAATGATGAAATCAGTAGGCAGACACCTGGTATAAAGGATGTAAAGTCTATTGTAGACCGTGAAACTGGGAAAAAGAGTCAGCTTGCAGAAACGTCACATGGATATGACAGTTAAGGAAGCATTTTTTCTTTTTAAGCAAGACAATCCAGATATTGATGTCAAGATTTTGAAATTCTACAAGTTGTGGCCTAAAAATGTTGTTCTAACGTCTCAAATGCCTCACAATGTATGCGTGTGCATATATCATGCTAACTTCAACTTCATCATTGAAGCCATTCACAAAAAAAATAGCTAGTTTCCCTGCTACTCATACTCACCTTATGAATCTTGTTTGCTGTGATGTAGAAAGTGAAATATGCATGAGAAGTCAATGCAAGATGTGCATCATGAATTTGCACACATTAATAGATGGAAAAATATATCTAAAAACAAAGATGATGTGACTTACCAAACGAAAGCGCTGGCAGGTCGATACACACACAAACATACACACAAAATTCAAGCTTTCGCAACCAACGGTTGCTTCATCAGGAAAGAGGGAAAGACGAAAGGATGTGGGTTTTAAGGGAGAGGGTAAGGAGTCATTCCAATCCCAGGAGTGGAAAGACTTACCTTAGGGGGAAAAAAGGACAGGTATACACTCACACACACACACATATCCATCCGCACATACACAGACACAAGCAGACATTTGCAAAGGCAAAGAGTTTCGGCAGAGATGTCAGTCGAGGCAGAAGTGAAGAGGCAAAGATGTTGAAAGACAGGTGAGGTATGAGCGGCGGCAACTTGAAATTAGCGGAGGTTGAGGCCTGGCGGATAACGAGAAAAGAGGATATACTGAAGGGCAAGTTCCCATCTCCGGAGTTCTGACAGGTTGGTGTTAGTGGGAAGTATCCGGATAACCCGGACGGTGTAACAACTGTGCCAAGATGTGCTGGCCGTGCACCAAGGCATGTTTAGCCACAGGGTGATCCTCATTACCAACAAACACTGTCTGCCTGTGTCCATTCATGCGAATGGACAGTTTGTTGCTGGTCATTCCCACATAGAAAGCTTCACAGTGTAGGCAGGTCAGTTGGTAAATCACGTGGGTGCTTTCACACGTGGCTCTGCCTTTGATTGTGTGCACCTTCTGGGTTACAGGACTGGAGTAGGTGGTGGTGGGAGGATGCACGGGACAGGTTTTACACCGGGGGCGGTTACAAGGGTAGGAGCCAGAGGGTAGGGAAGGTGGTTTGGGGATTTCATAGGGATGAACTAAGAGGTTACGAAGGTTAGGTGGACGGCGGAAAGACACTCTTGATGGAGTGGGGAGGATTTCATGAAGGATGGATCTCATTTCAGGGCAGGATTTGAGGAAGTCGTATCCCTGCTGGAGAGCCACATTCAGAGTCTGATCCAGTCCCGGAAAGTATCCTGTCACAAGTGGGGCACTTTTGTGGGAGGTTCTGGGCTTGAGGGGATGAGGAAGTGGCTCTGGTTATTTGCTTCTGTACCAGGTTGGGAGGGTAGTTGCAGGGTGCGAAAGCTGTTTTCAAATTGTTGGTGTAATGGTTCAGGGATTCCGGACTGGAGCAGATTCGTTTGCCACGAAGACCTAGGCTGTAAGGAAGGGACCGTTTGACGTGTAATGGGTGGCAGCTGTCATAATGGAGGTACTGTTGCTTGTTGGTGGGTTTGATGTGGACGTACGTGTGAAGCTGGCCATTGGACAGATGGAGGTCAACGTCAAGGAAAGTGGCATGGGATTTGGAGTAGGACCAGGTGAATCTGATGGAACCAAAGGAGTTGAGGTTGGAGAGGAAATTCTGGAGTTCTTCTCCACTGTGAGTCCAGATCATGAAGATGTCATCAATAAATCTGTACGAAACTTTGGGTTGGCAGGCCTGGGTAAGCAAGAAGGCTTCCTCTAAGCGACCCATGAATAGGTTGGCGTACGAGGGAGCCATCCTGGTACCCATGGCTGTTCCCTTTAATTGTTGGTATGTCTGGCCTTCGAAAGTGAAGAAGTTGTGGGCCAGGATGAAGCTGGCTAAGGTAATGAGGAAAGAGGTTTTAGGTAGGGTGGCAGGTGATCGGCATGAAAGGAAGTGCTCCATCGCAGCGAGGCCCTGGACGTGTGGAATATTTGTGTATAAGGAAGTGGCATCAATGGTTACAAGGATGGTTTCCGGGGGTAACAGATTGGGTAAGGATTCCAGGCGTTCGAGAAAGTGGTTAGTGTCTTTGATGAAGGATGGGAGACTGCATGCAATGGGTTGAGGGTGTTGATCTACGTAGGCAGAGATACGTTCTGTGGGGGCTTGGTAACCAGCTACAATGGGGCGGCCGGGATGATTGGGTTTGTGAATTTTAGTAAGAAGGTGGAAAGTTTGATTTGTGTGATATAATATCTTGGAGAAAATGGACCGAACATGAGTGTCACCCTAAACAGACTACTACCAGTGGACACTTTGTGAAGCTCTCTCTGAGCTTCAGTCTCAACTAAAAACATTCAAGGAGCACTTCTTTGTCAAAAGGATGCGATCTGGAGCTTTCAAGACTGTGAACGCATCAGTTAGTGATGATGAAGTGATATTGGAAATAGATTTTGCAGAAAACTATGTAGCACTGGCACTAGATGAGATACAAAGTGCCCACTGGAGTCATACACAGATTACAGTGGTCACTACTTGTGTTTGGATGAAAACAGGGCTACAGTCATTTGCAATTGTGAGCGATGAACTGTGCCATGACAAGTACTCAGTTTATGCATGTTTGAAGATTATAATAAGTTAGCTGAAACAAGAGCTTCCCAATTTGACCTCGATACGAATTTTTTCTGATGGTTGTGCAGGTCAATTTAAGAACAAATTCACCATTTCTAACCTCTGCTACATGATGCAAGACTTTGGAGTGTCTGGAGAATGGTTTTTCTTTGCAACATCACATGGGAAAGGTGCAGTGGATGGCATTGTAGCTGTAACAAAAATTGCTGTTTGGAATAAAGTTAAGCAAAGAAAAGTCATCATCAGCAATGCACAGGAATTTTTAGACTGTGCCAAATCATCTGTTTCTGGAATAAACTTTCTTCTTCTGACAAAAGATCATATTGATGAAAACAAAGACCTGGATGAATGCTGGAAAGCTGTTAAAAAATAAAAGATATTCCCAGCAAGCATTACTTCAACAGTTACAATACCTGTAACCTACTATGTGGTAGAACTTTCCTAAAATCAGATTTAGAGAAAGTGGAGGTTTTTCCACTTTCAGCCAACATATATTCACTAATCTACACAGATTCTGAGATGAGTGATGAGAAATCATATCCTGATCTCCTGTTGACAACCAATTCCCAAGAAGTTACAGGTTCGGAACCAGCTATGGAACAAATCGTGCCAGGAACATTTATTTTAGTTGAGTTCCAAACTGCAAGAAAGAAATAGATATGCTGCAATTGCACAGAGAAGTGTAGAAGACAATGGGGAAATACAGATTATGTGTATGGGATCTGTTGGACTCAGCAAAGGTATTCAAAGCTGACAAGCAGGATGTATCCCACATAGAGTTTAAACAAGTTTTTGCTATTCTCCCGAATCCAAATGTCAAACATGTTAGGGACACCTTATATTATGAGTTTCCCGGCAATTTATACATTTTCGAAAGTGGGTGACAGGTCAAGTGTATATTTTTTCGAAGTGGTACATTCTTCAAGTGAAATAATTAAGTACTCAGAACTGTAAACTAATACTATACCAAAATTTATATTATTTATAGGCAACAAAAATGTTCTACAAAGTTATTAAAACTTAAAGTGCCCTCTAAATGTATGTTACCTATTGATTCATAGCTAACTGACATAATAAAATCAGTTTAAATAAAAAAAAAACATTGTACTTCACATGAGTCCCACCGCATGACAATTCCTTGTCCCACCCGTGACAGTCTTTGATTGCAATTATTGTAAGTAAGTATTACTAATCTAATATTTATTGATATTATGCCATTTAGAGAATTGTTTTGTTAATGTGAATTCAATATTTTCAAAATAAAATAAGTGCATACATCACAGATTTCTTCTAAAATGTTGGTGGTTATTCATTGCTACGTCTATTTGTTGTCCCACCCGTGACAAAGTTTTAAAGATGAATAATAGCTCAATTTGTAAACTTCTGACACTCAGATTTAAAGGGAAGGTAAAACAATTATTTGTATGGCAACCAGTCAATCTTTACTTTATTTCTATTTATACTTTATGTTATATCAGCATCTGACTGTTGAAAAACGTAGTGCAACTGTCCCACCTGTGACACTGGAATCTCCCCATGAGCATTGAGGCAATCATTCCAGTGACACATGAGGTTGAAGATATCCATTCTGTGAAAAACCATATCCTGCTGCTTGAAGAAGCCTGTTACTATCTACTGCACTTCCTTGTCCAAAAGGAATCTCAATCCTTCAAGGCCTATTTTAAGAGAGCGGAGGTGTGATATTTGCAGGGGGAGAGATCAGGACTATAGACCAGATGCTTGAGTGTCCCCCACATGAGTTAGTGTTACTACATATTTGCAATATGGGGCATGCGTGATCATGAAGCAGCAGCACAGAACTTGGTGTACAATTCCACAATGGTGGTTTTCGATAGATATGCTACCACATACACATTCTCTGCTGGATGTCTACCAGAGTTTGTCTTTGGCAGCCAAGAAAGGAATAATAGCATGTCGGCCCTGTTTGGATGTATTTGCTAAAAACTTCACCACAATTCACATTTTCGTGTATGAGCCATGTCCCAAACACATTCTAATTAAGATGGTGATCATTCTCTTAGACTTAAAAAAAATCATTGAAACTTGTAGCTATCTATTGAGTGATTGTATATCTATTGAACAATTGTATCTAGAGACTTTGAAAAATGTATGTAGAGAAACCAGATGAAGCATGTTATTCTCAGCTATTTGTTGCAAAAGAAAAGGGTAATTCAACAGGTTAAGGAGAATACACTGCAGCAAAGTGTAGTCTTTGTGGGACAAGAAATTTCCTGTACTCAAATTCATTCATTCCACACATCTCATCAAGATAGAGAACATTTAGTGATGTGAGATGAGTCGAAATACACATTAACAGAAGAGGCAAGTCATAGAAACTTAATCTGTAGATTGTATTAACAGTAAACACTGTAGTACTTAATACTGGTGCCAGATAAATTTAATCAAGTAAATTAGAAAGAAAACTGAAACTTGGAAAAAAAACTGCTGATGTCTCATTTCTCATTTATAGTGAGTACCCGCTGTTTATCACCCTTTGGTAACTTAATGTCTTCTTCATTAGAGTGGTGTTTTTCAAAGACAGAAGTGACCTGCATCTTCAAATGATGAGGCCTGATTGCATTACATTAATACTTGTCATGCACATTTAGAAGAAACTTTGCCACTTGCCATCTAGGTAATAGAAAATTTCAATTCTTACATTACATATTCATATACATTTAGAAGGGGGTGGCTGATGGTTATTTTTATTTTGTTTTTGAATGTGCCGGAATTCCAAATTTCCTAGGTGAGAGCTTGTTGAGTAGCTTTGCTTCTGAGTATGTAACTCCATTCTAAACTCTTGAAAAGAAGGAAAACGTACATGAATATTAATTGGTGCAATGTATTATGCTTGTGAAGATCACAATGCAGCTGAAACAGATTTTTAATGTCAACATCAAAAACCATTTAAGGATTGTATGTGAGAATTCTACGGTTCTCGGTGTGTGTGATAGGAATGTTCATAAATTAACTTTCCATTTACTATTTAAAAAAAAGAAAAAACTACACACACACAAATCCTCACTTCCATGCTGACATTACTTCTCCACATAGTCAAGAATGGTGCTGCCTGGTGCTTCAGCCAGTTACTGACAGCATTCTTGAGCTCATCGTTGGTCATGATGTACTGAGTAGCCAGACTTGCCTTCATCTTAGGGAAGAAATGAAAGTTGCTTGACTCTGTGAATGATGTCGAAAAATCTCCCAGGTGAAAAGTCTAGAGTTTTTCCTTCATTCAATTTTAGTGCCGAGCCGTACATTATCATGAAGGAGAATGATTCCTTCAGTTATTATCTCGACTATTGTTTTGGTTTAACATTCAAAGTTTCGCTAAGAGTCTCACAATAAAAATGGGATCGCACGGTAATCTCATGCACTACCGTCATGAAGTCTGTTGTCAAAATTCCATTGCAATCCCAAAAAACTTAATTGTTATTTTGTAATTTCTACTGTCTGGGACTGTTACTTAGTTTGAGAGTTCACATATTGCACCAATTTCTCATCTCCAGGCATGAGTCTGCTAAAAATACTTTCCCCTCGTCATGGTAGTGTTGAAAGAATGTCAAAGCTGAACAATTTCTTTCAGTGAACATCAGTTAGATATTTTGGTACCCACTGTGCACAAAACTAATGGTAACCTAACCTCTCTGTGACAGTGTTAATGGTTGTTGTACTTGAAATCTGAAGCACATCCCCAGAAAATTTGGAAATTTTGAACCAATGACACACACACACAATTTTATCAACATGTTGCACGAGATCATCAGTCACATCTGAATGTCGTTATTGCCACTTTCATCACACACATCTGTCCAGCAAGATTTGAATTTGTTGCACCACTCCTTCACACCACCATCACTTGTGACCCCATTCCCATACACACGGCACAATCAACAGTTAATCTTGGTGTCATTCACTCGTCCTGATTGCAAGAAACAAACTGACGGATCGTACCTCACAACTAACGGGAGACTTGCTAACAATGTCTATTTGAATTGCTTGCTGCTTATACACTGGTGAACCAGGCAGAGCACTGACTGATCTTCAAGAGTCTCCTTTTCTGATCATGCAAGCACTGTGATGCCATAAGCATTAGTTAATTTTTATAGCCAATGGGAGGTTAATTCCTGAATAGCACTAGTACTTTATACAGTATTCTTACTGCTCAGTTCTGTTACATAAACACGTTATTTACTTTAAGGTCACCACTCCTGAAGATAATCCATAAGACAGAAGGAACTGAAAATATGTAAAATAAGCCTACAGTGTTATCTTAGGTCAACAAACTGAAAGATGTCCCTGAAAGCTAAAGATGCTGAATTGAGCTTTTTGATGATTTTCCCCTTGTGTTCATATTTTAACTCATTACCTAGCTCCCAATATCATACCTTTTAATTTTTTTCTCGTTATTAATTTGTATGAATGTTTTCTTTCCGTCATTAGTAATAAGAAATTTGTGCACTGCCACAGAAGACGGCAAAGATAGGCTTTTAAAATTATCATTGTAACACAAGAGCAGTGTCCGGAGAATATTCAGTTTTTTTGTGCCTCAACGACTTTTGTTTCAACCTCGTGTGAGGGTACTTATGTTTAAGATCTCACTTTAAAAGGAACTGTAATTTTTACTCTTGCCTCAACAATGTGTGTAGTAAATAGGCTGTGTGTGTATAAAAAAAGTAAGAAAATATGTATGTAAAAAATCATCATAGCCGCAAGAATATTGTTATTTATTACGCCAAAATATTCCGAAATTCATTCATAAGCATGATTTTTGCCTGCAATCATAAGAAGAGGCAGCAATTTCTTCCATCCTGCAAGACATCTAAAATATATATGTGCTAATCATCAAGATTTACTGGATGGACTGCATAATCGGCGTCCACAGAAAATTACAGGTACATTATGATATCAGTGCAACCTAATAGTGACTAATATTAAATATTTATGTGTAGTTGTTGAACAATTGACTTTTTATTAAGCACCCAAGTTTGCTGCAAAATCAAACATTCTAGAAATCTCCATGGGCAGAGTAAGAAAAATTATCCTATTATGTTATTGTATTTGTACGTTACATTGTATTTTTCTTACGCTACGAGGAAGACTCTTCATGACACCAATTTAGTTTCAATAAGAATCCATGCTTTAATTCCAGTACTGCAAGTAGTAATTATCTCTCATTACGTAAATTTCATGCTGATTGATACTCTTTGTGTTAGCTGTTGGGCTGCCTCCCAGCACGGTTATTCCAAAACCAACCAACAGACTAGAACAATTGGCACAACCGATTTTCCAGGACAAAGTCATAGCTTCAAAATTTTGTACTGTGTGTAAGAAAAATTAATTTTTGTTTATTTTCTTACTGTATGAATACGAGTGCAACAAAAGCCATATTATTAGAAAACGAGGAGCATAATATAAAAAACGAGAAGCAGAGGATTAAAAAGACCAATTTGTCCACCAACGGGAGACATAAGTGAGCTGCTTGACTACGTAGAGAATGTAGGACATTTGCTCAATAGCTTGCATGATTACGCTAAGTAGTACCTATCTCCTCGTAGCTAGCTTTCTTTCCTTTTCCCTCGGCGTTCCCTCTAAGAAAATTTATTAATCGAAAGGACGCAAAAATCATACCAAACTCTGACTCATCAGTATAGTGTAAATTATTACAAATATTTCAATCATTGGTGTCCTAATACTGTTTGACAAAATGACAGGAATTTATTGAAACGCGATTTCACAGGAAATTGCAGATTTCAGGTGCAACATTTATTTGCATAAAAAAATTTCTATTGATGTTTATTAATTTTTTTGTTTTTTGGTAATTACTAGTACGATCAAAATGGCTGACCAAAAATTACCCATTGTTGATCGTAATACAGAAGGTGTAATCGGCCAAGACGACGGTGGTTTGCACGAACAGATAAATGAAAACGAAGCACCAACCGCGCAGCTAGCAGGAAGCCGGCATAAATCAGACATAGGTATCACAGATGTAATCTTCATAAGCTGTTAAAGTTACAGGAGAAGGCTGTAGGAATAATTTGTGGTGCAGAACTAAGAGACTCATGCTGTGTTCTAATTCCTAAAGTTGGGATATTAACTGTTATAAATTTGTACACTGAGCAGCCAGAACATTACGGCCACCTACCTAATACCCATTATGTTCACCTTTGGCATGGATAACAGCAGTAACACATTGTGACATGGAAGCAGTGAGGCATTGGTAGGTCACTGAAGGGAGTTGGCACTACATATACACACACGTCACCCAATTCCTGCAAATTCCGGGGATGAGCTCTGACGCCACGTTCAATCACATCCCAGGTGTATTTAATCGAGTTCAGATTTGGCTTGTTAGGCTGCCAACACATCAACTGGAACTCGCCACTGTGTTCCTCGAACCACTCCATCACAGTCCTGGCCAGCTGGTCCCGGCGAAGGTTGGAGTCCTCCCTCGGCCATGGTTGTGTGTGTTTGTTGTTAGGATAATTTAGGTTAACCTTCATAAGATTTCACACTCTTTTGAACACAGTCCTGGCGTTGTGACATAGCACATTATCTTGTTCAAAAATGCCTGTACCGTGAGGAAACATGATTATTTGGAAGGGGAGTACATGTGCAACCAGTGTACGATACTCCTTGGCCATCATGGCGCCTTGCACAAGCTCCACTGGACCCATGGATGCCCAAGTGAACGTTCCCTAGGGAATAATGGAGCTGCCGCCAGCTAGCCTGCATCCCACAGTACAGGTATCAAGGAGCTCTTCCCGTCGAGGATGACAGATTCGCACCCTCCCACCAGTATGATGAAGCAGGTGTTTGGATTCATCAGAGCATTCAACATTCTGCCAGTGCACCAATGTCCGGAGCCGATTCTCACATGCCCATTTCAGTCGCAGTTGCCAATGTCATGTTGTCAACATTGACATATGCATGGGTCGTCGGTTGTGGAGGCCCATCATTAGGAGCGTTCGGTGCACTTTGTGTCCAGGCACACTCGCACTCTGCCCAGCATTAAAGTCTGATGTTCATTCTGCCACAGTTTGCCACCTGTCGTGTTTTGCCACACTTCCCAGCCTACAGCATCCAACATCAGTACTGAGGGCCACGGTTGCCCAACTCCATGATGTCTGAACTTGGTTTCACCACGTGTTGAAGACACTCACAACAGCACTCCTCGAACACCCAAGTCGTGCAGTTTCTGAAATGCTTATGTTGAGCCTCCAGGCCATAAAAATCTGTTCTTGGTGAAACTCAGACAGATCATGTGCCTTCCCCATTCTACAAACGGACAGCACACTCACTGATACTGCAATGCACTGTGCATGTGTCTGACTAGCAGTCATTCCTCACCAGGTGCTGCTGCTATTGCCTGGCTGTGTTTATGTCGATAGTCGGTTGGTGATCATAATGTTGTGGCTGATTAGTACATATTTTTAAACCAATTATGTTGCCCAAAACAATTTAAAGGTAAACTCTGACATGAACAAACACAAGACAAAACATAGATCAGTTTCATCTCATAAGCCACCAAACTGCACTTTAGCAGAGAAACCTACTTTATGCTGGATTGAGGCTTGTCAATTCATTACAGAATTCAGTCAGATCTCTCCCCACTGCAAAATTTAAAGCCAAACTAGGAATAATGTTGCTCATCAACCCACATTAACCACTAGACGAGTGTGTCTGTTTTGCACAGAATAAAGGCAATTTCGTATAGACTTCATTATGTATGTTTAACATCATTTAATATAAATGCTTTATCATCCAGTTTTAGTTTTAATTTATTTCTTAAAAAAACTAATCTAAAATAGATCTTCGATGAAATCAAACAACGGAAACTCCAGGTTGGAAAAATCAACAATATAAGGAAAAGATAGATTGCTACTCACCATAAAGATGACACATTGAGATGCAGACAGGCACAATGCCTAGTAATCCATCTTTTCCTTATGTTGTCGATACACATCTTAGCTGCTAAAGTGAAATGCTCTCTTCCTTCGAATCAAGCCTCACCTATAAGTAAATTACTTATAGACCTGTGACTTATTGTATCAGTTTATTGTAAAAATGTACTATGTGCAGCCATTTGTTATGAACTGACGAATTCAGCAAAATGATACTTGTATTTATGATGTTGAATAAAGTTTTTGTCATTATAATAATAATAATAATTATTATTATTATTATCGAAGAGGACCAGTTATCCACTGTCACATTTCTAAATGATGAAACCATTATGAAAAACCAGTGTAGGTTGTCTGTTTTACTATGCAAGATGCCTTTATTGCATTACTGGCCAGTTTCGGTCTTTTTCCAGTTTCAAATGTATAATGCTGGTAATGTGTAAGCAGTTTCATACTGTGTGGACACACACACACACACACACACACACACACACACATTTCAGTCTCTCCCTAACTAGAACAAAAATTGGTGTAGTCACAAACTTCCCTGCTCTAAACATGACCAATCTGTTAGACAATTCAGAGCGGATGGACTGAAAGGTACTGAGATTGCAATGTTACAAACATTCAAACTAAACAGAAAACAAAATTTCCTGCAGTTTACAAGGCCCCCACTATACTAGTTACAGGTTACATAGGTTAGGCCTCATGACTTGGTAGGCATTTGTGAAAACAATAAAATGCAAGGAAGTTAAATGGGGCAGTGAAGTAAAAGAAACAAGTGAAAGTACAGAGTATCTATAACTAAAGTAAAGATGCACTTGAAATCAAAATACAGGAAATAAATTCTGTCTAATAATTGGAATATATTTTCAAATCTCATGTATTCTAGAAACCACTGAACTTTCAGGTGATGTCAATAATGAGAGTTTAAATGATTGTTTTGAGAGTTCTCTGTAAAGTGATCTTAACCACATTCATTCCATAGAATTCCTGGAAGTTATGTGACTAAACTCTACTTAGTATTTCAGTGGCTTGTATGAGTCATCTGCTATGTACTTTTAAATACACTAAAGATTGCAAAAAATTGTAAAATGATTCAGTTAAAAAAAAGTAAAAATTGAAACAATGGCAGGAAACAGAACAAATGAAGGTGGGCTTTCCAACAATGAGGTACTGTTATTTCTGAGTTGGGAGTATTTTTAATTATGTATCTTTTTTAAAAAAAATAAACACACAAGGAAATGGGGTAGAATGTAAGTTTTTAATGGATGAATCACCAGCATTGGTGTAGATACTTGACTAAATGTTAAACAAGCAATAACAGGTAAATGACAGCTAATTATTGTAAATGGAACACAACAGCTCTTTTGAGATGCAAGATATTCTAGGCCCTGTTTGGTTAAATTTTCAAACTCAATTCACACAAGAGTCCCACAACAATTATACAAGTAACTGTGCATGTTCCTATCAACACTTTAAATGTTGCTAGTAACGGGAGTAGAATTGTTATTGAAATTTTCTTATTAATGCATTTTAGGCATTGCCCATCTTCAGAATATCTGTTAAAAAAACATCACAGCTGCTGTACAAGCACAAATTATGTATTAAGAACAAACAGGAGTTCTTCAACAAAAAAGTTTATGTTCCACAGAAAAACCTCACTTCAGATTATCAAGAGAAGTATTATCTACTGCAATTGGTCAGCTTTCATAACATTCCTCTGGGTAGTATGATTGTAGGGCTGCTGGAATCTTGTGTCAAATTTTGATGGACAGTTGTCAACAGAAGCAAATATAAAACCATAAAATAACCGTAAACAATGGTAAAGCATTTTTTTTCTTTATGGAAACTAAGAATCATGAAAGTGTGAAAGTTTACATTCAAACAAAAGTTCATCATTGATACATGTGGTCTGAGCAACGGATGATGGGATGGGAAGGGAAGAAACAGAGGACAAGAGGGACACAGTGGGAGGAGTAGAAAATAATCTCAGCTTATATAAACGACAGCCAGCAGTCTATAGTATTGGCAAACTTAAAATATGGAAGGAAGACCTACTGTAAGTCTATTAGGTGTTGCAAAAACACATAAGATGAAAGTGAAATTTCTTCATAGTGCATAAACACATTATCACAGCTGTATATGTGTGAGCAGGTAATGTATTGCATATAATATTACCTACAATCGATGAGTAAGCAAGGATAGGAAGAAGCATGGGTGAATATGCACTGGAATGGGTAGGAGGATTGTGGAGGAGCATAGGGCACTTGGAAAATTTATCTTTATTTACTTATAATGCACCACTGCGCTAACAAAGTCACAATACAGTAAAATATCTTAACATTTACAAATACCAAAAATGAAATGAAGAGCAGCAGTAGTGTTCACCAGGCCTTAGATGAGATCACATACTCCAATATTAAACATAGGAAAATGATGTGCATTTGAATACACCATGAATAGCATTAAAATTACAGTACTGTTTTCCATATCATCCACTCTATCAATTGAACACAAATCACTCAACATGGTTAAAAAAAACATATCAGTTTATTTTTACAATGATTACTTGTGGGATGCAAAAGTTAGGGGAGGGGACCAAGAAAGAAAAGGTGGAGATGATTGTGCACGATTAAATGGAAAGTGACCATGCATGCATGATCAAAGGAAGGCGTAAACAGAAAATAGACTAAAGCTGTTTGAGGAAGGGGGAGGCGGGGAGTTGGTGCAGGGAGGCATATGAAACAAGGGCAGAAGGAAATGGTGCCTTTGTTTGATTGTGGAACCACAGGCCAGACAGACACCATTTTACTGTTCCTGGTACTGGTGACTGTGAATGCCAACACTAACAGGTAAATCTAGATGTCATCTCATAATGACTTGTATTGACAGTCATTAGGTGCTGGGTGCAGTAATATGATCTTTGTGAAACTGGTCTGGCCTGTGGTTTTGCAGTCAGGTGAAGGCTTTCTTTCTTCTCCCTGTTTTTGGATATTGTTTCCTGTTGTGTATAATTAATTACTTGCTTTTTTTATTTTCATGGAGTATTAATGAAATGTTGTATGAGTTTGCATATTCAGCGAAACATGAGATTGTTTATAATGTTTGCATTCTTTGAGATATTATGTAATATATGTATTGGCTACCTAACAAATTAGTAGATGAAAGTGGGGTTGCTATTATTTCGTGTAGTACACTGCTACAAAAATTGCAGTTATACATTAGGATGTGTGGTCCACAGTCTTATCTTAATGTTGTGATATGATCTCCTATGTCTTTGGACATTTCATCACCCCAAGCCCTCACCCCTTTATTTCTTGTTTAGCTTAGTTCTTCCCTTGCCCATACCTGCCCACCTTTCCATTACTCATGCAAAATCTAACCCACCTCCACTCCAACCCAAAGCATATTCTGACTGTGTAATTAGGTCAAATCTGTCAAGGAAACCAAGGTATCATACAATGAAGACTTTCACGACCATATCTTTCAGCTGCCGAGAATTCTTCTGGGTTGTATGGCCGTGGTCCATGGAACTCTTCTATCCCTGACGTTTCGTCCAAAGCTACATTGGACATTTTCGGAGGAGCTCCTGGTTGTGCTGAGTCTTGCCGACTGACGAGTCAGACGTCGAAGAACGGCCATTCTTCAATGTCCGACTTGTCAGTCGGCAAAATTCAGCACAACCATGAGCACCTCCGAAGATGTCCAACGTAGCTTTGGACGAAACATCAGGGATAGAAGAGTTCCATGGACCACGACCATACAACCCGGAAGAATTCTCGGCAGCTAAAACCAAGATACGATACCATCCAACTGAGCCACAAGGCTCAACACATAGAACAACTTCCATTCTGTAGCACAACAACAAGTAAGATAAGTAGAGTCCAAACTGGCCAACCACGAAAATTAAAGAAACATGATATGTCAAAAATACTCTCGGCCTCAGAGTACTGGGGGTTTAGAATATTCCTTGCAAGTGTGGCATCAGTTATGTAGGGCAGTCTATACAGACTGTTGCTAATTGCTGTGTTGAACATTGCCACCTTAAGTACAGAAAAACTAAAAATAGCAGTTTCCGAGAACAGTCTAATGAAGATTGTTAGTACAGATGAGGATTCAGGCCCATAATTCCAACTGTTAGGTGTCTGTGATTAGGGAAGCAGTAGAAATTAGACTGTGTGGTCACAACTTCAAGACACATTGGTAATGCACTTAGCAGTTTATTTGTTTATTTATTTGCTATTGTTTTTAGCCTAGAAAACATCAGATGTCACACATAAGTTAATACATATGAATATAAAACATAATATTTTAACATAATTTCAATTGAGGTAGTATAATTAAAGCATTGCATGGAAACGCGCACTTGAGAAAAAGAAACTGCGAAAGAAAACTTTACAGTTTTACATCTACACACATACTCCGCAAGTGAGCATATGATGTGTGACAAAGAACATCCTGTGCCACTGGTAGTCACTTTCTTTCCTTGGAGTTTTCAAATTGATGTGGCTTGAACACCCAGAAGATTTTATTCATTTCCTTTCCTGTTCCACTCACAATTAGAGCGAGCTGAAAAATGACTGTTTACATGCCTCCTCATTTATCTTTGTGGTCCTTATGTGAAATGTACATTAGTGGCAGTAAAATCATTCTGCAGTTAGCTTCAAATGCCAGTTTTCCAAATTTTCTCAGTAGGGTTTCTCAAAAAGAACATCACTTTCTCTCCAGGGATTCCCATTTGAGTTCCCAAAGCATATACATAATACTTGCAAGTTGTTCAAAACTACCAGTAACAAATCTGGCAGCCCACCTCTGAATTGTTTCGATGTTTTCCGTTAATCCAGGTGGGGATCCCAAACACTCTAGCAGTATTCACATATGTGTTGCACTAGTGCCCTATGTACAGAGTCCTTTACAAATGAACCACACTTTTCTAAAACTCTCCCAATAAACACCACAGTCAACCATTAATACCTTATGAACTACAATCATTACATGTCTTTTCCATTTCACATTGCTTTGTTACATTATGCCTAGATATTTAAACAACATAACTGTAATGCAGTATTTTGAATATTGCACAGCTGTTTTTCCTACTCATCTGCATTACATACATTTTTCTACATTATGGCCAGCTGCCATTCATTGCACCAACTAGAAACTTTGTCTAAGTAGTCTTGTATCCTCCTAAGGACATTCCCATACAGCACAGCATCGTCAACAAACAGCTGCAGATTGCTGCTCACTCTGTCTGCCAGATCATTTACATATACAGAGAATAATAACAGTCCTATCACACTTCCCTGGGGCACTCCTGAGGATACCCGTGTCTCTGGCGAATACTCACCATCATGGACAATATACTGGGTTCTATTACTTAAGAAGTCTTCAGCCACTCACTCATATATCTGGGTACCTATTCTCCATGATATTCATCATCCAATATGAGTGATAGTGCCGCAAGCTATGCTAGACAGCAACACAAATGTAGCCTATGAATGCAGAGAATATCACCTTAGCACGCCATCTCCAAGATGTCATCATGATGTAATTTAGCCAATCAGGTGCCACCAACTGGGCATAAAAGTATGAGCCTCACCATTTTAAGTCAGACTTAGTCCCTGCTGATGGTGATGGAGGCTGGAGTGAAAAGCTTGGAATTTTATACAAATGTTTTGTGGCAAGTTAACAGAACTTTTGATCCATGTGAGTAAAATTATTGCGTGAAGCTGATAGCTCAGTATCTTACATAAATCTCTTCAGGGTCCATGGAAGTCTTACACTTACATGGCAATATATTTACTCCCTAATGGTATTTGTTGTTAATAGCAGCTGTAATTTTACTATGTTCATTGGAAGGAACTTGCAAAATACTGGAAGTAAAAATAATGTCCATGTAGACTATGCATCCCTGCCTATGATTCAGAATGGAATTTTACATTCTGATACAAAAGTCTTTAACATATTGGTGCTAGACATCAGGCAGAAAACTGGAAATCCCAAGATATTAAAAAAAAACAAATTAAAAAATTATTTTATCAGCCTCTACTTCTACAATTAATTATAATTAAGCGTAATGTTTCGACGCAAGGATGCATCTGCAAGTTAACACTAAGGTTTGTGTTAAATGGAATTTCAACATTACTGTGATATGTAAAGCTGACAGTACTCTCGGTAAAATTATGAAATGCATTGTATGAAATGTGAGAGAAAAACACCACTTGAATAAAAACTATTTCTAGCTTTCCTAAACATTAGTTCTTTCCTCTGGGAAGATGGATGCGGTTTGAAAGGCAGAACGAGGTGAAAATCACTTAGACCACCTGTATAGAACAGTAATGTGATCCATTCATGACTACTGATCCAAGTTTTTGAGATCCTCAGCGAGTCAGATAAAACCAATACATTGCAGCAACTCAGGGGCAGGCTGCTATATAGGTTACCAGTAGGCTCAAACAACATATGAGTATAATGAAGATGCTTGGCAAACTTTTATGAGAATCCCTGGAGGGAACACAACGTTCTTTTTGTGGAAGACTATTGAGAAAAATTAGAAGATATAAGAAATTAGGGTTCATATGGAGGCATTTAGATAGCATTTCTTCCCCCACTCTATTTGCGAGTGGAACATGAAAGGAAATGATTTGTAAGTGGTACAAGGTACCCTCCACCATGCACAATTTGGTTGCTTGCATAGTTGTTGTTGTTGTTGTTGTTGTTGTTGTGGTCTTCAGTCCTGAGACTGGTTTGATGCAGCTCTCCATGCTGTGCAAGCTTCTTCATCTCCCAGTACGTATTGCAGCCTACATCCTTCTGAATCTGCTTAGTTTATTCATCTCTTGGTATCCCTCTACGATTTTTACCCTCCATGCTGCCCTCCATTACTAAATTGGTGATCCCTTGATGCCTCAGAACATCTCCTACCAACCAACCCCTTCTTCTGGTCAAGTTGTGCCACAAACTCCTCTTCCCCCCAATTCTATTCAATACCTCCTCATTAGTTATGTGATCTACCCCTCTAATCTTCAGAATTCTTCTGTAGTACCACATTTCGAAAACTTCTATTCTCTTCTTGTCCAAACTATTTATCATCCATGTTTCACTACCATACATGGCTACACTCCATACAAATACTTTCAGAAACAGCTTCCTGACATTTAAATCTATACTTGATGTTAACAAATTTTTCTTCTTCAGAAACACTTTTCTTGCCATTGCCAGTCTACATTTTATATCCTCTCTACTTCGACCATCATCAGTTATTTTGCTCCCCAAATAGGAAAACTCCTTTACTACTTTAAGTGTCTCATTTCCCAATCTAATTCCCTCAGCATCACCAGACTTAATTTGACTACATTCCATTATCCTCATTTTGCTTTTGTTGATGTTCATCTTATACCCTCCTTTCAAAACTCTGTCCATTCCGTTCAACTGCTCTTCCAAGTCCTTTGCTGTCTCTGACAGAATTACAATGTCATCGGCGAACCTCAAAGTTTTTATTTCTACTCCATGGATTTTAATACCTACTCCGAACTTTTCTTTTGTTTCCTTTACTGCTTGCTCAATACACAGATTGAATAACATCGGGGATAGGCTACAACCCTGTCTCACTCCCTTCCCAACCACTGCGCACCTTTCATGTCCCTCGACTCTTATAACTGCCATCTGCTTTCTGTACAAATTGTAAATAGCCTTTCGCTCCCTGAATGTTACCCCTGCCACCTTCAGAATTTGAAAGAGAGTATTCCAGTCAACATTGTCAAGAGTTTTCTCTAAGTCTACAAATGCTAGAAATGTAGGTTTGCCTTTCCTTAATCGTTCTTCTAAGATAAGTTGTTGGGTCAGTATTGGCTCACATGTTCCAACTTTTCTACGGAATCCAAACTGATCTTCCCCGAGGTCGGCTTCTACCAGTTTTTCCATTTGTCTGTAAAGAATTTGCGTTAGTATTTTGCAGCTGTGACTTATTAAACTGATAGTTCGGTAATTTTCACATCTGTCAACACCTGCTTTCTTTGGGATTGGAATTACTATATTCTTCTTGAAGTCTGAGGGAATTTCGCCTATCTCATACATCTTGCTCAACAGATGGTAGAGTTTTGTCAGGACTGGCTCTGCCAAGGCTGTCAGTAGTTCTAATGGAATGTTGTCTACTCCCGGGGCCTTGTTTTGACTCAGGTCTTTCAGTGCTCTGTCAAACTCTTCACACAGTATCGTACCTCCATTTCATCTTCATCTACATCCTCTTCCATTTCCATAATATTGTCCTCAAGTACATCGCCCTTGTATAGACCCTCTATATACTCCTTCCACCTTTCTGCTTTCCCTTCGTTGCTTAGAACTGGGTTTTCCATCTGAGCTCTTGATATTCATACAAGTGGTTCTCTTTTCTCCAAAGGTCTCTTTCATTTGCCTGTAAGCAGTATCTGTCTACACCTTGTGAGATAAGCCTCTACATCCTTACATTTGTCCTCTAGCCATCCCTGCTTAGCCATTTTGCACTTCCTGTCGATCTCATTTTTGAGACGTTTGTATTCTTTTTTGCCTGCTTCATTTAGTGCACTTTTGTATTTTCTCCTTTCATCGATTAAATTCAATATCTCTTCTGTTACCCAAGGATTTCTACTAGCCCTCATCTTTTTACCTACCTGATACTCTGCTGCCTTCACTATTTCACCCCTCAAAGCTACCCATTCTTCTTCTACTGTATTTCTTTCCCCCATTCCTGTCAATTGTTCCCTTATGCTCTCCCTGAATTTCTGTACAACCTCTGGTTCTTTCAGTTTATCCAGGTCCCATCTCCTTAAATTCCCACCTTTTTGCAGTTTCTTCAGTTTTAATCTACGGTTCATAACCAATAGATTGTGGTCAGAGTCCACATCTGCCCCTGGAAATGTCTTAAAATTTAAAACTTGGTTCCTAAATCTCTGTCTTACCATTATATAATCTATCTGAAACCTTTTAGTATCTCCAGGGTTCTTCCATGTACACAACCTTCTTTGATGATTCTTGAACCAAGTGTTAGCTATTATTGAGTTAAGCTCTGTGCAAAATTCTACCAGGCGGCTTCCTCTTTCATTTCTTAGCCCCAATCCATATTAACCTACTATGTTTCCTTCTCTGCCTTCTCCTACTCTCGAATCCCAATCACCCATGACTATTGAATTTTCGTCTCCCTTCACTATCTGAATAATTTCTTTTATCTCTTCATAGATTTCATCAATTTCTTCGTCATCTGCAAAGCTAGTTGGCATATAAACTTGCACTACTGTTGTAGGTGGGCTTCATGTCTATCTTGGCCACAATAATGCGTTCACTATGCTGTTTGTAGTAGCTTACCCGCACTCATATTTTTTTTTATTCATTATTAAACCTACTCCTGCATTACTCCTATTTGATTTTGTATTTATAACCCTGTAATCACCTGACCAAAAGTCTTGTTCCTCCTGCCACCAAACTTCGCTAATTCCCACTATATCTAACTTTAACCTATCCATTTCCCTTTTTAAATTTTCTGTCCTACCTGCCCAATTAAGGGATCTGACATTCCACGCTCCGATCCGTAGAACGTCAGTTTTCTTTTTCTTTCTCCTGATAATGACGTTCTCTTGAGCAGTCCCCGCCCGGAGATCTGAATGGGGGACTATTTTACCTCCAGAATATTTTACCCAAGAGGACGCCATCATCATTGAATCATACAGTAAAGCTGCATGCCCTCGGGAAGAATTAGGGCTGTAGTTTCCCCTTGCTTTCAGCCGTTCGCAGTACCAGAACAGCAAGGCCATTTTGGTTAGTGTTACAAGGCCAGATCAGTCAATCATCCAGACTGTCGCCCCTGCAACTACTGAAAAGACTGCTGCCCCTCTTCAGGAACCAAATGTTTGTCTGGCCTCTCAACAGATACCTCTCTGTTGTGGTTGCACCTACGGTACGGCTATCTGTATTGTTGAGGCACGCAAGCCTCCCCACCAACGGCAACGTCCATGGTTCATAGGGGGGGCGGGAGGGGGGGGGGGCACTTGCATAGTATGTATACATATTAAAATATGGAAGGAAGTTGTGACTGCCTACATGGTTAAAAAATATTAGTTGAAACTAACCTAAAACTTTGTGATTTATTTCAAATGTTATGTGCCACATTCAACTGTATCTGATACACTATGATAATAGGTGACTTGCATCTATAACAGTCTTACAATCTGGAGATCCCAGTAATGCTTAGATCTATTAATAATCCCTCAGTCAGCTCTTTTTATCAAAATATCACTTAAAAATAAACTGGATTTTTTGAGAAACTACATATAGGAAGATGCGATTGGTGTATAACTGTTTGTTTACAGAACAACAAAGATCAAAATTTAAGCAAATCGGTAACACAGATTGGGCAGGAGCACATATCTGGACTGGAGTTGGATTTTGCCCTCCATCCCCTTTCCCAAGAACCTTTCGCTGGAGTAACAAATTTATCCGTAACATAGTCGGAAGTCTACCTTAGGTTAAAAAGCGATAACTTTGTTGACAGTTGTGGAACTTGGCGAATGAGAAATATAGGTTGTGGTAACAGACAGATGTGTGGCTTTGCCTAATATTTTGTTTGCGTCATATTTAAATGCACTTTCCCATATTTAATGCATTTTTCATAATAAAAAACAAAGCTACTATGTCATGCCCAAAAACATATATTAGAAAATGGAACAAGCATCCAACATGTGTTCTGATGAATATTAAGTACAGATATTGTACACAAACTGGAAAAATGCAAGGAGCGTTCCATTACGTATCCTTCAGCATATTTGATCCGTTTTTCTGCATTTGTTACTGCTGGTATTGACACAAAGGCCCATCTGTTTAGCCGTGTGGTCTAACGCCCTGTTTTCCAGGCAGAAAGGAGTGCCGGTCCTCGGCACGAATCCGCCCAGCAGATTAGTGTTGAGGCCCAGTGTGCCAGCCAGTCTGTGGATGGTTTTTAAGGCAGTTTTCCATCTGCAAATGTGGGCTGGTTCCCCTTATTCCAACTCAGTTACACTGTATCGGCGGCTGCTGCCCAAACACTTTCTCCACATACGTATACACCGTAATTACTCTACCACCATTGGGGTTACACCCATCTGGTGTGAGATGTTCCGAGGGGAGGTCCACTGGGGGCCAAACTGTACAATAACCCTGGGTTCGGTGTGAGGCGGCGGTGGGGTGAGTGGACTGCTGTAGCCTGTTGTGGGAACAAAGCCTCTCTGTTGTTTCTAGGTCCCCAGTTCCATACAATACAACACAATAGGTGCAAAGAAAAATTTGTACTGCAAATGTCTCAGTGGAAATAACATTAGTAAGCTGCACTTAATACGTTAAAAAACACTTAGAGACATTGTCCTAAATGTGTAGTATGTATTATGCTATAAATCATCTGCCACTCAACTAATAATTTGTAATCAGCTGGCTTCCATCAATCACATAAGACTCTAACCTGTAACTCTGACTATGCTGTGGATTATTATGTCACCATAATCGAGATTATTCGTATCCAAAGCTAGTTTCTACATTTAATTCTCTTAACGGAAGCTACATTCAAACAATCTGGATTGACTTGACATTCAAAAGCAACAGCTGAAGGCAAGTCTGTATAAAGGCTGTGGCCATCAGGTGATGACATCACTTATGTCCACAGAGCTGCTTACAGGCAGTGCTGTCACACTTTCAGCCTTTCTGATTATGTCATGAAGCGATTTCTCAGGGCCCACGAGACGCACTTACAAATGACAGCACAGGTACACATGTGCGTCTCAGCGGCCCCAAGGAATCATTTCATAATATCATCAGAAAAGCCGAAAGCGTGACAGCGCTGCCTGGTGAATAGACCTGTAAGCAGCTCTGTTGACACAAGTGACGTCATCACCTGTTGGTCACAGCCTATATACAGACTTGCCTTCAGCTGTCGTCTTGGAACGTCAAGTCAGTCAAGATTGTTTAAATGAAGCTTCAATTAAGAGAATTAAATGAAGAAACAAGGTTCAAATGTGAATAACCTCGATTATGCGAACTATAACAATACAATGATGACTATCGATGAGACTGATTCACAGATCTCCCAAAGTGATATATTGCTGCTGAACGAAACAGAGGAATGTGAAACAGCAATGTATCTTGACAACATAGGACAGACACCGATTATCGGTAAGCCAGTTATTAACATGCAAAGTACAGCTGATAGCCCCACCATGAACCATAGACCTTGCCATTGGTGGGGAGGCTTGCGTGCCTCAGCAATACAGATAGCTGTACCATAGGTGCAACCACAACGGAGGGCTACAGCAACAACTGGTAGAAACTGACCTTGGGGAAGAACAATTTGGATTCCGTAGAAATGATGGAACACTTGAGGCAATACTGATCTTATGACTTATCTTAGAAGATAGAATAAGGAAAGGCAAACCTACATTTCTAGCATTTGTAGACTTAGAGAAAGCTTTTGACAATGTTGACTAGAATACTCTCTTTCAAATTCGGAAGGTGGCAGTGGTGAAATACAGGGAGCGATAGACAATTTAAAATTTATACGGAAACCAGATGGCAGTTATAAGAGTCGAGGGGCACGAAAGGGAAGCAGCGGTTGGGAACGGAGTGAGACAGGGTTGTAGCCTATCCCCAATGTTATTCAATCTGTACATTGAGCAAGCAGTAAACAAAACAAAAAAAATGTGGAGTAAGAATTAAAATCCATGGAGAAGAAATAAAAACTTTAAGGTTTGTCAATGACATTGTAATTCTGTCAGAGATAGCAAAGGACTTGGAAGAGCAGTTGAACGGAATGGACAGTGTCTTGAAAGGAGGATATAAGATGAAAACCAACAAAAGCAGAATACGGATAATGGAGTGTAGTCAAATTAAATCAGGTGATGCTGTAGGAGTTAGATTAGGAAATGAGACACTTAAAAGTAGTAGATGAGTTTTGCTCTTTGGGGAGCAAAATGACTGATGATGGTTGAAGTAGAGAGGATATAAAATGTAGACTGGCAATGGCATGGAAAGCGTTTCTGAAGAAGAGAAATTTGTTAACATGTAGATTTAAGTGTCAGAAATTCTTTTCTGAAAGCATTTTTTTATTGGGTGTAGCCCTGTATGGAAGTGAAACATGGACGATAAGTAGTTTAGACAAGAAGAGAATAGAAGCTTTCAAAATGTGGTGCTACAGAGGAATGCTGAAGATTAGATAGAGGAGGAATTAAAATCGAAAGAGAAGAAATAAAAACTTTCAGGTTTGCCAATTACACTGTAATTCTGTCAGAGACAGGAAAGGACCTGGAAGAGCATTTGAATAGAATGGACAGTGTCTTGAAAAGAGGATATAAGATTAACATCAACAAAAGCAAAACATGGATATTAGAGTGTAGTCAAATTAAATCAAGAGGTACTGAATGGAACAGGGGAGAACAGGAATTTGTGGCACAACTTGACCAGAAGAAGGGATCGTTTGGTAGGACATCTTCTGAGGCATCAAGGGATCACCAGTTTAGTATTGGGAGGGCAGTGTGGAGGGTAAAAATCATAGAGGGAGACCAAGAGATGAATACACTAAGCAGATTCAGAAGAATGTAGGTTGCAGTAGTTGCTTGGTGATAAAGAAGCTTGCGCGGGATAGAGTAGCATGGAGAGCTGCATCAAACCAGTCTCTGGACTGAACACCACAACAACAACAGCTGATAGCTACGATAATAGTACCAGCATTGCACTGTTACTGCAATTACTGACAACTGTGAACACTAAATTCTATGATATGAACACGAAATTCAATGCAGTTACACAACAGCTTAGTAACTTGAACACAAAATTTAACGATTTGTCAAAAAGTTTTTCAGATTTCAAAACAGAATAAAAACAGATTTTGGAAGATTTACAAAACAGTGTCACACAAATATTCAATGATCTGACAGAGAATGTACACACAGAGATATCTGAAAATTTAAAAGAAATGAAAAAAAAAAAAAATTAAAACAGGAGGGTATTTCTGACCATAAAGGAAGTATTGATGTTTTGAATGAAAAGGTTGATTCAATTAGTGACAATCAAGAACATGTAGGAAGTGAATTAAAGAAAATCACGGACACGAATAATAGTATAAGAGCAAATCAAAACCAATTAAGTAATACTATGAAGAAAGTGACCGCTATTGTCAACAACCTACACACGGACTATGAAGGTTAACCATTGGCAGTAGAGGAGCTGATATTAAAAGTAGGAAGCTTGGAGTTAGAATCTGAATGTGCTAAAAGAGAAAGAACTCAGATAGGGAAAAATTTGGACAACATAACCGAAAGAACAAAATAAGGTACCTTAGATCAAAGTAGTTCATTAGCGCAGAAGGTAGTATCTGAATGCAAAGCATATGTAGACATGGTAGAAGAGGCCGTGAAGAAAAGGGAAATCAATCATCAAATGAAGTAAGTCAGGTTGCTAAAATTCAACTGCCTGTGCCCAAGACAGAGTCATCCATATCTTGTCACAACCCTGACAGCGAGTGCAAGTGAAGATTGCAAAATTCGCAATTTACCTACAGCAGTACCTTCAACACATGCGCAATTGCCATACGGTGCTCCTCACACCTGTAACAACACACTGATGTCAGATAATGCCGCATGTTTAATATCCATCTTCGCTGATGAAGGACTGCTTAGACATAGGCAGTTTTCCGCATATTTGATAGATGGAAAGCAGACGAAGCCGGTAGCTTTTATCAGTGTGTTCTGCAACATACTTCAGCATAACTGGACAGAGGCTCAAAAGATAAGATTTTGTGGGCCACTGAAATGGTAGAACATTGTCACAAGTATGAACAGTCTGAACATGCTTTCTTAGACAAGTTCTGGTCAGAAGCCATTGAAGAGAGACTAAGACGTGAAGTCTTTAACACGGCTCCATTTAATAGCAAGCATGGAAGTTTGTGGGGTTATTTTGAAAAGTATTTAAATAAGACCAGATATTGGACCAATCCCATATCACAGGTGGATGTATTGAAGATATTAAAGAGCCGACTTCCGCCACATATAAGGGAAAAATTAGTAACCACACCACAACACGACGCTGAGTACTATTTTGTCATTTTTTGATTCCATTGACCTGATTTATGAAGAGGGAGCACGGCACATAAAGCAGCAGATAAACAAACACCTCAACCCGTCTTTAGAAACCACCTGTAAATAATAATGTTACTACACAACAAGCATGGTAACCATATCCAACACAGTACATATAAAAATGGAATGGATGTGGTAATGGAAATGGGAATAACAAAAGATTTAAGCGAGGTTATCAGAACAACAGGAATAAATACAATGGACAAGTGAACTACGGTCCGCCAGTACAAGGCTATCCACTGCCTATAAGTGGTAACAGCCAGCCAATGCAGAGGCAAGCGGTTAGCAGCAATAAAATGCCACATGCTGTGCTGCAGCCAACCTCTGGACAACATAATAGTGCAAACTATAATTTCGCAACTACCAACACAAATTCGCGAGAAGGTGGGTCACACGCAGCCAATGACACGAATTGACATAACACAACACTCACTGTACAGCTCACTGCAATTACTCTGGTCACCGAAGTCAATGCTCGCTCCTGCACCGGCGGAAAACTCCCAACTGGTCGCAGTGAGGCCCCACACTGTTGAACAGGTAGGGAGTGGAGGCAATACACTTATAAACACATTTTTTGTGAGATACAATGAACAAGGTGACATGAAAGATGATTTATACTGACATGAGGAGGAAGTTAAGGAAAACTTGTACAAAGAGCACGTACAGGTAGTTTATAAGGACAACAATATTTGACATGGAGGTACACTTAGTTCTAGACTCAGGTGCAATGACTAACTTAATGTCAACTGAATTTATCCAAGAGTTAAAGAAAAGAGGTAAAACTCCCACATTCCCAGTGCAGAATTGTAGAATATAGACAGCCACTGGAAACAAATCACAAGTAGCAAAGTTACAAGCACTTATTCCATTGAAAATAGGACACATTGTAGTCAAATGTAATTTCCTCATCATTGACCAATTAACAGTAAATTGTTTGATTGGGATGGACATGTTATAACATATAAGATACAAATTGGTATAGGAAATGGTAAATGCTACTTCAGTGTGAATGAACAGGTATTTTCTGTTGATTTAATACAAACGTCACACAAGAAGGTCAAGCATAAGGAGGAATCTGGTGTGACAGCTCAATTTGTATTTCCTACTGTATTATTTGTAAACACTCACTACAATGAATAAGTGTCAGAATCAGATGTAAACTATGAAATGGTAGAGCAAAAGGTGTGTGCGTCCAACAACTTAAGTGGAGAGGAGCAACAATCTGTTATTGAAATATTTGGAAAACAACTCAGAGCAATAAAGGATTATCAGTACAAAATGGATGTTTACCCACACAAAACTTTTTGTGTGTCGTCACATCCCATTCTTTGTATGAAAAGAGAGGCAGTATGAGAAAAAAAATCAATCAAATGATTAAATGGGAGATCATTCATCCTTCCTTTCACCTTATTGTAGCCCCCATACTGTCTGTACGTAAACCATACGGATTGGTAAGTTTGGTTCTGGATGCTCGAGGTATTAAGAAGAAGCTAATACTAGTTCAAATCAAGCCTGACAGCTTGGACAAACAACTGTTGAAGTCCCATAATATCCCGTATTTTACCATATTGGAATTGAGGTATTGTACTGGCAAGTCAAACTCCATCCAGAAAGTAGAAAGTACACAGCTTTTGTACGTGTGTTTGTATTCTGCGTCCTGCCATTTGGCATGAATATAAGTGCAGGTGTATTCATCACAGTGTTGGATAAAGTATGAGGACCTGAGCTACTTAGCAAGGTTACGGTCTATGTTGACGACTTACTAATCGCAACCCCCACTTGGTCAGAACACATTCAGCTGATTGAAAAAGTTTTACAACGTTTTTCAGAATACAGGGTGACAGCCAATTACCCTGATCCTAAGAAACTCGATGCCACACGCAATTGTCCTGCACCTAGGAACAAGAAACGACTTAAAGCTTATTTAGGATTAGTCTCATTCTTCTTGAAGTTCATAACCAAACAACTGCAAAAACAAACCATCGATGTGGAACGACAAGTGCCAAGAGGATTTCAATAATATTAAAAAGACATTAGTGAATGCAAATATACTTAGTCACCCCAATAAGGAGAAGGACTTCTGTCTGTTCACAGACACTTCTACGCAGGGTCTAGGGGCATGTCTGTTCCAGATGAGAGAGAAAGATGGTAAGATGTTGACAAAGGTAATTAGTTTTGTTAGCCACACATTAACTGAGGCAGGAAGATTATACTCTGTATCAGAATTACAAAGTTTGGCAGTAGTCTGGGCATTCAAACAATTTGAGTACTTTTTTATGGGGTAAGAGTACGAAAGTTTATTGTGATCACCAATCCCTTTCATTTTTGTTGACTTGCAGATTACTGCACAGGAGATTGGCAAGAATTTAACTTCAAAATTATTTATATCAAGGGCAATCACATCATCATTGCCAATGTTACCTCAGGGTCTAGATGAATTTAGTGAACTTTTAGAAAAGGATTCTGAGTTAAGAACTTTTCTTATGGAAAGCAAAATACTGCAGTCTGACTACAGTAAGTTTTGTAAACAAATAAAAACCATTCAACAACAGGACCTAAGATGGAGCAAGGTCAAACAAAACCTAACACATGAAGGTAACGAAGAGGTAAAAATGTGGTACAGGGAATATAAAGGTGTTTTATTCCATCACAAACACCCTGACTCAGAACAATGGTGCATTTGGCTTCCTGAGAAATACATTGATGAAGTCATAGTGTACACTCATGAAGTGTGGGAACGCTTTGGGGCAAGTAAATGTACCAAGAAGATAGGTAAACATTGCTACTTTCCAAATTTGAGATTACAAGTATGGTACTTCAAGTACTATGAAAATGTATAATGTGTCAGAAGTCAAAACATTCTAACTGTTCTAAATATCTTGAGCTTCACCCAGTTTTAACTAAGAAATCTCTAGATTTAGTGTGTCTGGATGTGGCTGGCCCGTATCCAAAAGGTAAGGGTGGAATAAGATATGTAAGAGCAATATACGTTTTTAACAGCATATTAAGATATATGCTATACGTAGTGCAACAGCGACCTCCATCAGCAAAAGGATCAAAGGATAGTGAGGAGGATAGGAAAGCCACGAGTGATACTTACTGATAATGCCTCATATTTTATAGGACAGAAATGGAAGCAAGTTATGACATCACAGGGTATAAAACACATTTTAGTATCAAGATTCCACACTGAGATATTGCATGTAGAATGAGTATTCAAGGAAATCAATCAGTTCATAAGAACACACACACACACACACACACACACACACACACACACACACACACACACACAATGGGTAGAATATGTCACACCTGTCATGCAGGTCATTACCAATCTTACAAATTCTTCCACTGGTTTCACACCAAATTAATTTATGGTTTACACCAGACATAAGGACGAATGGGAGTCACCCCTACTAAAAATAACAGCAGTGGAAATGGTATTAAAGGAGCAAATTAAAACAGCAGCAATCACACAGGAAAACAGGGCTGGATATAGGAAGAAAATCTGTGATCAGAAACTGAAGCATTTTACACAGTTTAGTGAAGGCCAACGAGTTCTGTTACAAACCCAAACTAAGTCAAGAAAAATAAAAAAGTTAAACAAGAAGTGACAATTACTTTATACAGGAGCATATAGAATTTCCAAAATCCCATATCCTAGAGCTTATAGATTGATTTGCGAGAGGACTGGTTGAGATAGAAGTCTCTACCCCCACAAGGACTTAAAGGCATTTGTAGAATAAGTATTTTTGACACAAGTGTTTTTACTGAAAATGACTGTACATAGTGTACGCAATAGTAATTTAATTTCTGGTTTCTTTTGAATACTAGTACTAAGGAAACATTTTTAGACATAAGAGATTTTACTTGTATTTTGATATATAAAGCAGCAAGTAAATGAGAGAGTTGTTAAATGATACAGCGCTTCGCTTGGCACAAGGAGCAGCGAAGCAGAGCAGACTTTGCAGCACGCACTGTGGTGTAATCATGGAGGTTACCTCCATGGGTGTAATTGTAACGGTGAGCTCTCAGCAGATGAGGTGAAAGCAATGACTCGCAAGCATGCGCACGTAAACACGGCCGCAGGAGTTTTAATTATTATACAGTTGGCATGATAAGTGACCACCAGCTAACGCAATTAAATGCAACTTGTCCACACACTTATATATAAGAATTATATACGTCTAGGACAAATAAGGAATAACTATATTATAACTATAAACTTAAGATAGATTACATCTAATATACAGGGTGGTCCATTGATCGTGACTGGGCCAAATATCTCACAAAATAAGCGTCAATCAAAAAAACTACAAAGAACGAAACTCGTCTAGCTTAAAGGGGGAAACCAGATGGCGCTATGGTTGGCCCACTAGATGGCGCTGCCATAGGTCGAACGGATATCAACTGCATTTTTTTAAATAGGAACCCCCATTTTTATTACATATTCGTGTAGTACGTAAAGAAATATGAATGTTTTATTTGGACCACTTTATTCGCTTTGTGACAGATGGCGCTGTAATAGTCACAAACATATGGCTCACAATTTTAGATGAACAGTTGGTAACAGGGTTTTTTTTTTTTAATTAAAATACAGAACGTAGGTACGTTTGAACATTTTATTTTGGTTGTTCCAATGTGATGCATGTACCTTTGTGAACTTATCATTTCTGAGAATGCATGCTGTTACACAGTGATTACCTTTCAATACCACATTAATGCAATAAATGCTCAAAATGATGTCCGTCAACCTCAATGCATTTGGCAATACGTGTAACGACATTCCTGTCAACAGCGAGTAGTTCGCCTTCCGTAATGTTCTCACATGCATTGAGAATACGCTGACGCATGTTGTCAGGCATTGTAGGTGGATCACGATAGCAAAATCCTTCAACTTTCCCCACAGAAAGAAATCCAGGGACGTCAGATATGGTGACGACCAATCCACCTGTCATGAAATATGCTATTCAATACCGCTTCAACCGCATGCGAGCTATGTGCCGGACATCCATCATGTTGGAAGTACATCGCCATTCTGTCATGCAGTTAAACATCTTGTAGTTATATCGGTGGAACATTACGTAGGAAATCAGCATATATTGCACCATTTAGATTGCCATCGATAAAATGAGGGCCAATTATCCTTCCTCGCATAATGCCACACCATACATTAACCCGCCAAGGTCGCTGATGTTCCACTTGTTGCAGCCATCGTGGATTTTCCGTTGCCCAATAGTGCATATTATACCGGTTTACATCACCGCTGTTGGTGAATGACACTTCGTCACTAAATAGAACGCGTACCTTTGTGAACTTATCATTTCTGAGAACGCATGCTGTTACACAGTGATTACCTTTAAATACCACTTTAATGCAATAAATGCTCAAAATGATGTCAGTCAACCTCAATCCATTTGGCAATACGTGTAACGACATTCCTGTCAACAGCGAGTAGTTCGCCTTCCGTAATGTTCTCACATGCATTGAGAATACGCTGACGCATGTTGTCAGGCGTTGTCGGTGGATCACGATAGCAAAATCCTTCAACTTTCCCCACAGAAAGAAATCCAGGGACGTCAGATATGGTGACGACCAATCCACCTGTCATGAAATATGCTATTCAATACCGCTTCAACCGCACGCGAGCTATGTGCCGGACATCCATCATGTTGGAAGTACATCGCCATTCTGTCATGCAGTTAAACATCTTGTAGTTATATCGGTAGAACATTACGTAGGAAATCAGCATATATTGCACCATTTAGATTGCCATCGATAAAATGAGGGCCAATTATCCTTCCTCGCATAATGCCACACCATACATTAACCCGCCAAGGTCGCTGATGTTCCACTTGTTGCAGCCATCGTGGATTTTCCGTTGCCCAATAGTGCATATTATACCGGTTTACATCACCGCTGTTGGTGAATGACACTTCGTCACTAACTAGAACGCGTGCAAAAAATCTGACATCGTCAGAACTGTACACGATGTTCAAAGTCGTCGCCATGCAATTCATTGTGCATAGAAATATGGTATAAGTGCAATCGATGTTGATGTAGCATTCTCAACACCGACGTCTTTGAGATTCCCCATTCTCACGCAATTTGTCTGCTACTAATGTGTGGATTAGCTGCGACAGCAGCTAAAGCACCTACTTGGTCATCATCATTTGTTGCAGGTCATGATTGATGTTTCACATGTGGCTGAACACTTCCTGTTTCCTTAAATAACGTAACTATCCGGTGAACGGTCCGGACCCTTGGATGATGTCGTCCTGGATACCGAGCAGCATACATAGCACACGCCCGTTGGGCATTTTGATCATAATAGCCATACATCAACACGATATCGACCTTTTCCACAATTGGTAAACGGTCCATTTTAACATGGGTAATGTATCACAAAGCAAATACCATCCGCACAGGCGGAATGTTACGTGATACCACATACTTATACGTTTGTGACTATTACAGCGCCATCTACCACAAAGCGAATAAAGTGGTCCAACTAAAACATTCATATTTCTTTACATACTACACGAATATGTAATAAAAAATGGGGGTTCCTATTTTAAAAAATGCAGTTGATATCCGTTGGACCTATGGCAATGCCATCTAGCAGGCCAACCATAGTGCCATCTGGTTTCCCCCTTTAAGTTAGACGAGTTTCATTCTTTGTAGTTTTTTCGTTTGATGCTTATTTCGTGAGACATTTGGCCCGGTCACTATCAATGAACCACCCTGTATATATGCAATGTTGAACTAAGGAAATGTACAAGAGACTACGAGTAATATCTACATAAAATAATAATGTTAACCTACTATATGCAAATACGTACAGGTGTTTACAGAAAGTGAATTACATGAGATGTAAGATACATTTATGGATATGAGCGATGACAGCTAAGATGAAAACAGGATACAGAGATGAGGAGCATAAATATCTCACACTTTATAGAATTTTGTAGATACTTCTCTTCACAGGGTAAAGGGTGAAACTGCTGATGTACTGGGCACACCAGGTGAATACAATGGCTGCATACTGACATAAAAGAATGACTGAATCAGTGGCCACTGAGCTACTTCACATTTAGTTTTAAGTTTTTTCTTTTCAGCGACCAGTGCATTGACACGGTGTGAAAAAAGAAATGATAAGCTTCAAGACTGGCATGGTGCCATACAAATTTAGCAGGCTGCACCTCAAGGGAAAAAAAATTAGTTATAAGAAGTACTATATACATAACTGATATGAATGAACAATTCAAAGCTATGCAGTAGCAGTCTGGAAACTGACATCGTAATGATGTAGGTTTGATGCTACTGTACAAGTAAGGGGCTGACCTACACACAAGGTACAATCACTGTTTCAGAAACTCTCAACACCCATTTTTATCTTTACAATACGTATATGTACGTGAACACTATAAACAGGATTATTATTTGTGCCTTGTGGTCTAGGGTGCCTTGCCACGGTTCACGCTGCTCCCCCCCCCCCCCCCCCCCCATCGGAGGTTCGAGTCCTCCCTCGGGCATGGGCATGTGGGCTGTCCTTAGCGTAAGTTAGTTTAAGTTAGATTAAGTAATGTGTAAGCCTAGGGACCGATGGCCTCAGCAGTTAAGTCCCATTGGAAGTTACCACAAATTCCCAAAAATTATTCATCACATCAAAGAGAAGAATAACTCCCACAATTTCTACACATTGAATGGCAACAACATTTATGGCATGAATAGTTAAGTTACATGCCATCTGGAGTAAACAATGTCTATTTCATGTAGTAGGAACATAACAAGAATCTACAATGCTATGTGTCTATAAAAAGCCAAAAAAATATATATGTTAAAAATCATCATAGCTGCAAGAATATTTTTCTTAAAATATATATGTACTAATCATCAAGATTTAGTGGGTGGACTGCATGATCGGCAAACCACAAAAAATTAGAAGTGAATTAATGATATCAGTGCAACCTAATAGTGACTTCTATTAAACATATATGTGTAATAATCGAACAACTGACTTTTTGTTAAGCACCAAGTTTGCTGCAAAATCAAGCATTCTAAAAATCTCCATGGACAGAGTAAGAAAAATTATCCTATATACATTATTAATTTTTGTGACTTCAGTATTTGTACATTGCATTGTATTTTTATTATCCTACAAGGAAGACTGTTCATGGCACCAATTAAGTTTCAGCAAGAATCCATGCTTTACTTCCAATACTGCATGTAGTAATTATCTCTCATTACATAAATTTCATGTCAGTTCATTCTCTTTGTATTAGCTGTTGGGTTGCTTCCCAGCACGGTTATTCCAAAACCAACCAACATACGAACACAATCCCAAACATTTTATGTGGTGTGTTTCATTAAGCATCCGACCATCAATATCTGCATATGGTGCTTAGCAGGCCGTTTTTGCTTATTTCAAATCACATAATATGAGACTTCATAAAGTTAAGAATTAAAACATTTGTTGTAGGTTTGTTTAGTAATCATCTCAGCTGTGTGTTGTGAGTTTGGGTTACAAAAAATCAGCTTTTTAACTCTCCTTTAAAGTTATTGGGAGATCATTCATGTATTTAAGGACAACAGTGGGCCCAGCACTGAGCCTTTGATCCAAAGAAGAGCGGCGCGTTTCGTCACAGGGTTATTTGGTAACCGTAATAGCATTACGGAGATGTTTAACAAACTCAAGTGGCAGACTCTGCAAGAGAGGCGCTCTGCATCACGGTGTAGCTTGCTCGCCAGGTTTCAAGAGGGTGCGTTTCTGGTTGAGGTATCAATATATTGCTTCCCCCTACTTATACCTCCCGAGGAGATCACGAATGTAAAATTAGAGAGATTAAAGCGCGCACAGAGGCTTTCAGACAGTCGTTCTCCCCGCGAACCATACGTGACTGGAACAGGAAAGGGAGGTAATGACAGTGGCACGTAAAGTGCCCTCCGCCACACACCGTTGGGTGGCTTGCGGAGTATAAATGTAGATTTAGATGTAAACATATTATTCTCCCCCATTCTGATGATGGTTTAATGCATGTAACATAGCCTATCAAGAAAGAAGACTTTGTGTTCAGTTATGAAGGTAAGACACCATACATTCAAGGGGGGGGGGGGTGCCATTAATACCATAACATTTTAGTATGGCAGATGGAATTTTGTGATCTATACGATAGGCTTTGGCAGGGCCACAAAATATACCAACAAATTAATTTTTCTTGCCAGTTCTTCATTTGTGGGATCTTGCATTGCTTTCTCTGTACAGAATCCTCTACAAAAGCCAAAATGAGAAGCAGTTATCAACTTCTGCTCAGGTAAATGACTTAGTATTTTATTATAAACCATTCTGAAAAAAAAAAGAAAAAAAAGAAAGAACGAATAGGAAATAGCTCAATTAACGGAGCTAGACTGCTTATATACAGGGACTTGTTTTGCAAAAGTAACTACGTAATTTTCGAAATGCCAGTTCCCCACAGAAAAAAATCAATTAGGAGAACATTCAGACTCACTAACATTGCAACCATTTGCTGTCCATCACAGTAGATACGTTTCATGCAGAAGCAAGATGCGTGGTGTAACAATCATGCTTAAACCACATACTCTGATGTTTGATTAGGAGTGCATCTTCAGAAACAGTTGGCAAATTGTCTTTGAGCAAAACCAGCAAAGGCGTGGCTGATTAGTGTCTTTCTTTATTGTTGAAAGATGGTCACTGTGGATTCCACCTAAAACAGTGATGCTCCATTGTCACTGAAAGTCAACTTGTTTGAGCCACTGAAGATTCTTTACTACCCAGTAATGCATACTCCATAAATTTACATATTCATGTTATGTGAATGCAGATTTGCCAGTAAAAAAAAATTATCATCTCTTATTAAAATCAACATAAATCTGCAAAACAATATGAGTTTCTTTAGAACATATTTAGATAATTGCTGAAGAAAGCTCTTATGACCAAATACATTATATTGGAAAGTAGATATTAATCATTCTGACTCCAGTACTGCACAGAATCATCTTTCAATGTCTGCACTGCAGATGGAATGAGGGAAAAACCACTGACTATATACTTCTGTACAAGTTGTAATTTCTTTTATCTTGTGCGTTGGTGGCTGTAGAACCTTTCTGCAGAAAGCTGCAAATTCCAGTTCTTTAAATTTCCCCAATAGTTGTGATCCAAAGAAAATAAAGACATTCGCTGCTATTGGGCAGTGAAACACATTAATAGGATTGAAAACTTGTACTGGACCAGGACTTGAAACCCGATTTTTCTGTTTCTCGTGAACGGTCACCTTGACTGCCTTGGTCATCTGGAAATGTGTGGTGTCTGTTCCTGTGGATGTGTCTGAAAGAACAGCACACCACATATATAATTCTCAATAGTATTCCACAAACAGTTTTTTGTCTTCCCTCCAGGGATTCCAATTTGAATTCATGAAACATTTTCTCATACTCAGTTTCTGATCCAACCTGCGACTAACAAATCTAGCAGAATGTCTCTAAATTGCTTCTGTCTTCCTTTAATCCTACTTGATGGGGATCTGAAACACTTTGCAGTACTCAAGAATGGATTGCACTAGTGTTCTGTATGTGATTTACTTTATGCACGAACTAAACTTTTTTTAAAAATTCTCCTAATAAACCCCAGTCAACCATTTTGCCTTCCCTCTTACTGACCTTATGTGCTCCTTCAATATCGCTTTCCAATGTTACACTTAGATATTTAACCACCAAGCAGCAGCATGAGAATCTGTCAGTAACAAATCTAGTAGAATGTATTTGCGTTGCTTCTTCTACTGCTGCCACTCAGTGAGTAGATTTTTATCCATCCAGTTACCATTAGAAATTCTGACTCTCATCCTGTATCCTCCTGTTGCCATTCAATGAAAATACGTTCCAGTTTACTACCACGTCATTGGCAAACAGTTGCAGTTTGCTGCTCACCCTATCCATCAGATCACGAGTGTATATAGAAAGAACAAGAGTGGTCTTATTAAACTTCCCTGGGGCACTTCTGCTGATACCCCCGTCTTTGATGAACAGTCTCTATCCAGGACCTGTTCCATTCAATCAGGTCTTCGTTAACAGTCTCCAGTTAGACTTTGTGTCACATTCTTTCAAGACATAATGGAACATGGAATCTGCCTGTTGTTCTTCATCCCCAGTTTGCAAGATGTCATGTGAGACTGTGTTTGAGACTGAGATATAATTGAGCAATGCTTTCTAAATCCGTGCTGATTTGTGTACAGCTTTTCTGTTACAAGGAAAGTCATTGCATTCAAAATCACAATATGTTGATGAATTCTGTAGCAAAACAGATGTTAAGAATATTGGTCTGTGATTTTGCAGCTCTATTCTTTTACCTTTATGCAAAATGCCCCTGGGGTCACGATCAATATTCAAGTACATGAAAGGAACAATCATTTGAAGCAAAAAAACTTCTTATGGACATATGCCCTATTCCAAGTGGTTTCAGAGATGGTACACATTTAATGAGCATTGTTATTTATTTCCTTAACAATTCAAAACATTGTCAGGTTTCGACACACACAATATTAATAAATATTATAAAACGCGTTTTAAAAATTATAAATTGAAAATGTGTATTTTTATTACCTTCACATAAACTAAAAGTACTTCTGTCCTGTCATTCACTCTTCTAAATTGACGGCAGCTATCAGCACGCTACTGATCATGTCACACCAACCATTGATTGGAAAATAAACGTTTCCACTGTAGTATGTGGATTTTCCTGCAACAACTGATGACTTTGTGTGTATTGTTGATTCCAGTCTGTGTAAACGTGGCTCCACTAGTGAACAGTATTAATGGAAGCAAAAGATGATTGTCATTTAACAAGTAACAAAATTGATGTTGTGTGACATTGTCGCCAATGTGAAGTTTGTGGACATGTATGAAACCAGATATCAATGATTTTATACTTTAATCTTTTTTAGGATTACAAAAATATAACCTAACCACTAAATGATTGTGCAAAGATTTATTAAAGTGCCAGAACTTAACCCGTAACTGGTACACCTATAAATTGTAACACATAAGGTACATCTGGGTCCTCGGGACCCACCCAAGTTTTGAGTATATTTTGGTAAAAAAAACACATTTAAATGAAATTTAAATATGAAACTTTTATTAATGTTTTGTTACTAATGTTTTAAAACCACATTCCTCATTTATGGTCATACCTTAAAGATGTTACAAAAAAGGACAATAAACTGCATAAAATACGAAATGTGAAAAATATACTTTTGGAAAGTCCTGCACATCAGTTACAAATAGTAAGATAGACAACTGAAACTTCACGTTTAAACACAAAATGTACTATGCTTCACAACAGTAAGCCAGAAGAAAAGTTCAAAATCAATATAAAAATTTCTGCAGGCACAACTTTTGGATAAATTTTAGTACATTTCTCAGCTAAATGACTATGTGATCTTTGAAAATAGCAGAAATTATGACAAAATATTAGGTTTCAATTATACAGCATCTTCACCAGTCCATTTCAGTTATTTCATTCATCCAGACTACCGAAACAGTTTGGACATAAAGCAGTGGAACATTCCAAACATAATGGTGTTCGACATCTGGCACACGCCCGGGATGCTTTCCTGTCTTTTTTAGATGGGCACACTGAGCATCTTTTCCTCTTCGATTTAGTAGCACCAGCTTCACTGTGAACCTGGGATGTTCCTGATGCCTTGGAGGGGGTCATGCCTAGAATATCACAAATGGAATTTCGGATATCTTTTCTCAAAAATGGAGAATCCAATCTTCTTTTCATACAATCACTTATGAGTTGTGTACCTAGTTCAATGAGGAATTCTCTGCATGTCACATCATCAGTATCTTCTTTCCCATGGTACAAAACAAAAGCATTTACACCTGCTATATCTAGCATAGTGTAGAAGACTGCCATAGGCCACCGCCTTGTTCTTCTAGAAGTCGTGTAATTATGCGTCTTTTCGTCAAGTGCGTCAACTCCACCTTTTGTTTTATTGTAGTCATGGATTATTTCAGGCTTATTTTCCACCATACATTCTCCATGGTGCATTGTCGATATCAGGTTGACAACCTTGTTCTTTTTGGGGACGTGTGAAAGTATTGTTACAGAACCAGAGTATCCGTAGATTGAAGAAGACACATTTCTGCCCTTTGCTGTTGAAAAGCTTGGTGGTAGCTCAGCCTTGTTCTTTCTCATGGTGCCAATATAAGTCAAATTACAGTTCGACAACTCATTGACCAACTCCACACTTGAGAACCAGTTGTCCCCTGTCACATTTCTGTTACTTCCCTTGATTGGTTCAACCAACCGCATGACAACAGCTGTTGGTAAGAGGACACGGCGCGGGATGGCTACAGCTGATTTTCCCGAATATATCTCTGCATTCAAACAGTAGTGCATTTTGGCATCAGCTAGAATAAATATTTTTATACCGTATTTCCGTGGCTTGGATGGAATGTACATCCTAAATGGACATCTACCACGGAATCCTACAAGCATTTCGTCAACAGTGACGTACTCTCCGACTGAATAGTTTTCTTGACAAGCTTCTATCAATGAATTGAAGAGCCAAGAGATGTGGTACAGTTTATCTGTGAGTTTCCTTGCGTCACGGGTTGCTGCATCATCAAAACGAAGGCAACGTAATAAAAACAGCAAACGTTTCAAGGGCATAGTTGCCCTAAAAATTGGTCTACCAGTGCCGTTTGTAGCATATAAACCATTCAGATCTTCGTTGTTTGACTTGAAGGCTCCCCACAAATAACAAAGACCTATGACAGCTTTTATTTCAGTACTGTCTGTTAGATTTGAAAAAGAATTCTTTTTTGACTCAGGTGGCAATGACATAATCTTTTCATTGGTTCTGAGTACTACCTCTGCAATCATTTCTTTGCTGAAAAGTAGTTCCCAAAATGCTAGAGGGGTCTTTTCTGTTACCTGTCTAGCTGCATTACGTATGCCAGGAAAGTGAATTGGAGCAATGATGTTGGTTTGAGAGGTTCTTCCACGTATGCTGGGTGTTGTTGACCACTTGAATCTGTTTCTTCCATAGATATAATTAGTTCCAGATTGTTCGTTGTTACTGTCTCCATCATCACTTTCATCACTTCCAGTTTCATGTTCACTAATTTCATAGTCACTGTCGCTTCCACTTATGTCTTCAATATCACTGTCCAATGGTTCGTTCAGATTATCTGTAGTATCTTCCTCGCTCATTTTTCTGAAGCACTACACCGTAAATCCAAGATACCGGAAATAATGCCACGAAAAGAAAACTTTCACTAACGGTACACCTGGGTCCACGGGACCCGATCACCTTTATAGAAACAAAACTAACAAAGAAACGCCTGCAACAATGTTGTGGGCTGGTAGCCAGTTGATTGTTAGGAGAGTACAGGGAGAGGGAAGTCAGTGCTACCACACACATCACGGAGCTGGAAAAAAGAAATTTCGCTCGGGTCCCTGGGACCCAGGTGTACCAGTTACGGGTTAACATAAGATCAACAACATATATTTTTTTAAACTTCACAGATCTCTAATACAAAGAGAAAGAACAGCTACATCAAACATTAACTTTGCATCAAAGATACTTGCACACATACAACAGAAACAAATACGAGCTTGTAATATTATTTACAATCCTTTAACACTCTCCTGCAAGTTCATATTTCATCACCAAATCAAGAATTTAACTCAGTCTTTATTTCCATTAGTTACTTCTATCCCAATCAAAGTTTTATTTCTTGATAGCTTCTTTCCTGATAAGCCCTTAGTAAAAATGTCAGCTGCTTGATCTTACGTTGAAACATAGTCGACACTGGTTTTCATCTCATTGACTGTCGTACATACCGATAGCATGTTTCAATATGCTTAGAACATTCATAGAATCCTGCACCTTTGATATATTTAATAGCACTTTAATTGTCAATGCGTAAAGTAGGAAGTGAACTCTTTTCAACAATGTAAATTTCTTTCAATAAAAGATCAAGCCATTCTAAAGATTTACTTGCCTGGCAGCAACAAATTCAGCTTCCATTGAGGATTGTGCGACACATTTCTGTAGTTAACTTTTCCACATTACTGGTCCACCACAAAACTTCATTAAAACTCCCCTTGTTGAACGTCTAGTCAATTTTTCATCTGCATAATCAGTATCGCTATAACATTCTATAGCAAATAGCGAAGAATTCGTTTAATTTTAGGTGTGCTTTGGTAGGTGAATCTTGTGCTCTTGAAGCAACATTTACAGCATAAGCTAGATCTGGGACGTGTCCCCAATGTTAAATATGTGAGACTGCCTATAATTTCCCGGTAAGTATCGGTATCAGTAGCTGGTGGTGAATTATGAGGTATCCATCCAGGCTCAATTGCTAATGATATTGGCTTTGCATCAGTCATATGATACTTGGCTAACACTCTTTTCACATATGCAGTCTGATTAATCTTCATACAATCATTTAATCATTGGTCTTGCAAGCCAAGATAACAATCCAATTCACCTACTACCATATCAAACTCTTCATGTAATTGTTTTGTGTAATTATGAACTGTTTCACCAGGTCCCATTATCAATCCATCATCCACATGAAATAAAACGATTAAGTTTTCATTAAAATACATACAAGGATCAGCACTAATCTCCCGCAAATTTGATTTCTTAAGGTATAACTTTAAACACACATACCAACATTTTGCAGATTGCTTCAGTACGTACAAGCACTTCAGTCCATACAAACTTCAAAGCAATCTGCAAACACGGCCTATGCCATCATAATAACCTTCTGGTTGTTGCACCTAAATTTATTCCTCCAGTTTACCATTCAAGAATACTGTCGAATTGTTAGATGTTCCAATTTCTTTGAGCAGCAACACACAAGAAGACTCTCAGTGTTTCAAACCTAACCACAGGACCTAAAGTTTCAGAAAAATCAAGCCCTGGCCTTTGGCGAAGCCCTTTTGCAACTAGCCTTGTTTTGTACCGTACAATGTCATTGTTATTATCCAATTTAATTGCAAACACCCATCGATTTCCAATAGCCTTCCTTCCAGCTGACAAATCAACTAATTTCCACTTACCAACCTTTTGATGTGAGTACATTTCTTCATCCATTGCAGCTTTCCAATTTTCTACATCTGAGGATTTCACTGCTTCATCACAGTTCCTTGGAACTTCTCTCAGCATCATCATCTTGGGTCGCTCAGGTTCATCTAGTTAACGTATCAGCCTTCTAATTATTTGTCTGGCCCTCAAAACACAATGACCACCTGCATTTTCGGTCACTTCTACATGGTCTTGATGATCCAGTCTTGTAATATCTGCTTCTGATATTTCGTCACCATTAGAATCAGATATTTCTGTATCATTCATAGTCGATATGTCAACTAATGTGGTAACATCACTCTTCAATAATTGCTTCAATATTTCATCATTCAATTTTACATCTCGGCTAACAGCAAGTGAATGCATATCTCGAAGGTATACACAATAGCCACAGTCATCGTAACCAGTCTATAACCTTTCAAAGATCTGGCATCAAACTTTCTCCATTTCTGTGCTGGAATCCAGACAAAACATGCTGTCCCAAATACTTTTAGATGATTAAACTGACTCTTCCTTCTCAAAAATTATTCGATTGATGTCTTTACGTTAACCTTTGTTGGCCCAGTTCGGTTCAGAGTATGAGTAGCTGCAAGTGCAGCTTCTCCCCATAAAGCTTTTGGAATATGCTTTGCTGACTGAAGCCATGAACGTACCATTTTGCAGATAATCCTGTTTTCACGCTCAGCAACTCCATTTTGCTGTGGTGTATATGGCACAGTCAAAGAATTTCCAATCCAATTGATTCAGCATATCTTCTCACATCATTATTGTCAAACTCCTTGCCACCATCAGTCCGCAGTTCTTTAATGGTACATTGAGCTTGTGTTTTCACCATCTCAATAAATATTGGCAATTTCTCCTTTACCTCGTCTTTTTTCCCTAAAAGATATGTCACTCTGAAGCTTGAGAAGTCATCATTCAAAAGAAGAAAATATCGATGATCAGCTAAATCGTTTTCTTCCATTGGACCACATACATCAGTGAAGATTAATTCACCTGGGCTAGATGACTTGTCAACTTGTGAACCAAAAACTAGCCTATGATTTTTTCCTAGCATACAAGCTTCACATAATTCAATGTCTAACCTTACATTCATGTCATGGGCAGTCAAACATGATTGTACACGTTGTTTGTTCTGGTGCCCAAATCTTTCATACCACAATTGAATAGTGTCAGAAGTTTCCTTTACTACACAGGACTTTCCTTGCTTAATCGCTTTCACTGCCAAGCAATAAATTTCATTCTTGCTTTTACATAGAGCAATAGCAATTGGAATATTGTCTCTATAAAATGACCATATTTTACCATCATTTTTGATACTTTGATCAATAACTTTTTCTCTGGCCTTTTTAACAGAAAATAAATTACAAGCACCATCTGGACAATACCATACATCTTCAAAATATCGTCTGTTCCACTCTTTTCCATTAAAAGTTTCAACATCAATACGACCACTCTCAAATACAGATGCACATTATTTTTAGTGCTGTCCATTTTCTGTAGCACATCAAAAGGAGTGTATAAAACATACCAGTCTTGATTATTTGTAACGTGATGTGTCGCACCACTATCAATATACCACTCATCACATTCTGATACATCTACATTTGTACGTAAATTACATACATTAAACAAATTATCTTCTGGAATTTCTCGTGACAATGTTTTCACAGCTGGTAACATTGCAGAACCACCACAACCACTAGGACAGTTCCTGTAGACATGACCTTTGCTTTCGCATTTAAAACACACTATGCCTGTTTTGCAGTCTTTCGAAGTGTGTCCAATCTTAACCACATGAAAAACATTTCATCACATCGCGGTTGCTTCAATTTTGCACCTTTTTCAAATTACCCAATTTAATTTTGCTTCGCTGCTGTGTAGATACACTTCCCTTGGTTCTTGAAAACATTGTAGCAGCTACATTTGTTTCTTCTCTGTCTTGAATTCGCAGCTCAAAATTCAGTCACCTTTTCTGTAGTTAATGCCATGTTTTGTCAGCTTGTGGTAAATCATGCCAAGTTACGTAAATCTGATCAAATTCTTTTGGCAGTGTCTGAAGCAAATGTGCACACAAATCAGCTTCCTCTATTGGTTTATTTAGCATAGATATCTTCATTTGTACTTCGTCAAATTTTGCTAAATGACCTTGCATAGTGCATACCACCTGACCATTCCCATTCGATATTGTGATACTTATGTCGCAGCAAGTCGATATTTTCGGCAGATTGAATATCATAAATCCGGTGTAATTTATCCCAAACATCTTTTGCAGTTTCACATGTAGCTACGCGAAGTAGCGGTTTTGTTTCTAGTGACAAAACAAGACATTTCTTCGCTTTTGAATTCGGTTTCGTCCAAGCACTTAACTTCGTTACATAATCTTCAACACTTGTTTCCGGTTTCACAAAAGATCCACAAACAATATCGTAAACAGCGTCACATTCCAAGACAGCCTTCACGAGAATATGCCAGGTAGCCCAATTTTCTTGGCCATTTAATTTTTCAACCTATTTTTCTTCTGCAGTCCTGATGTTTTGCCTTTATTTTCTGATTACGCTTACTTCGTAAACTGTCTGCAAAAAGGGTGATCGTCTCACAAGCCGTCTGCTTCAATTAGTCGATTCTGACACAATTAAACAGGTCTCAATTATATATCTAATCAATGCTAATCACAACCACACTCGTCTGCTACCATGTTAGGATAAAATAAACTTACCACATCAAAAAAATTTCTTCACATCGCGGTTGCTTGAATTTTGCACGTTTTTCACATTACCAAATTTAATTTTGCTTCGTTGCTGTGTAGATACACTTCCCTTCGTTCTTGAAAACATTGCAGCAGCTACATTTGTTTCTTCTCTGTCTTGAATATGCAGCTCATAATTCAATCATTAAATGATAGCGCAAATATTTATTAAAGTGCCAGAATTTATCGTAAGATCAACAACAGAACAACTATATATATTTTTAAAAAACTTCACAGATCTCTAATACAAAGAACAAATACATCAAACATTAACTTTGCATAAGATACTTGCACACATGTAACAGAAACAAATATGAACTTGTAATATTATTTACGATCCTTTAACAATCTTACTGGGCAAAAATATTTCTTTATATCTGATACTCCTTACCATTTCCAGAAGATTTTTTTGGTATGCAGTATCTTTATTTCAATGTCTTACAAAACCAAACGATTAAATGGCTAGACTGCTGTTCCTGAATTCAGATACATATTTAACATAGAATATTTAACTGTGCAAAGGGTAATCCCTCAAACAGTAATTAGCATTCTGTATCGTTTTAGCAAAGACTCCTATAGGTGCATGTACTTCATGCTCAACGTTTCTAAGAGACTGCTTAACATATTGACTGCCATATTGTTCACACTGGTGACAGCCAAACCACAGTCTGATTTGGTGTGGCTCCTGCCGGCCACAGCAGAGCAGCACACTTTGTGCTGTTGACTGACCTAGTGGTGAAACATCCATCATAAACCATGTAACTAAACTTATTAAGTGTGGAAAAATAAGCCCAAGAAAGCCAGCAAGATAAACTCTCTGGGAATACTATAATCTAAGAACATAAAATTACAACTAAAAATGCAATTTCCAACCAAAAATGTAATTTCCAATTATGTGAGCCAAACAAATTATGCTTGGAGTCAGTGATTTCTTTTGCCACAACTGACTAGTAAACAGGAAGGACTGGTGAGTAATCATACTCTACCTGTGAAAAGCAGCAAAGCCATTAGAAACAGCTATGACAACTGTAGGCAACAGGATAAAGGAAACAAACGAAACAGGCAATAACTGAATTAATTTCTTTATTAACAACGCTCGGATTTCCACATGACTATAGAGGTACCAATCTTTATGCGTTACTCGATCTTTAGGTGGCGAGCTTGTCCAGTAGGCCTATGAACCATGAAACACACAAAAAGCTCGTTCTCGCTGTCTTCTCTTCTTTGGACTTTCACTTCAGGCAGTCTGAAACATCCATTACAAAAACAGATTACACTACTCACAAATCTGGTTTCTTTCACTCCAATTCATAGCTATTTTACTGTAAAAAATAAAGACTAGGGCCACTGCTGTAATTTTAAACTTTCAAAAGTTTTCATGTGTGCAAGAACGTGTTACTGAAAGCAAATATTTGAACAAAACTAAATTTAGAATACAGTTACTACACAATTGCTGACCAACAAAAAGTTACTATGGTTGTAACTTAAATACCTAAGCCATTTCTTATGAGAATACGCCGTTACCACAAATAATCCACACAGATGCATTGAAAGAAACTTTGAATTGTAACATTGTATCAGAATACGGTAATTTCCAAAAATGTTTGCCTATCGAAGACGCGAGCTGCAACCGATAGATATCGAATGTGCGATTATAAATCGATGATGCGACGGTGGCGGGTGTTATGATAAATTATTTGCGAGATGCGTGGAAAACCCAAAATATTTATGATACATAGTGAGTGGGATGCATGGTATTGTAGATGTTTCTTCGGCCGATTATCTCACGTGGAAGATTCTAATTCCATAGGTATGCAATGTAGAATATTTTGTTAGAATTTTTGTCGGAAATGTGTCACTCTACCCATATTTTTGTGAGACATTGACAGAGTCTACACATGTTACGGCAAAAAGGGAGTGCTTCCGTAGCATACACATCAAATGGACTTTCTCATGACGACAACGTCGATGACGAGTGAGATAAGTCGTTTCCTTTGTAATTCCAACTATTTTAGTAACACTCTTCTTTTGTCGTTTCTATAGTGACTACTATAAACATGCTCATAACGCCCGCCACCACAGTCGCGTGATCGATTTAGAATCGCAGGTTCGATATCTACCGTTTGGTGCCCGCGGCATTGATAGGCAAACATTCCTGGAAATTACCCAGAATACTGTAGGCTTCAAGAAAGAAATTCTATAGATTTTGCAGACTCCACTTACTTGCACGTCGTAAAATTAGTATACGAAGTTACTTACCGTCCATCGTCTGATATATAAACTTTCCTTTCTCCGTTCCAACCATGTGCTTTTACTCCACATGTGTTCTCAAATTAACCAAGACGTTGAACGAAAAACTGCATCGTCCTGGACACTTCACCATACCTTCCGCATTTGGTTCTGTATCATGAACTTTTCCTGATGCATGCATGTAAACTTTTCCGCAACTGAAATGTTTTATCGTACACAAAACACAAATTCTGGCATTATTCATCCACCCACAACGGACAAAACAACAACAAAGAATTACTTGGTTCAAACAATAGCCGCGGTTCGAAAACTACCAGCTGGTTTGGAAGTAATTGTGATTCCTCGCGGCCCGCGAGCCGCATTAATATACTTAATACTAGCAATTTCGTAAACAGTATCATTGGCGTCACTGAAGCCAGCGGTTTCAAACAGCAATATTTTCATTTCATTTGATTTTATTATCTTCCTGTAAATCATTTACATGATGTAGGAATTGTCACAACAAAGTTATCGTACTAGTACAAGTACGACAGACATAATAATTGAATATCACTTTCAAGGCATTTTTTAAAAGTACAAATTTAGACATATAAATTAAAATTTTTGGCAATAAATTTATACACAATCAAAGTACTCATCTACGTCATAGAAAGTTTTGCTTAAAAGGTAAATTTTAAGCTCAGTCTTAAATTTTACTTCATCTGTTATTTCCTTCATGTACACTGGCAGAGCATTGTAAAGTTTTATTCCAAAATAACGTACATGCTTTTGGGTTTGTGTTGTCCTTACCCTTTCTACATACAAATTCTTATGAGTTCTAGTATTATAATTATGGCAGTCCTCATTTGCACATAGATTTTTCAAATGTGCTCTTGTACACAGAAGGCTTTTAAAAATATACAGCGATGGTATTGTGAGTATTTGCAGTTCTTTGAAAAGGGGCCTACAATGAGTTCTTGGAGAGTTATGTGTTATGATTCGTACAGCTCTTTTCTGAAATTTGAAGATATCTGTTAATCTTGATTTAGTTTTACCCCAGAACACTATCCCATAACACACGATGGACTGAAAGTAAGCAAAATACACTAGTCTAGTACAGTCTGTGCTGCATACTCTAGATAATATCCTCAACGCAAAACATGCCAAATTGAGCCTGTGGGATAAGTACTTGAGATGGTCTTTCCAACTTAAGTTTTGATCAATGTGCATGCCCAAAAACTTTGTGGATTGTACACTCTCTACCTTCTTATCCATTAGTTTTAACTGGAGGTCCATATCTTGAGATGCTTTGCCATACAGTATATAATTTGTTTTACTTAGATTAAGTGTTAACTCATTAGCATTAAACCAATGTTGAATATATTTCAGGACTATATCAGTTGTGGTGGTTAATGATTTTTTATCATCACTTATAATTATGCTAGTGTCATCTGCGAACAACATTATTTTGGTAGAAATATTAGGATTTTTTATGTCATTTATATAAAGCAAGAATAATAAGGGACCAAGAACACTGCCCTGTGGGACACCTATTTCCAATTTCTTTGCATCTGAGACCCACTTGATTTTCTGATTTTTATGTTCTGTGATGATTTCTACCACCTGAGTTCTATCTTGAAAGTAAGATTCAAACCACAGCTTCACAACTCCCCTTACACCTATTGCCTCCATCTTGTTTAACAGAATTTTGTGATTTACTGCATCAAAAGCTTTAGATAAATCTAAGTTAATTCCCACTACACATTTTTTAGTGTCGAGACTCCTAACAATCTCTTTGGTATAGGCATGGATAGCTGATTCTGTGCTGTGGCCCGAGCGAAAGCCATGTTGATTGCAGTTTAGAAGTTTGTGAGCATCTAAGTAATTTATGAGCCTGGTTTTCATTAATTTCTGTAGAATTTTTGAAAATGATTGGAGAAGGGATATTGGTCTATAATTTTCTACCTTGTATGGATCTCCATTTTCAAACAGAGCTCTAACCTTAGAGATGTTAAACCTCTCAGGAAACACACCTTCGCTGAAAGACAAATTGGCAATATGTACCAGGGGCTATATAATTTGTTGGGCAACTTTTTTTATTGTTGACACAGGCACTTCATCCACACCTGCAGACATTTTTGATTTTAGACTCTTTATCACCTTTAATATTTCATTATCATTTGTGGGAGTTAAAAACATACTACTGTCTACTTTTGGGGCTGTTAATTTCTCATGTTTGGTAAAGTTTTTACTTAATGACACTGGTTCACTTAAAAAGTTATTGTTAATGTAATTTGACAGAGTTTCATCTTTTAATTCAATATTTTCACTATTTTTGAGTACTATTTCCTGATCCTTGAGGCCCTTACCTGTTTCCCTTTTCACAATTTCCCAAATAGTTTTTGATTTATTGCCTGATTTTCTTATTAATTTATCATTACTTTGTAATTTTGCTTTTGTAATACCTTTCTATATATATATATATATTTTTGTAATTTGTTACATCTTCTTTAAACTTGGGGTCAGTCTATAGTTAAGCATTTTCATGGTCCTGGAGGAATTTCTAATACCTGTTGTGATCAAGGAGTTAGCATGTGTACGCCCATATGTGTTTGTTTTGACAAGTGTCTTAGGAAAACACATTTCAAAATTCAACATAAACAGGGAAGAAAAAACATTATATGCAGTGTTTGCGCTAGTTTGTAACAGTACTTCTGCCCATGATTGGTTAGTCAGTGTATTTACGAAGTGACTGCAACTATTTGTGGAGAAGGTTCTTTTGTACATTTGGTATGAACTACTTTTGGTCACAGGGGCTATGGGAAATTTAAGGATGAGTGCATTGTGATCAGATATTCCTAGGTCAGCATTTATTACATCTATATCTATGGCATCTATATTTGTGAAGATATTATCTAGGAGACTTTTTGAAGAGTTTGTTATTCTTGTAGGGTTACTTATATGTGGATACAAATTGAAGCTCTGTAAAACATTCAGGAACTGATCTTTGGATGCACCTTCAGTCAATAAGTTGACATTAAAATCTCCACTTATAATTATTGTTGATTTTTTATGATGTAATATTTTGAGCAATGCCTCTAACTTATTTCTAAAAATTTCAGGATCACCACATGGTGATCTGTACACTGACATTATTATTAATTTACTCTTTTGCATATTCAACTGTATTGCTGCAGCCTCAAAATATTTTTCTTCACTCAAGGATTCTGCTACAGTCATATTTTTAACCTTTACTCCAGGTTTTACATAAATGCAAACACCACCATGTCTTGTTTCCTTCCTGCAATAATGACTTACTAATTTGTATGGGGAAATGCAAATATTTTCTAGTTCATAACTCATGCACCAATGTTTTTGAATGCAAATACAATCTATACTAGCTTCACTGGCTGCAATCTCAAGTTCTAATATTTCATTTTTAATGCATTGTATGTTAAGGCCCATTATTTTTAAATTATTGAAATTAGATTGAGAGGAGTTTGTACTTATGTTTCCCAATGTTACCGGCTGTTCCTTGCTGAGGCTGGGTACCAAAAATCCTTAAGTATTACATGCTTCCTGCTCCTTGTATTTCTTACCCCTGGACGTGCCACCATACTTGTTGTATCTGTAGCTGTTGCTGCTGTTTCAGTGGATGCTGGAGGTGTTTCTGAATATGGGGGCGACTGAACAGGAAGTGTAAACAGCTATTTATTTACTCGTAATAAATGGAAATAAAACGATACAATTACGTTACCTTTAGAGATTTGACATAATAGTCAATACATGCGTCGTGTTTGGCTGAAATTTTTCGTATAGCTGACGCAAAACACAAGGAAAGGAGCACATCTCAATGCAAGGTAATTAGAAAGATGTCAAGAATATTTCCTTTTGAACAGTCTGTAAGCCTATATCATTACATTACAGTTTGCCTTATCCAAAATGCCGTCGGTATGTAAACAGTTTATGTCTGTTTTAGGGGGTTTACAGATTAATGATGTGCTTTTAACCAGTTTCGACCAACTTCAGCTTTTCTTCAGATAGTAAGTTATACTCGTTATGAAAGTGCTCCTATAAGTAGAACATGCATTTGTCGTTGTTTTTATTCATTTGAGTGTTCTTACAAAAAGTGCAGTCTGCTTTAAACGTGTGTATATGCAAACTAATGCTCTTCTCGAAATACGATTCTACATTGTATGTGTTAAACTCAACTAGTACGCACATATTTGCTCAACAGCAGAAATTCTTTAAGCCACCTCGTACAGCCTACAATGACATTTTGTTTCAGAAAATCGTGTTAGTACTACACACAAACTTCGCGCAGCACCATCTTACGTCAGGTTTTAGCAAAAGCTACATCTTTGCCAATCTAGTAATGTGTGTCAGTGGTTTAAGAACCTTTAACTACTCTCTGCGATGTATTTTGTTTCAATAGATGAATGATTGTTTCATGCATGGAGGTTAAAAAAAAGGGATATGGCACTAGAGGCTTTACGCCATTTCAAAGCCAGAGTGGGCGGACCTGCCGCCAATTTAAGTAGCCGTAAAACATTAGCAGACTATTGTTTACCATTGCTTCTTGCACATTATTTCCGTCGTGTACATGCAACAACTGTTTTAAATATTTAAGTGACAGTGGTTACGTGAATTACATACCCACATCAAAAAAAGTTTTGCGTCACCCAGTTCCAAGAGTTCCAGAACCTGTACATAAAATTGGAATAGAGAGCAACATGAACATCATTTCCATCCTTTTTATTACTCATGAAAACCATCCTTTTTATTACTCATGAAAACCACACATTGCACTTTGTACCACCATACAACGAGACCTTCAGAGGCGGTGGTCCAGATTGCTGTACATACCGGAACCTCTAATACCCAGTAGGATGGCCTCTTGCATTGATACATGCCTGTATTTGTCGTGGCATACTATCCACAAGTTCATCAAGGCACTGTTGGTCCAGATTGTCCCACTGCACAACAGCGATTTGGCATAGATCCCTGAGAGTGGTTGGTGGATGACGTCTTCCATAAACAGTGCTTTTCAATCTATCTCAGACATGTTCGATAGGGCTCATGTCCGGAGAACATGCTGGCCATTCTAGTTCAGCGATGTTGTTATCCTGAAGTAAGTCATTCACAAGATGTGCACGATGGGGGCGCGAACTGTCGTCCGTGAAGACGAATGCCTTGACAATATGCTGCCGATACGGTTGCACTATCAGTCGGAGGATGGCATTCACGTATGACCATCAGTGGTGGACGCCGGCTCCACATAATGCCACCCCAAAACAGCAGGGAATGTCCACCTTACTGCACTCACTGGACAGTGTGTCCAAAATGTTCATCCTGACAGGGTTACCTCCAAACATGTCTCCGACAATTGTCTGGTTGATGGCATATGCGACATTCATCGGTGAAGAGGACGTGATGCCGATCCTGAGCGGTCCATTTGGCATGCTGTTGGGCCCATCTGTACCATGCTGCATGGTGTCGTGGTTGCAAAGATGGACTTCGCCATGGACATTGGGAGTGAAGTTGCACATCATGCAGCCTATTGTGCACAGTATGAGTCGGAACACGACGTCCTGTGGCTGCACAAAAATCATTATTCAACATAGTGGCGTTGCTATCAGGGTTTCTCTGAGCCATAATCCATAGGTAGCGGTCATCCACTGCGGTAGTAGCCCTTGGGTGGCCTGAGCGAGTCATGTCATCTCCATACAACATCGCTTTGGTTCACTCCGAGATGCCTGGACGCTTCCCTTGTTGAGAGCCCTTACTGGCACAAAGTAACAATGTGGATGCGATCAAACCGCGGTATTGACCGTCTAGGCATTGTTGAACTACAGACAACACGAGACATGTATCTCCTTCCTGGTGGAATGACTAGAACTGATCGGCTGTCGGACCCCCTCTGTCTAATAGGTGCTGCTCATGCATGGTTGTTTACATCTTTGGGTGTGTTTTGTAAAATCTCCGAACAGTCAAAGGAACTGTGTCTGTAATAGAATATCCACAGTCGGCGTCTATCTTCAGGAGTTCTGGGAACCGGGGTGATGTAAAACTTCTTTTGATGAGTGTAGCATCAGGAAGGCAATTTCGAAAGTTTTTCTATATTTGAATGTGTATTCGCTCTAGTAATCTGACACATTTGGTCTCATCAGTGTACCTTTTTTTGTATAGTTCTAAAAACAAAGAAGAGAAGGAAGTGATGTGATAAACATGCTTTCGTGATCCACTTAATTCCACTTTTACTCAATTTGTGTCTATAGCAAATGAAGTTGGAACTCGAGTCTTGGTCGGGCATACAGTTTTAATCTGCCAGGAAGTTTCATATCAGCACACACTCCACTGCAGAGTGAAAATCTCATGCTGGACACATTTTTAATGTTCATATTTGCGAGAAACTTACCTATGTGTGCTTTATTAGTCTACAAATGAATGCAATGAAGAAAGAAGCAAGGGATGCTATCATATTTTGTGCATGTCAACAAGTGAAAGATGATTGAAATCTCAAAGAAACAGAACAACATACCTCCATATAGAATGGAGTTCGTGTTTCATTAGATTGCTAGTGCATTTGTCTCACTGCAGTTCACACATCTTCTCACTTTGAAATCTTACGTATGACGTGTCATTCAGTGTGTGCCCAATAATGGCAGTTTACAGGGTAAAAAAAAATATTTAATTTTTTAAACATGTCGGAGAGAAGTCCCTGAAGGTGATGCAGGAGCAGGGCCTGAAATTGTTTTTAGGGTTTTTGCATGTCACCGTCAGGGTTCTCAAAGACCTCAAAGATGGCGGCAAGACAGAGACTGGTGGTGCTGCAGATTAATCTGCAGCACAGTAAAGGGGCCTCTGCTGACCTGAGTCGCTGCCTGGGGAGGCAGGAAATGGACGTGGCCGTGATACAAGAATCCTACTTATATAAAGACGGTGTATCAGCTGTCAGGGGCACTGGAGATAAACTGATTTATGCTAGAAATCTAAAAAACTCGAGAACATGTATCTATGTAAGAAATGGAATTTCTTTCATGCCAGTGATGGATTTCTGCTCTAGGGACTTAGTGACCATTAAATTGCAGCAATGTGAGGAAGGTATCACAAGGGAAATTGTTTTGGCCTCAGCATACCTCCCTTACAAAGACAGCTCTCCTCCTTCTTTTGAGGTGAGGAGACTGGTAGAGGCTTCCCATCAGCAAGGTGACCAACTGCTGGTGGGATGCGACGCCAATGCCCACAACCTAGTATGGGCAGCAAGGACACCAACAGAAGAGGTGAGTACCTTCTTGAATTCCTTTAGCTAAAAACTTAGAGGTCCTGAATAGGGACAATGAACCTACATTCAGGAATAGCAGAAGGAAAGAAGTAATTGACATAACCTTTAGTTCCATGATGATGGGCAGCTATGTCAAACAATGGTATATGGTATTGGAGCCATCCTCATTGGACCACATGTACATTAAATTCAAGCTTGAAATGGGAATCAGGCAGACCATGACCTATAGGAATCCCAGGAAGACACACTGGGAGACATATAGGAGGGACCTTGAGTTTAGCTTATTGGAAATTAAAACCTCAGTAAGGAATCCAGTAGAATTTGAGGAAGTAGCAGAGGCTGTTACCTCTGCCATAATGACCTCATACCAGTACAACTGCACAATCACCAAGAAGTGCACAAATAGGAGTGTGCCTTGGTGGAACTTAGAAATGCAAAGAAAACAGGTATGGAGACTGTCTGATATTGCAAGATGTATAGGACAATGGGCTAAATATCATGAGGCCCTTCTCCACTACAATCTTGCAATCAGACAAGCAAAGAAGGCATCCTGGAAGGCATTCTGTGAGGAAGTGGAGAGCACAGCTGCACAAGCCAGACTTCACAGGATTCTCACTAGAGTACCAATCAATCAAGGAGGTATGTTGAGGAAGGAGGATGGGGAATATACAAAGACAGCACATGAGATGCTGGAACTGCTCCTCAAAACTCACTTTCCTCAATATGCTCTGCCGGACAACACAGTCCAGAACGTGATCCCAGAGAGTCAATGGTTCTCAGGCACTCGAAGAGAGGACTGGGAACCAGCCAAGGAGTGTGTGAACTTTAATAAAAATCCAATGAGCAGTGGGAACATTTCAACCGTTCAAGTCACCTGGCCCAGGTGGAATTTTTTCAGCTCTCCTGCAACAGGCAGGAGAGAAGCTCATAAGAGTTCTATGGAGGCTATTCAGGGTTAGCCTAGCAGTAGGAGTCATTCCCAATGCTTGAAGGGCAGTGAAGGTTGTCTTCATTCCAAAGCCAGGGAGAATTGTTCACACCAAGGCTAATCAGTCTGTCCTCCTTCATTCTCAAAACATTGGAAAAACTGGTTAATGTGTATGTTAGGAGAGGAGGCTAAGCAGGCCCCCTCTACATTCAAACCAACACGCATATCAACCAGGCAAATCATGCAAGTCAGCTCTCCACCAACTCATTGGGAAGGTGGAGAAAGCACTTCACTTCCAAGAAATAGCCCTCTACATCTTCCTGGATATTGAAGGGGCCTTCAGTAACACGATCTTCGATTCCATGGAAAGGGCAGCAGAAGTGCATGGCCTGGGGACCACTATATGCAGGTGGACCAGGGCCATGTTTAGTGGAAGGAATGTAGAGGCTACCATGATGAATGAAAAGATGCTGATTAACACCACTAGAGGCTGCCCACAAGGACGAGTTTTGTCCCCTCTATTGGGGAATCTAGTGGTGAACAAACCCATTGAGGAATTAAATTCCATAGAGTGCTTCTGCCAAGGATATGCAGATGGCTTGTCATAGTAATACTTCGAAAATTTACTGACACAGATAGAAATATGGCACAATGAAATTTGGACATTGTCCAAAATTAGTGCATCAAACAGGATCTGAGGGTTAATCCTAAGAAGACTGTTGTGGTGCTGTTTACAAAGAGATATATTCAACACACAAGTTGGAATCTAAAGCTCTTCAATGAAACTATACCTGTGAAAGGGATAGTGAAATATCTAGGGGTAACCTTAGATGAGAAGCTAACATGGACCCCTCACATTAAGAGTATCTGCTCCAAGGCAAAAAGTACTCTAGTGAGTACTAGAAGGGCTTATGGCAAAAACTGGGGCCTAACCCACAGGGGTATGCACTGGATATACACCACAGTGGTCAGACCTAGGATTTCCTACAGGCTGTAGTGTGGTGGAAGAAGGTAGAACAGCAGATTACAGTTAAGGAGCTTGCTAAGGTGCAGAGATTGGCCTGCTTAGCAATAACAGGTGGAATTAGCAGCACACCAGCCGCTAGAATTGAAGCCGTGCTGGGCATGCCTCCACTACACCTTTGGGTCAAGATGGAGGCAGCAGATGGGGTACACAGACTTAAAACTGGCAAAAACTGGGTCTCATTCGGATATCCAGAATCACACACTAACATAGTGAATGAGGTAAATATAGGAATGGCTGGGGAAATGACTGCCGACTATATAACAAGTCCCAACTACTTCGACATGCCTAACAATATAATAATTACAATTGGAAGCAGGGAGCAGGGGGAAAAAAAAAGTTTGACACTGTTCGGAGGACATTGTTTGGTTCATGGATCGAAAGTAGACCAAGGCATTGTGGCAGGTGTGTACGGGGTTCAGCCAAGACTGGAGGGCATCATCTCTCTAGGAAAACTGGCCTCTGTATTCCAAGCTGAAATTATTGCAGTGAGGGCATGTGTGGAGGAGAATATGCATAGGTGCTGCAATGATCATAGCATCTACATCTATTGAGACAGCCAGGCAGCCCTGAAATCATTGGCAGCTCCTGCAACAAGATCTAAGATTCTTGCAGAATACCACAGGGCTCTGGTGGAGCTAAGGGGGAAGCAATAGGGTAAACCTAGTGTGGGTCCCTGGCCACTCGGGGATCTATGACAATGAACAAGCTGACAGATTGGCTAAGATGGGGGCAACAATTCCATTTATTTGACCAGAACCTGTCCTGACAATCACCAAGGCTACGATCAAATTAGAACTACGGAACTGGCTTAGGAAAGAGCACATAAGATATTAGACCAAGGTTCATAAACAAAAACATGGTAAGACAATGATGCCCAAGCCATGTTTTAAAAGAATCTTTGTAATCCTGTGATTGAATAGGAAAGAGATCAAACTCATGACTGGACTGATGACCGGTCACGGGAGTTTAAAAAAACACCCACACACAATGGGTATGATGGAAAAGCATCCTACATGTAGGATCTGTGATGAGGATGAAGAAACTGCATCACATCTAATCTTCGAATGCATGGCATTGGAGAGTAAAAGATACTGAATCTTCAGGACAACTAGACCTTAAGAAATTGTGTCTAACAAAAAACTGGTGGAGGGGCTTCTTGCACTATTTAAAGGCACTGGTTGGCTTTACTAGATATACAGAGAGAGATACCGCACAATAAACTTAGTTTCAATGCAGGCAGTGGTGGGTTAGACCTAAGCTATTTTAGCTTCCCTTTTAAAATCAAATAAAAAAATATCAAATCAAACATGTTCCAGCATAGTGCGATGCTATAAAAGTGATTATGGGAATGATCTCAAACACTTAGAACCCGTAAATTGAATATTTTGCTTTAACATGTATGTACGTCATTTTTAGTAATTGTAGTCTGACCTACATGACATTTAGGCCTACCTTTCCATTAGTAGCCTATTTGCTTCTTTTCCAGAATGTTTATTGCCAGTAACTCTGTCAGTTTTTCAGGAATAACCAGACATAGCACAACTGGAATATACGTCTACTTTGATCATCTGATTGATTTTACTTTTGAATTTCATTTTGAGGTTTTCGATGTATACAAACTTATACTATGCTTTTGGATATACCAGTAATTAGTTAGTTATTTAGTTTTATATTCCATGTGTCATTTACAGGATAAATTGTAATTCTGTGTAACGACTCATCATGTACTTACATTAGTCAGTAATTCCTACCTATCACCATTCACACATAACAGTGGCAGTGACACAAATCTTCTGTGGAATACAAAGAGAAACTTTTTCAGTTTTGTTTCAAATTTTACTTTGCTGCCTGTAAGGTGTTTTATTTCAATTGCTAAGTGATCAAAACTTTTGATTGCAGTGTTGTGGACACCTGTAATGAATGTCATTTTTTCTGTTGGTCTTGTAATTATGTACATCATTGTTCCTGTTGAAATATATAGGATTATTTACAATAAAGTTCAAGAGGGAATAACTATACTGTGAAACGGATAGACTGCTACTCACATGCCGAGCAGTAGGCAGGTACGACGAAAACAGTGTTCACATTTCAGCCAAGGCCTTCTCCAGAAAGGAAGCAAAGCACACATACGCATTCACACAATCATATACACATAGCTCACACAGAAATGACCGCTGTCTCTGTCTGTTCTATCCAGGATCTTTTTTAGAGGAGGAGGAAATGTGAACAATGAATAATTATCGGTGGTAGGAATTTAGGGCATGAGATGCTGCCCCAACAATCAGCACTGTTATAACCGTGTGTTGTGCAGAGACGGGACTGTTGATACAGTGTGGCTCTTATATTGGAGCGTTTGCAATTTCGAAGGGAATGAAAAACACGGGGAAGTAGAGAAATAGCAGACACAGATTCAAGTAAGGCAAATCTAAAGTCAAACAACAGAAAAAAACCAAGTAAAGAGTGCAGGTATAATTCATGTATACAAAAGGAAATACTGCTTGAACACCTCCACATACGAATGAATTGTGATTCCTTTAAACTTTGAATTATGATCTGATCGATTAGCACACCTGCAAACAAGGCGAGCTGGCATTATTGATAAAACAACGACGTCTTCAAACATTCAAATTGCCCAACACGGCCGAAACTGGGCACAAGAAACTCGGAGTGATGTCGGAGAGACATGTCACTATGGTGAACCTAATGTTTTGGGCTACTTAAGATGGCGGACTTAGGCTTCAAGTTTGTGATGTAATGACAACTCCCTTCTTTTTTTTTATCTCCATTGTTTTACGTGTTCTTCACGGCAGTGAACACACTTCTGTTTTGCATTTAGTTATGACTTAGATGCCTCCATTACAGGTATGGTAACCATTTTGTAATATTTAACTTTTATGTAAATATTGTAAAGTATATTTAAATCAAGTCAGTCAGGTGTTCTAATAATTTAATTAACCTTAATCACCACTATTTTAAATGATTATCTATGTTTCACATTACAGATTTAGATTGTCTGCGGGACAGTCACCATATGCCGATAAGAAAGAGATGCACTTGGCCAGCAGAAACTGTCAAAGCTGTTAGCTCAAATTTCACGACCGAAATATCTAAGAACCTTGGCTTCTCGAATGTTTAGTTTGGAAATTTCAAAGTCCAATGCTTCAAATTATTCTGTCATTATTTTAGTTTCAAATGACACAGTCACGGCATCTCTTTGTTAAATAGGCAATGACACAACAGCTAATATTTTCTCAATAAGATTACAGATTTTCCAGACAGCCCCACGCACTTGCGCTGTTGAGTAAGATGCTTCTTTATATCTGATCCTCCCATTTGGGCTAAATTTTATTGCCATCATTAAATCCAATATCCAACCACTAAACCTTTCATGGGACTATCTGGTAAAAGTCAGCGTCTCTTTTCATAGCATCCCTTCTTAGTAAGTGAACAGATATGAACTGACGAAATACACAAGGGAGGAAGATACAGATATAAACTAACGATTCCATGATAGGACTCGTTTTGAATGTTTGCTATATAAATCCTTTTTCTATTTCATGAAAAATATGTCATCAGAATTTCTAACTCACTTCTGATGATTCAGAGTACAAAAGAAAAATCTAAAGAACGAAGCAGAAAGGTTGGGTTGTTTGTGAGAAGAGATCAAACAGCGAGGTCATCGGTCTCATCAGATTAGGGAAGGACGGGGAAGGAAGTCGGCCATGCCCTTTCAAAGGAACCATCCTGGCATTTGCCTGCAGCGATTTAGGGAAATCACGGAAAACCTAAATCAGGATGACTGGACGTGAGATTGAAGCGTCGTCCTCCCAAATGCGAGTCCAGTGTGCTAACCAATGCCCCACCTCTCTCGGTGACAGCAGAAAGATGAAAAAGTAATAGCTTCACCTGTCCCATGAAATCTGCCGACTTCACTTCCGCAGTTATGGTAAGACAGCAAACTTTTACGTAAGAAATTATCTTCCATGGATGCACGTAATTTATCATTTATACCAAGTTTATGTCCAGAAGTTAATTATTGTGTTATAAAATAGAACTTCGATTATATTCAGTTTAAATGTTGTATTGTGAATTTCAAAATGGCTACTTCTTGGCAGTAGTGACATGTAATGGTGAAGAAGCCAGACTCAGTTGTTAGACGTAAATGCCTTTATTGACGAAGATGCTTAAGATGAAAGATATTTCAAATACTTGTAGATATTTTTCTAGATCCATAGCTTCAAAATTTTCTCTGTCGAATTTTATTTCGATTCCTATGTATGATGGAAGATAGCCAAATTTAACACAATAGCTCTGGAAGACAATGCCAATTTGCCGATAGGCGAAATTGAGTCAGATAATTCGGCTGAACAAATTCTCCCTGCAGAATCTGAACCAATGCCAAGTCCTGAAGTTCAAGAAATAGAAATTTTGAAAAGCAACCTCGTGCACGCACAAATCCATGTCGAAATTGAGCAGCATGGAGAGAATGTCATGCTGGATACGTTTCCTTGCACACATAAGTGCACAAATTACACTGCCCCCACCAGCCTCTATAATGGCACACTTGCAACATATGTTTGAGAAATTACAATCAGATAACAACAATTCCACTGTTCAGTTTGACAAACAGCAGAATGAGTTAAAATCTTTGAAAGCCAGTTTAAATGCTAGTCATGACAAACAGGACAGTGACATAAAAACTCTGCATACCAATTTAGATATGAAATTCAGTCAATTAAAATCTGAACTGAAAACCGAACTAACTACCCTTATTGATAAAAATTTAGATGAAAGAATAAAAGATCTTGCCACAAAGCAACAATTAGATGATATCCATACACAATTGCAGACGCACTCGGACGACATACATTTGATAAATGCAAATTCTGATAATCTGTCTTTGCAGTGTACCACCGTGTATAAAGAAATTACAGAATTACAAAATATATGCAAGGACTTGCTAGTAAAAGTACACAAACTTAGTGAAAATCAGTATAAGCTAGGAAATACTGCGAAATATGTGGAAACCTGTATGGAAAATGTTGCCAGCGAGCAGTAGGCCATAGTCACCTAAAACAAAAGATTAGTGCACATTGTCTGACTACAACGGATAGCTACACTGCTCGGTGCAAAAGAAAAGACGCCAAACTACCAGAAAAGATGACCCAAGATCTGAATAAAATAGTCACAGAAAACATCACTGAAATCATAGGATAGCCTGATAGTATCAGTGAAAAATTGCAAAAGGAATTGTCTCAGGACAGTGATGTATTACAAAATGATTTTCCCAAATGGCATGATGAAATATACATGCGGTTTAACACAATACACAACAAACTGTGAGCAGCTAGGGAATATTGCCTGATGGATCACATAAAGTTCGCCAAACATTTGGCAATAGTCCAGCAGTGACGAAGCGGACACAAATGAAGTTTCTCCACAAAATGAACAAACCCTGCACTTTCTACGATATTGCTGGAGAAAATTGTAATAAAAACACAAGCATTCCAAAGCTACTATTCTGAAAAACCAACCCCACATCCTCTAGTTTTTATTAAATCTTTCCGCAGTGTATATGCATCGACAAACGAGAACCAACCACGTTAAGCCCTTGAATGTTGGCCACAGCACGGTCTGAGCACGCAGAGCGAATAAAAAGAAACCTACTTACATACAATAATGGCACTGACAGATGGGACGAACTAACACAGGAGTCACACATGTGTCAACATGAGGTACAAATAGCAGTACAGGCTAAAATAAAAGGAACTGTAGGCAAAATACCAACTAATATAGTTCTCGACAAAGGCGCAATGACAAAGTGTATCTCACAAAGGGAGGCCACAAAAATTCCTATACTCCCAGTATGAGGTTGCAAAGTCTTTGGCAGTTGGCACTATTGGTGCAAAAGCTGTATTAGTGAAATGGAGGACACAGGTCGACATAATAACAGGAGATGGAGCTATATTGTGCACGTTCCTGGTAATAATTGGTCTCAGACAGGGATGACTCCTCGGCATTGAATTTTTTTGAGAAAAGAAAGCACTGATTGACTTTTCCAAAGGAAAATTCTTTTTGTTGCATGAGGTAAACAAATAAAAGTTGGATTTATTGCTCATGCCTGAAAGATACAGAAGTTTTTTCTGGGTTAAAGGTACAGTTTCTCAAACACTAAAGCACACCATGTGAATTTACTACAACTCGAAATGAGAGTAGTGTAAACAATAGAGAACAGATTAATAGTAAGATCACAGAATCCACATATTTAAGTGAAACACAACAACAAGATTTGATGAAAAACCAGGCATAATTAATATGTGTGTCTATAAAATGAATGTCAAGTCACTTGAAACATTCTGTGGACCAACCATGAGACCCTTGATCATGAAATTAAGAAAATGATTATGTGGAAGGTTATAGACCCACATTTATCTTAATACTGTGGCCCTCCGCTAGCAGGAAATGAACAGATAAGACTCATTTTAGATGCAAGAACCTTTAATAAAATTATTGTACCAGTTTGTTCTCAATTGGAGAACTTAGGTCAACAATTACAAAAATTCTATGGTGTAAAATACCTCACTATCCTAGATCTCAGGAGTTGTTATTGGAAGGTAAAACTTCATAAAGAGTCAAAAAAATACTGAGATTTTTCACACCAGAAGTAGTTACCAGTTTTGTGTACTATCTTTTCGATTAAATGTAAGAGCAAAAATTTTCACTGCAGAACTTGAGACAGTGTTGATTCTGATCTTTTAGATAAAGTAATTAGGTATCTTGCTACTGAAATATGGTCAGAACATGTTGAACTACTTGACAGAATTTTACATAGATTTTTCAAAACCGATGTTACATCTAACTTCCAAAAAATATAAATTTGGTTGAGAAGAATTAAAATTTTTAGGGCATATTATTTCGCAGTAGGCATCAAAACTGATCCCAGTAAGTTAGATGCTACAAGAAATGTTTCCCATTCTACAATGAAACGGCAATTAAAAGCATTTTTTGGATTAACTTCATTTCATCATCATTTCTTTCCTAAACAACTACTAAACAGTCTGTCAGTTTTGAAACTCTTGAGAAAGAATGCCATCTGGTGTTGGGCAGATGCCTGTAAAAAATAGGTATTTTGAGGGTGTAAAGCATGCCTTAGTAAATTAAAATATGTCATCCAAATATGAATTTAGATTTTTGTCTGGCTGCTGATGCTTCATTACATGGTCTTGAGCTTGTCTGTTCTAATCAAACACAACAGACTCCAAACATGAGATTAACATAATAAGTTTTGCTAGCAGAACACTTCCAGGGTGTGAATGTTTATATTCAACCACTGAATTAGAAGCATTGACTGTCCTATGGGCTTTCAAAAAATTCAACCAATACATCTGTGATATGCATATATGTGTGTACTGTGACCATCAAGCTTTTATACTGACATGAAAATTGCTACATGCGAGAATTGCTGGGAGGACTGCTGGACTGCTACCCTTAAAGAATATTCATTTGAAATTGTATATGTACCAGGACATAGGTCCATGCAGGATAGTAAAGATACTACACCCTGGAAGTTATCTTTTAGCATTACCTCAGTTGTTAAAGATAAAAGGACTTTACTGTCACAAAGATATCTATGAACATAGATATGCAGATAATAATATGAGAAATGAAATATAAAGTATACTAGTGTATGAGTAATGTCACACTATCAGAAATCAACTGATGCAAATTTTACTATAAAATGCCAATGTAATCATGACAATATGATTTCTTCCTTTAATGTTTGGCTAAGGCATGCCGATTTCTGTATGTGATTTTGCTGAGTGATGTTATTTATAAGAATATTTAACACACAAAACATATCATGAATTTACTTGTGTGTCTATAAGATCTATAATGCTAAAATGTTGTTCTATGATGTAAATTAGTTTAGTAGCTTAAAGAAAAGGCAATACCTTTCCCCTAAGACCAAACTGGAACTGTGATTTCCAATTATTTGAAGAGGTTTTCTGAGTAAAGTGAAACTATGATTTTATGTATATATTTGTGCATAAGTGGCAGTACTCACATGAATTAGATCACTTCAAAAACTTCTAGTAAGTATAACTTGATGAAATGACTTGCACATAAACTAGAATGTTTCATTTGGAGGAATATTTTGCATGCATGTGTGTGGGGGAAACTGTGTAATTTTTTATGTATGAACATAACTTTAACTCAGCCCAATATGAGGTGATGTTTCGTCCATTAGTTAAATCTGAATAGCTATTAATGACTTAGTGAGAACATTTTTACAAATTCTAAAATGAAGATAGTGCATTTGATCCAGGCACATATCCATTAAATAAACAAGCATAAAGTTTGTCATTTTATTGTTAAATACTGGAATGCACAAATGACCTATAGCCTTATAGAAAAAAATGATGAGCTATGCTCAAAAAGTCCCACTCTCTATGTGTAAAGCTGACATGTAGGTGAAATGTATAAACAATATTTAAAAACCAATGTATATAAATATAAAATTATGAAAGTAATAAGATAAGTAAAAACTGTAAACTTAAACTGGTGGGTTCCACAGGGAAATAATTCAGATCATATAGAGCAAAAAATACAGTGTGTACAGTTTTACACCTGAAGTCGGACTTTTTGTATGGGAAACACGATATGTCAAGTATAGATGTTTGAAAGAAATGTGAACATGAACATTAAACAAACAGTTATGTAGTGAATCAAACATGAACACAAACTAAGTGTTGTCCTGGGCAATGTTCTTCAAACTACAGTGCCAATGCAGCCACAGTAGAAAGACACTGAATTTCACTTACCAAAGCACGAACAAGCGATCCACACTGTGGGCCAGTGCCCCAATGTGATTCAAGGATGTGAGATAATCCAAAAGGTTAAAACATTCACACATACACATTAACACAGATAAATGATTGCACCCACAAAACAGCAGCATTCGCAGGAGATGCGAACAAGTACCGTAATCTCAAAGGCAGCAGGCTAACTGGCTGCCACAAGCAACAACAATTCCCACAAAAATGCTCTTCAATTGCTTCATGAGCACATGTGGTGGTATTTCAAATAATACTCAAAGTAATGATCACAGACACAATAAATGAACACAATTCCCAGGACACTAGAAGTGCAAATGGTAAACTTCATACTCCCCAGCATTAAGAGCTGTGTAGTGCTAGGATAATTTAAAAATGTTGTAAGTGACCATATGTACTGTGTTCTATGTATATCACTAATAGAAAAGAACGACAATAGAGAAAATCTAGTCTTAGCAGAAACAATATTGACCACATCCCATCTTAAAGACAAATAAGTGGACCCACAAAAAATTTACAGTAACATTGTGTATATATTCTTTGTTACAGAAAATCTTTAATTACTTATACATGTATATATTTTAGATGTAAATATTAGTTGTGTGCTTATTTCAAGGGCATGCCAAACCCCTGATACTGCTGTATAATGTGTTACTCTACACGGTTTGGTGAAGTTTTTCCTGCTACTATCTGCTTCTGCAACTGGAGTAATGCTGAGGTGCTCCAGATTTGGCGCCCATGGCTTGCAGCTGCTTTGCCCAGCAGGTGTAGGAGTACGACACGTATGTTGCCACAAACATATGTGAGATGCTGATGAAATAGGACAACACAGGAGAATAAGAAACTGTTAAATTTTTCAAACATCAGTTAATGTGAAAACTTAGGCTAAAAAGAGCAAAGACCTTTTTCAAAGAAAAACTACTCAGAAACATAATGTATTTATGTATATTTATGATTGTAACTTGTGATGTTTATGTTTTATTTTTATGTCACTTAAATCAAATTAATACAAAATAAGTACTATCAAGAAACATGAACTGTGAAATGCCACCATCTGGTGGGGGACAGACTAATAGACTCATGAATGAAAGAAACAAAAGACTGATGCAAATGGTTGAATGGCACTTACAGTACAATATATGTATTATCACTACCATTTGAGGGGGAATATGTAAAAGCCCCATACCGATAAATCAGTGATGAGCATTTACATAAATATATTAAAGTATATTTAAGTCAAGTCAATCAGGTGTTCTAAAAATTTAATTAACCTTAATCACCACTAAATTAAATGATTATTAACATTTCTCATTACAGCTTTAAATTGTCTGTGGGGCTGTCACCATATGCCGATAAGAAAGAGGTGCATTTGGCTAGCAGAAATTGTCAATGCTGTTAGTGCAAATTGCACAACCAAAATATCTAAGTACCTCATCTTCTCAAACATTCAGTTCAGGGATTAAAAAGTCTAATGCCTTCAAATTATCCTGTTATTACTTCAGCTTCAAATAACATGGTCACAGCATCCCTCTGTTAAACAGGCAAGTGCACAACTGCTAATATTTTCTCAGTAAGATTACAGGTCTCCCAGACAGTCCCATGCACTCATGACATTAAGTAAGATGATTGTTTATATCTAATCCTCTCATTTGAGCTAAATTTTATTACCATCACTAATTCTGAAATCCAGTATCCAGCCATTAAACCTTTCATGGGATTGTCTGGTAAAAAACATTGCCCTCTTTTATGTCATCCATTCTCAGTAAAAGAACAGATGTAAATTAATGGAATATGTGACGGAGAAAGATACGGATATACTATCTGACTTGACTATTCAAGCTTCAGGGAGAGAACATGGTTCGTTATTAAATAAACCTGACCATGTGCCTAAAATAACAATGTGTCTCTTACACTTTTCAAATATTAACACTACAAATCAATGTGAATTCAGTTTATTATCCTTCTGGCTTGTAACACACTGCCTAACTCATCGACTCCAGTGTAACAGTTAAGCTCATTTCACATTCATACTGAAAAAGCTATTATTGTATTGTATTTCCCCAGAACTTAACAGGTAATCACTTATCATGCAAAGCTTTTAGTACATGTGTAAATAGCAATATGTCCCACTGACTGAACTTATTGACCAACAAACATGATGCTGTTTCATCTCCAAATTTCATAAAAGTCCTGCGCACTTATTCGCAAAATAAACTGAACCACAAATCAAACAATGGAAAATACAGGATGGAATAATCACAGTGTTATGAAAAGGATAGATTGCTTCTCACCATATAGTGGAATTGTTGAGTTAGTAGGCAAAACAAAACAACCGTCAAACAAGTAAGCTTTTGGCCTAAGAGGCTTTCAGCAGAATTAGACAACATACACACACACACTCACACAAATGCAACTCACACAAACATGACCACAGTCTCTGATTGCCGAGGCCAGACTGAGCAGCAGTGCATGATGGGAGACTCAATCTGGGTGGTGAGTGTAAGGAGGAGGCTGGTGCAGGGAGGTGGCGGCACAGCAGGGAAGACGCAGGGAACAGTAAAGTGCTGCTTGTGAGAGCATACAGGGATGAGACGGTGAAACGGTAGGGCAGCTAGATGCAGCCAGGAGGTTAGACAGAGGGGTGGGGGGGTTGGGGTGGGGAGGTGGGGGGTGTTACAGTGGAAAAAGAGAGAAGTAAAAAGAATGTGGGTGCATTGTTGGAATAGAGGGCTGTGTAGTGCTAGAGTGGGAACAGGGAGGGGGATAGGTGAGTGTAGGACAATGACTAACAAATGTTGAGGCCAGGAGGGTTACTGGAATAAATATATACTGCCAGGAGAGTTCCCACCTATGCAGTTCAGAAAAGTTGGGTGTTGGTAGGAAGGTTCCAGGTGGCACAGGCTGAGAAGTAGTCATTAAAACAAAGTACGCTGTGTTGGGCAGCATGCTCAGCATCTACTTGGTCCACCTGATCTTGGCCATAGATTGTCAGTGGCCATTCATGCGGACATACAGCTTGTCGGTTGTCATGCCCATGTAGAACACAGCACAGTGGTTGCCGCTTGGCTTGTAGATCACGTGACTGCTATCACAGGTAGCCCTGCATCTGATGGAATGGGTGATACTTGTGACCAGACTAGAGTAGGTAGTAGTGGGAGGATGTATGGAATGGGGATATGAGCCATGAGGCAAGGGTTTGGGATCACAATTAGTGTATGGATGGATAAGGATATTGTGTAGGTTCGGTGGTTGGCGGAATACTATTGTGCGAAGGGTGGGAAGGATTGTGGGTATAACATTCCTCATTTCAGGACACAAGGAGAGGTAGTAAATAACATGATGGAGAAAATGATTCAGTCACTCATCCTGGGTGATACTGGGTCATGAGGGGGCATGCTCGTTGGTGAACCCCTTGGTATATTTTAAGATGGACTGCTCATCACCACAGAAGTGACAGTCGCAGGAGGCTACGCTATATGGAAGGTACTTCTTGGTACAGAATGGGTGTCGACTGTCGAAGTGGAAGTATTGCTGGTGATTGGTAGGTTTGATATGTATGGAGGTACTGATGTAGCCATCTTTGAGATGGACGTCAACTTTGAGGAAGGTGGCTTGTTGGGTTGAGGAGGGCCAAGTGAAGCAAATGGGAGAGATGTTGAGGTTCTGGAGTCACTCTCTATCCATATCACAGAGATGTCATCAGTGAGTCTGAATCAGGTGAGGAGTTTGAGACTCTGGGTGTTTAGAAATGATTCCTTTAGATGGCCCATGAATAGGTTGGCATATGATGGTGCCATGAGGGTGCCCATTGTCATACCCCAGCTTAATTTCCAGGTGATGCCTTCAAAGGAGAAGTGATTGTGGGTGATGATATACGAGGGTTGAATGAAAAGTAATACCTTTGTTAATTGGGTTTGGATAGGAATATTTAAATAAATCAAATGCAGAAATAATCCTTAGAACATGATCTTTAATTACCAATATTCATTTTTCCACATAATCATCAGCCAATTGGATACATTTCTGCCAACGATGAACAAGTTTTCTGAAGCTGTCATGGAAGAAGTTGACACACAGTTTCTTCACTACAGTCTCACAGCTCTCTCAACGTCTTCATCAGAAGCAGAATGATGTCCCCACAGATCATCTTTCATTATCGGGAACAGATAGAAGTCAGACGGTGCTAAATCTGGACTGTATGGTGGATGCCGTACGGTGGTGACATTCAGGTCTGAAATTCTGCTGTGAAGGTATGTGAAGTGTGTGGTTTGGCATTGTCATTCTGCAGGAAAACATTTACCTTTTCCTTTTGGACCCTTGTTAGCTGTCGTTTCAGAGCTCGCAGTGTTGTAATGTAACGTTCTGAATTTATTGTTGTTCCACGATCAAGGAAATCAACATGGATAACACCATCAGCGTCCCAGAACACTGTGGCCATGATTTTTCCAGCTGAGGGCTGCGTCTTGAATTTCTTTTTCTGGGACGAGTCTGTGTGTCGATATTCCATAAACTAACATTTCGTCTCCGGGTCATAATGGTGCACCCACGTTTTGTCTCCTGTCACAATTGCATGGAGAAAGGCATCACCTTCATCATTCTCATGATGCGAGAGGAGTTCCTGGCAAACTCCAAGTCTGTGCACTTTCATTTTAGAAGTCAGAATCAGGGGTACCCATTGTGCACAGATCTTCCGATAGCCAAGCAAAGCAATAATGCGACCCACACATTCTTGTGAAATGGCAGTTATGCTTGCAGTTTCCCTCCAAGTGATACGATGATCATCCTGAATCAATCTATCAACATTTTGCTTGTGAAACTCGGTAGTTGCTGTCACAGAAGGTCCAACTCTTTGTTTGTCACGCACGTAAGATGTTTCCGCCTCAACATCTTCAAACTTACTTGCCCAGCGATGCACAGTACTCACATCGTCACAATCACGACAAACTACTTTCATTTTGACTCTCCTTTGGGGTGACACCTTCTGCTGTCAAGAATTAAGTGACTGCACATTGTTTAAATCCCATTGACCGACCGTCTGTGCAGGGTTCTATTCTTTACATTGTAACAACACAACCGTTCAATGCTAAGGCTTCCTGCCAACTGGAGCTGTAGAGAAGAGGCTATGGAACAAACCAGTATCTGCCACATACCAATGCTGCCAACTGCTGAAGAGTTACGAAGGTGGAGGCATTACTTTTCAGTCAACCCTCGTAGTTAGTCATGGTGATTAGGAAGGAGGTTGTAGGTCTGGAATCCATCAGACCTTGTGAATGGTGGTGTTCAATAGAGGCAAGACTATGGGTATTAAGGATGTTAGTGTTACGGGAGGTGGCATCGATAGTGATAGCAGGGCACCATGTGGTAAGGGAACAGGAATTGTGGAGAGATGGCATGGGAAATGGTTGGTATCTTTTACATAGGGGGGGGGGGGGGGGGGTAGATTGTGGGTAATAGGCTGAAGGTGGTGGTCTACTAGAGCAGAGATTCTCTCAGGGTAGGAGTGTGGCGAGTGGTAGGGGTGAGGAGAGTGATAGACTCTGGGGAGAGGTTCTGGGACGGGCCCAAGGATTTGAGGAGAACTGGACATGCTGCTGTATTTCTGGAATAGGGTCACTGTGGCAGGGTTTATAGGTGTATGAATCAGAAAGCTGGTGAATTTCTTCTGCCAGGTAATCCTTGTGGTTCAAAACAACAGTGGTGGAGCCTTTGTCAGCAGGTACGACTATAAGATTTGGGTCAGTTTTTAGGTGGTGGATTGTGGTTCTTTCTGCAAATGTTGAGGGATTTGGAGAATGATGATGAGGCAAGGTTTGAGGTTAAAAAATTCTGGAAAGTTAACAGGAGTGATTAGGGGGCTGTGAGGGCAGATCACAGTTCGATGGAGGAGTGAACTGAGTCAGGCAGGGTTCAATATTGGTCTTCAGTTAAATATGATTGGTGGGGTTGGTGGCGAAAAAGTTTCCACTGTAGGGACCGGGAGAAGGAGAGAAGGTCTCTAACAAGTGATGCATGATTAAATTTGGGAGTGGGGCAAAATGTTAAGCCTTTCGAAAGTACTGACACTTCTGTACTACTAAGGATTTTGGAGGAAAGGTTCATTACTGTGTTCTGGCAACCCATCCCTCCCCACCCACCCACTACCTCTCCTCTCTTATTTTAATTCACACATACTAGCTCCACCTAGTCTAGTCACATCTGCTGTCCTCCTTCATCACACTTATCTGCCCACAGACATGCATCCACATTACAATCTTTTAATTTATTTTTTTTGTAATCTCATCATCTTTTCACATTGATTTCAGCTGGTTTTCAGCTTTCACTATTGGCCTACTCCCTCAGGTTTCATCTTGTTTCCACATAATTCATTCTTTTCATCCTTCTTGTGACTTTTCACATGAATTTCTGTGTTACTTATGTATTTTTACCTGTTTTTATCCTCCACCATGGATACTTGCTCAGTCCATCTGCATTAATACAGATGAGTTCCCTTATCCCTAACTAGAACCCAGTCCCACATACTGTTTCTGCATTGTTGCTTGTTTCATGGAATTCTCTCTAATGGCCTTAACATCAAATTACCCATCTCTTCTCCTTCCACAATTATTTCCATTGTTCAGATTCCACCAGTCCTTAACCCTCACCAACATAGTTCTGCAAAACCATGACAGTCAGGCCCGAACCTCCTTGCAGTGCCTTCTCTCCTTCTGTAAAATTCTCCTGCTATGTAATCTAAAATTCCTGGACCCCACATCACACATTGAAATACTTACAACCCCCCTTCCCCCCCCCCCTCCCCAGGAACTAGAGCAACATGCATACCACCCCCCCCCCCAAATAAAAGACCCTCCAACCTATTCACTTCCTACCCCTGCCTTGAACTACCACTATCTACCACCTCTAAAACAACTTCCAAACATTCTCCACATCCTGACAAACCCTGCCTCAAAGACCTACTACATTTACCCCTTCCTCAGAAACCCCCTCTCACCACCATACAGAATCTGGAACCTAAACAGACCAAAACACAGTCATTAACGTTTCCTCCAAGAGCCTTAGCCCCACAGAAGTATCAGTCCTTCCCAGAGGCTTCACATTTCACCCCATTTTCAAATTCAATATGCTGGACTTGTTAAAGTCCTCTCCTTCTCCCAGTCCTTACAGTGGTAACAATTTTTTGCCACCAGCCCTACCAATCAGACCCCACTAAAGAACAATGTTGAGCCCTGCCTGACTCAGTTCACTCCTCCACCCAACCATGATGCACCCCCACTTTCCCCTAATCACCACTGTTAACTTTACCGAATTTCTTAAGTTCAAACTTTGCCTCTCCATCAATCCCTAAATCCTTCAACATTCAATCGGACCTTACATCTGCTGTCTGTTTTGTACACCTACAAATCCTGCCACAGTGACTCCATTCCAGAAATCCATTAAGATCTCCAGTCTCTCCTCAAATCCTTAGCCCCATCCCAGAACCTCTCCCTGGAATCCATCTCTCTACTCACCCCTACCACTCCCCACATTCCTACCTTCTGCACTGTTCCTGAAGTCCATAAACCCAACCCCTCAGGACACCCAATTGTGGCCGGTTACTGTGCCCCACTGAGAGAATTTCAGCTCTACTAGACCAACACCATCAGCCTATTACCCGCAACCTACCCTCCTATATAAAAGATACCAATCATTTTCCCCATCAACTTTCCACAATTGCTATTTCTTTACCACATGATGCCCTGATCATTATTATTGTTGCCATCTCCCATCTAATATCCTTAATGCCCATGTTCTTGCTGCTATTGACCACCACCTTTCACAAGGCCCGATGGATTTCAAACCTACAACCTCCTTCCAAGTTGCTGTGACAAACTATATCCTCACCCACAATCAATTCTCCTTTGTAGGCATCACCTACAAATTGATATGGGTTCGGCAACAGGCATCCATATGGCACCATCATATGCCAAACTATTCATGGACCATCTAGAGGAATCGTTTCTAACCATCCAGGATCCCAAACTCCTCACCTGATTCAGATTCATTGATGATGTCTTCGTGATCTAGATTGTGGGTGTGGACACTCAGTCCACATTCCTCCAGAACCTCAGCACTTTCTCTCCAATTTGCTTCACCTGGTCCTCCTCAACCAAACAAGCTGTCTTCCTCGATGTTGACTTCAACCTCAAAGATAGCTACATCAGTATCTCCATCCATATCAAACCTACCAATCACCAGCAATAACTCCACTTCAACAGCTGCCACCCATTACATACCAAGAAGTACCTTCCATACAGCCTATCCACCTGTGGCCATCACATCTGTAGTCATGAGCAGATTCTCTCAGAATATGCCAAGGGTTACAATGAGCTCTTGACAGACTATAATTACCCTCCCAATCTTGTGCAGAAACAGATCTCCGATGCCTTATCTCTCCAGTCACTTCCCGTCTCCCAGAGTTTCACCGTCTGGCCACAGAGGAGCATTCACATCACGGCTCAGCTCAGCTCAGGATGATCTACTGAATCACTTTCTCCACCAGGTTTTCGACTACCTCTCATTTTGTCCTGAAATGAAGAATGTTCTACCCACTATCCATTCATACACAACACATGCTCCCAAACCCTTGCCTCATACCTCATATCCCTGTCTCATACATCCTCCCACAACCACCTAATCTAGTCTGGTCACAAGCATCACCTATCCCATCAGAGTCACTGCTACTTGTGGAAGCAGTCATGTGATCTACAAGCCAAGCTGCAACCACTGTGCTGCATTCTAAGTGGGTATGACAACCAACAAGCTATATGTCTACATGAATGGCCACCAACAAACTAAACACGCTGCCCAACAGAACATTCTTTATTTTAATGACTGTTTCACAGCCTATGCCATCTGGATCCTTCCTACCAACACAACCTTTTCTGAACTGCACAGGTAGTATATATATGTCCCTGTAACCCTTTTGGCCTCAATCTTTGTTAGCCTTCGTTCTACACCCACCTATCCCCTTCCTTATTCCCACTCCAGCACTGCACAGCCCTCTATTCCACCAATGCACCCACATTCTTTTTACTTCTCTCTCTTTCCACTGCACTCCCCCTCACTGTCCTCTGTCTAACCTCCTGACTGCACCTAGCTGCCCTACCCTCTCTCCACCTTCTCCTTGTATGCTCCCACAAGCAGACCATACTGTCCCGCACCCGTACACTGCTGTGCTGTCACCTCCCCACCAAAGTCCCACCATCCAGATTGCTTTTTCCATTATGCGCTTCTGCTCACAGTCTGGTCTTGGCAACAAGAAACTGTGGCCATGTGTGTGAGAGCTGCATTTGCTTGTGTGTGTGTGTGTGTGTGTGTGTTGTGTTGTGTTGTGTTCTTTACTTCTGAAGAAGGCGTTTTTGGCCAAAAGCTTATTTGTTTGACATTATTTTTATTGTGCCTATCTGCGACTCAACATCTGTGAATCATAAATCACTTTTACCTTATGAACTGACATAATAGTTTTAATTTATAGTATTATTTTCTAACTAATTTTTTAGACAACTTATGTATACATGACCTCTCCATACTTAACCCACGCAATGACTGCACACTCTCTCAGCATGGACCAGTAGCACTTGGACAATGTTGACGTTAAGTAGCAAGACAATGCCCACCACAGAAAAAAAGTACTCATCTCTGTAAACAACAGAAACCAGTGATAAGTAAGGAGTTCAATATCGCTATGGCATAACATCAAAGTCTTCTTACATACCCACCGCACCCCACCCAGTAAAATTTTTTCAATAATGCCAGAAAACTTCTTTTGAAAACCCAAAAAGGAACTGTGGGGATCGAGATGTTACGCATGGTAATATCGAACCCAACATTAAGTATTTGCTAATTTTTAATGAATTAACTTTATTTTAATCATGCCGGTACAAACACATCCACTTGAATACAGAGTTCGGAACACACTGAGATCAACAGTTTTCAAAGAAGTTCGTTCTCAAAGATGAGGCGGTCGACTCTTGCAGTCAATAACCACCACAGAGCCACCACCGGTAGTGCGGAGCACGGTAAGGATGATGAGAGGCGCGTGTGCACCCGGCCGGATGATGACACAGGTGCGCGTGACCGATCGTGTCGTGGCAGGCGCTAGTGCAAGGCACTATCGGGGTGTTTCTCAATGTCTTGGTAGGCGGTTGGTAGTGGAAGGAAGGAGGCACAGAAGGCATCCACAGGTTGACTGTGCTATGCTGCTGATGGCACGGTGGAAGCAGAAGGCGGCCGTGTGTCGGTGGGGAAAACATTGTCGTGCCGAGGCTGTGCGGCACAGTGGGGTTTGGATCCGATTAAAGGCGCGGACTGCGTTGAAGATGCGATGCAATGTATTGCCAAAGTATTTGCCGGTGAGTGCTGCAGTAAGTGCAATGTGTCCGGTAACAGTTTGTTATTGGCCGTATGACATAAAGGAGCAACCATGCTGTGGCTTAACAGGTTGCGTAAGAGATGCCGGATGAGCAACACTTGCGGTAATGACTGAGTTATAGAGGCGCTTGATGTCGTAGCAGAGGAGAAAACAGCAAGCTGCACATGACTGACCTTGGCGGCGGATGACATCGGTGTAGATGGAAGCATCACCTCAGAGTCCGTGGACGGTGAGTGTGTTACAGCGGTAGATGGCAGGATGTTCCGAGCGGAGTTGACAGTGTCAGTGTTTTGATGTGTGAAACAGCCGTGATCGAAGGTTGGGGGGCGTGGCCGTGAGCCCTGTGCTTGAGGCATGGCGATGGCGAGAGGTGATGGAAGGCGGACGTGGTCGGCGAAACCATAGTCGGAGCAGGAAGGTGATGAGACATAATGTGAACCTGAAGAAGTCGAAGCGGCGGATGAATTACTGGTCCGTGGTGGAGAGGTGACACAGTTCGATGGAACTGGAGCTGTGTGTGTGCTGTCACTGTCGGCGCTGCGGTCGAGTCGTAAGGCTGCAAGCTGCTCGCACAAAACTGCTGCACGGTCGTGTGTCGGAGCGGAAAGATGGTCCCCCGTCGAAGCAGAAGTGGCAGATGTGTTGGTCATACATTGCGAAGGAAGTGAAGAGGGCGAAAAGCAAGCGGCATTGGAATGCAGCTGGTTATGCCGTGGCACAGAAACGAAGTGTCTGGAACTACCAAGGAAAGGTGGCAGTGGCGTAAATAAGTTGCTTGTATCACATCAGTAATATAGAATTTCCACTTGAGGCGGCATGATGATGACAGTTGTGGCATCTGGGACATAGATCCATATAGCGTGATCGTCAGGGTATTTTTTGTAGCTGGTAGTAACAGCAAAGGATTGTCAGCAGTCGGAGGTGGAACAATGACAGGAGCATCTCGTTGCATGTCGTGCTCAGTCGATGTCGGTTGCAGCATATGTAACTCATCTTGTACCAACAAGTTGTATGTTGCAATTTGCTCACGTAGCTGTTGCAGTTGTTCAGGCGAAAATGTGTGCTCGGTCGGTGTCGGCTGCAGCATATGTAACTGATCTTGTACCAACAAGTCGTATGTCACAATTTGTTCATGTAGCTGTTGCAGTTGTTCAGGCGAAAATGTATGTCATGAAGCAGTCTGCTGTATATCACTGAGTAAGATGAGGTCAAAATCAGAATCTGTCTCTATCAAAGGGTAACCTGGCGTACAAGACAAGGTCGGCGGCACAGTATTGACGTAACAGTTCGAGTAGAAGCGATTGTGTGTGCGATCACGAATGTGAAATTCAGTACTCGGCGGCGGCGGAGTGAGAACATGTTCACTGCTGTATGAAGCATTGATACGGCTGAAATCGTCTTCTCGGGTGGTTGAACAAGTTGCGGGCGCGCTCGAGTAGTGAACAGCCGGGCGGTAAGTGTGTATAGTGTTGGCGAGTTGTTGACAAGATGCGGGTGTGGTAGCCGTGGCAGGATCGCATGTCTTGCAGCTGTTTGTTTTGACTGGGTTGAGGTCAGTGAGCCAGCAGGTGGTGCCCGTGACGTCGCTGTTGGTAGCGGTCGTGCAGAGTCGGTGCAATTCGGGTGCTGCGTAGAGGGAGGCGTGGCACGTCCAGTGTTGCACTGAGAAACAGCCAGCATTGTCGTCGGTGTAATTGGTGCATTGTCGTTGATCGGTAGGATGTCCTTGATGAACTTGTTCCTGAGAATTCGACCAGGCATGCGATTAAGGGATTTGCAACATAGTCCCTGTTTGTTGCAGTCCATTGTTTGGCATGATTGTCCGGTATTGAAGCACTGCACAAAGTTGATTCATTACACAAAAGCAAGTCAAAATAGTCCAAATTAATTGGTGAAGGAGCACTGCACTGTCCGGAAGTGAAATTACCGACGCGTTGAGCGGGTTTCGACGGATGACGTGTGCGCCTCGGTCGCATTGTCGATGTGTGAGAAAGTGACAAAAGTTACCAAAAAGCATGATTCACACAAGAATCGGGAATTTACAAACTAATTATACTTCCTGTACACTGCATCCAGATGCGATGCGATGCGAAGTCGATGGACGTAGAAATCCGAAAAAGGGCTGCTGCATTGTTTGTTCATGGCGATGTTCTAGTACACATTTCTGGCGTCGTAAGTGGTGTTTGTGAGCGTCGGGGACACCAGTGTGGGGATCAAGATGTTACAACCCGACATTAAGTATTCGCTCGTTTATAATGAATTAACTTTATTTTAATCATGTCAGTACAAACACATCCGCTCGAGTACATAGTTTGGAACACACTGAGATCAACAGTTTTCAAAGAAGTTCTTTCTCAAAGATGAGGCGGTCGACTCTTGCAGTCGATAACCACTACAGAACTATAAATCCCAAAGAAATTTCTGAACCAGGAATGGTATACCCAGAGGAATAAATCACTACATAATAACAAACAACTCAGGGTGATGACACACTTTCTTACTCTCTCCACACACGGGCTCCTCACTCTGTTGTTCATAGTTGTTCCTATTACTGAATACCAAATTCCTATTCGTTACCAAAAAATCAATTGTCCATGCATTACACACCAACTGTAAAGCTCTTTTTTTTTTTTTTTTTTTTTTGCTGTCTGGCTCACTTCATTATGAAATAAACGTGGCCGAAAATGTGTCCTTATCATACAAACATACAGCCATTTGACTATTGGACAACTCCTGTGTGGATGACACAGTAATAAGGATCCCTGGCATAGAAGAGAAACAACTGAAAGATTTGAAAGCAAATAAGTCACTATGTCCAAATGCAATCCCAATTCAGTTTTACAAAGAGCACTCTATGGCACTTGTCCTTTACCTAGTTTGCATTTATGGTGGATCTCTCACCCAACACAAAGCCCCAAGTGACTTGAAAAAATCACAGCTGACTCCTGTGTATAAGAAGGGTTAAACAAAAAACTTAGGCACAAAATTACAGAAAAATATTCCTAATTTCAGTTTGCTGCACAATCTTTGAACATATTCTGAGTTCAAATATAATAAATTTTCTTGAGATCTAGGAGTTTCTGTCCATGAATCAGCATTGTTTTAGAATGCTTCACTTGTGCTAAACACAGCTTGCCCTTTTCTCACATGATATACTGTGAATCAAGGATTAAGGGCAACATGTAGATTCCATATTTCTAGGTTTTCAGAAAGCATTTGACACTACCTCCTTGCAGGCTGTTAACAAAGATACAACCAAATGGGATTGCACAGATATTTGAGTAGCTCGAAGACTTTTTAAGCTATAGATGTTAAGTTGTCCTCGACAGTGGGTGTTCATCAGAGACAAGGGTATCATCAGGAGTGCCCCAGGGAAGTCCGATAGGACTGCTCTTCTTTTCTATACATGTATGATCTGGTGGACGTGGTGAGCAACAATCAGTGGCTGTTTGCTGACGATCCTTTGGTGTATGGTTAGATTGGAAGTAGAAAGACTGTAGGATGATATGAGATGACTTTGACAAAATTTCTAGTTGGTGTGATGAATTGCAGCTAGCTCTAAATGTGGAAAAATGTAAGTTAATGCAGATGAGTAGGAAAAACAAACCCATAATGTTCAGATACAGGATTAGTAATGTCCTGCTTGACACAGTCACATCTTTTAAATATCTGGGTGTAATATTTCAAAACTCTATAAAATGGAATGAGCGTATGAGGACTGTGGTAGGGAAGGTGAATGGTTGACTTCAGTTTATTGGGAGAATTTTGGGAAAGTGTGGTTCACCCGTAAAGGAGACCACATATAGGATGCGAGAACAAGCTGTTCTCGAATACTGCTCAAGTGTTTGTGATTCGTACCAGGTAGGATTGAAGAAAAGACATCAGAAGCAATTCAGGTGTGCACTGCCAGATTTGTTACTGGTAGGTTCAAGCAATGCATAAGTGTTACAGAGATGTCTGTGGGAATGCCTGGAAGGAAGGTGTCATTCTTTTTGAGGAAAATTTTGAGATGTAGATGTAGAGATACTCCAATTAAAATTAGTTTGTGACTAACAGATTGCTGTAGCAAGCAGCAGTGTTGCTGCCATCCAGGCAGACACGTTTCGCAAGGCACTGCATGTACCTACAAAACTGGCATCTGAGTGAGCAGGTGACTCTCAAGACAGAATTACGATTGACTGGCCCCTACCACTTTACTTGATGAAACATCAATAACAAAATAATTTTAATCGGAGAATAACAAAGCTACAAATCAATAAAACTTAGATTTATTATCTTTTTGGCATGTTAACACTCTCCCTAACAATGCCTCAATTCATTCACTCTTGTGTTAATAGTTATGCTCATTTCACATTCATATTGAAGAAACCAGTACTGTATTGCATTTCCACATTAACAGGTAATCAATGTCAAGAAAGCCTTTCTGTATCTGGTTAAACAGCAATACATTCCACTGGCTTACATTAATGACCAACAACCACAATGGCATTTCACCCTCAAGGTTCATAACTAATTCCACATGCCTTTCTGCAGAATAAACCAAACTGTAAATCACTATTACCCTATGAACTGAAGACAATTCCACCCCTCTGAGAAACAACATGCTCAGCTTTGAAAATACCAGAAGTCAGTGATGAATAAGGAGTTTGACATCATTATATCATAACATCATAGATAACGGTACTCTTTACAGCTTGTAAGCAAGACTGTGAGCCTAGGGTGCTAATATTTATGTCACCAAGATTAATATTATGACTATTAAATATTAATGTACTAATAATAGGATCAAAGGGTTTTATTAAGAAATCAAAATATCCAGAGGAGACATATGAGGGGTGACCCACAAATAACTGGAATTTCTTTCTAGAAAGCAAATACTGTATTGTTTTCAAATACAACCTTAATCTCCTTTGAAGTACTCTCCATTAGCATTAATACACTTGTCCAAACGTTCATTCCAGTTTTCAAAGCACCTTTTAAATTTGTCCTCTTTGATACCTGCTAGCACTTTCATGACATTGCATTTTACATCTTCCACATCCGCAACACGCTTCGCTCTCAAGTCTCTTTTCATCCTCAGGAATAGGAAGAAGTCCAAGGGTGCTAAAGCCAGTGAATAGGCACATGGGTCAAGATAGTCATCTTTGTTGAGGCCAAAAACTGGCAAATGCTGAGAACCGTGTGCACAGGAGCATTGTCGTGATGCAGGAACCACACGCCAGAATCCAACCAAGCCGGACGTTTTCGCGACAAACTTCTGCGAAGCCGTTTCATAACCTCCAAATAGAATTGTTGGTTTACCGTCTGGTTTTCAGGGACAAATTCAGAGTGTATGATCCCTTTGATGTCAAAAAAAAAACAGATCAACATCGTTTCACATTCGATTTCACTTGTTGAGCTTTTTTTGGTCAAGGTGAGCCAGGTGACTTCCATTGTGATGACTGTTGTTTACTTTCTGGATCGTACCCATAGCACCATGACTCATCATCTGTAATGATTTTGTTGAAAAAATGTGGATCATCTTCGAACACGTCCTTCATTTCGAGATAGGCTTGAAAGCGTTGATCCCTTTGATCTCCGGTAAGAAGCTTCGGCACGAATTTTGCTGCCACTCTTCACATCCCCAAATCGATGGTCAAGATGCGCTGAATTGAGCTCCAGGACAACCTGGACAAGTTTTTGAGTTGGTCAATAGTCCTGCGTCAATCTTCACTGATGATATCACGGATTTTGTTGATGTTGTCTTTGCTTTGAGCAGTTGAGGGTCGACCGGAACGGGGCTGATCTTCAACCACCATTTCTCCCTTTTTAAACTGAGAAAATCATTCGTACATTTGCGTTTTACTAAGAGCATGGTCTTTGTAGGCTGTCTGAATCATTGCAACAGTTTCTGCTGCGTTCTTGCTGAGCAAGAAACAAAACTTCACTGCCGCAAGTTGTTCGTAAGAACTAGCCATTTCCTCATGTCACGTCTGCACTGTACGCACTCTCAGAGAACTGCCAAAGAAACCACACTTCTCACTGTTGGGTGATGCCGCGTGGCAGAATGACTCAACAGAGCTCCTACTACAACCCCTGGCAGTGCAACCTGCTACTACAAGTACACAATTTGCAGCATTACGATTCCGGTTACTTTTGGGTCCCCCCTCGTACATATATGCCTGCATGAAGAATTCATACTGATGAGAAATTTTTTTAACTGTTTCTGTATTTTTTATCTTCACAAAATTCAGGCAGCCATGATAGATTTTCCACAAAGCTGATGTACATTATTATTATTATTTCTTTCTTGTCTCAGACGGTATGTCTGGTTAAAAATGGAAGGTGACGCGGACCTTGATCAAGCGTGACTTCCTTTTAACTGTACGGTATATGTTACATTGCATTTAGGAACATTTGGGTAATTGAACAAGTGTCAATAATTACAGATTTCTGTAGTTGTATATATAAGTTTGGCTGTAGCTGTATTGCATTGATGTACTGGTGGATATTGTGTGGTATGACTCCTGTAGTTGATAGTATAATTGGTATAATGTCAACTTTATCCTGATGCCACATGTCATTGACTTCCTCAGCCAGTTGGATGTATTTTTCAATTTTTTCTCCTGTTTTCTTTTGTATATTTGTTGTATTGGGTATGGATATTTCGATTAGTTGTGTTAATTTCTTCTTTTTATTGGTGAGTATGATGTCAGGTTTGTTATGTGGTGTTGTTTTATCTGTTATAATGGTTCTGTTCCAGTATAATTTGTATTTGTCGTTCTCCAGTACATTTTGTGGTGCATACTTGTATGTGGGAACATGTTGTTTTATAAGTTTATGTTGTAAGGCAAGGTGTTGATGTATTATTTTTGCTACATTGTCATGTCTTCTGGGGTATTCTGTATTTGCTAGTATTGTACATCCGCTTGTGATGTGATCTACTGTTTCTATTTGTTGTTTGCAAAGTCTGCATTTATCTGTTGTGGTATTGGGATCTTTAATAATATGCTTGCTGTAATATCTGGTGTTTATTGTTTGATCCTGTATGGCAATCATGAATCCTTCCGTCTCACTGTATATATTGCCTTTTCTTAGCCATGTGTTGGATGCGTCTTGATCGATGTGTGGCTGTGTTAGATGATACGGGTGCTTGCCATGTAGTGTTTTCTTTTTCCAATTTACTTTCTTCGTATCTGTTGATGTTATGTGATCTAAATGGTTGTAGAAGTGGTTATGAAATTGCAGTGATGTAGCCGATGTATTTATATGAGTGATTGCTTTGTGTATTTTGCTAGTTTCTGCTCGAGCTATAAAGAATTTTCTTAAATTGTCTACCTGTCCATAATGTAGGTTTTTTATGTCGATAAATCCCCTTCCTCCTTTCTTTCTGCTTAATGTGAATCTTTCAGTTGCTGAATGTATGTGATGTATTCTATATTTGTGGCATTGTGATCGTGTAAGTGTATTGAGTGGTTCTAGGTCTGTGTTACTCCATTTCACTACTCCAAATGAGTAGGTCAATATTGGTATAGCATAAGTATTTATAGCTTTTGTCTTGTTTCTTGCTGTCAATTCTGTTTTCAGTATTTTTGTTAGTCTTTGTCTATATTTTTCTTTTAGTTCTTCTTTAGTATTTGTATTATCTATTCCTATTTTTTGTCTGTATCCTAGATATTTATAGGCATCTGTTTTTTCCATCGCTTCTATGCAGTCGCTGTGGTTATCCAATATGTAATCTTCTTGTTTAGTGTGTTTTCCCTTGACTATGCTATTTTTCTTACATTTGTCTGTTCCAAAAGCCATATTTATATCATTGCTGAATACTTCTGTTATCTTTAGTAATTGGTTGAGTTGTTGATTTGTTGCTGCCAGCAGTTTTAGATCATCCAGGTATAGCAGATGTGTGATTTTGTGTGGGTATGTTCCAGTAATATTGTATCCATAATTTGTATTATTTAGCATGTTGGATAGTGGGTTCAGAGCAAGGCAGAACCAGATAGGACTTAATGAGTCTCCTTGGTATATTCCACACTTAATCTGTATTGGCTGTGATGTGATATTATTTGAATTTGTTTGGATATTAAGTGTGGTTTTCCAATTTTTCATTACTATGTTTAGGAACTGTATCAATTTAGGATCTACTTTGTATATTTCCAATATCTGTAGTAACCATGAATGGGGTACACTATCAAAAGCTTTTTGGTAATCAATGTATGCATAGTGTAGAGACCTTTGTTTAGTTTTAGCTTGATATGTCACCTCTGCATCTATTATCAGTTGCTCTTTACATCCTCGTGCTCCTTTGCAACAGCCTTTTTGTTCTTCATTTATAATTTTGTTCTGTGTTGTATGTGTCATTAATTTCTGTGTAATGACTGAAGTTAATATTTTGTATATTGTTGGTAGGCATGTTATGGGGCGATATTTAGCTGGGTTTGCTGTGTCTGCTTGATCTTTAGGTTTCAGATAAGTTATTCCATGTGTAAGTGTATCATGGAATGTGTATGGGTCTGCAATGTAACTGTTAAATAATTTAGTTAGATGTGAATGTGTTGAGGTGAATTTCTTTAGCCAGAAATTTGCTATTTTATCTTTTCCAGGGGCTTTCCAATTGTGAGTAGAATTAATTGCTTGGGTGACTTCATGTTGCAAAATTATCACCTCAGGCATTTGTGGTATCATATTGTATGTATCTGTTTCTGCTTGTATCCACCGTGCATGCCTGTTATGTTGTACCGGGTTTGACCATATGTTGCTCCAGAAGTGTTCCATGTCTGTTATGTTTGGTGGATTGTCTATTTTAATGTGTGTGTTATCTATTGTCTGGTAAAATTTCTTTTGGTTTGTGTTGAATGTTTGGTTTTATTTCCTTCTATTTTCACTTTTTTTGTATCTTTTAAGTCGTTTGGCCAATGCTTGTAATTTCTGCTTCTTTTCATCTAATTGCTCTATCACTTCTTGTTGTGAGATTTTACCTAACCTTTTTCTTTTTTTTTTCTGACATTTCATTTCTTATAAATTGTGTTAGCTGTCCGATGTCTTTTCTCAGTTTTTCTATTCTGATCTGTAGCCTGTATTGCCATGCTGGTTTTGTGGGTTTCTTCTGTGTATTGGTTGGTTCTGATCTCTGCCTAGTGTGTATATTTAGTGTAGTGAGTGCTCCTATATAAACCAGTAGTTCTAACTCTTCCATAGTTGTGTTTTCATTTATTTTGTTGTGTATGATTGTGTTGATAGTTTTTATTGTTGTTTCAACTTGTGGGTTATTTAGCGGTCTATGCAAGAATGGTCTAATGTCTGTATTTGTGTCTTTGTATTCTATATATGTCAGCTGAAATTTTTCTTCTACATCTAACATGTGTGTCACTTCGTGTTCTTTTTGTGCTTGTTCTGGTGGCTGTCTTAAGATTTTGTTTTCCTATGATTATTTAATTGATGCGTGTTGTTCTTTGTTTGTTTGCTCCTGGATGTTTGAGTCCATTACTGTATTTTCTTCTTCTTCTGATTGCACATTATTTTGTTCCAGTATTTGTTGCACTTGTTGTTTGATGTTTTCTAATTCTGACTGGGGTATCCTGTTATTTTTGATTATTACACGGATCTGATCAGCTAGTCGTCGTTCTGTTAAAAATTTTAATTCTGGGTATCTGGTAATAAATGTTGTGTATACTTGTGATCTGTATCCAGTTGTGTTGGTTCCTAGGTTTGTTGCTTGGTAATAACAGAACATGAGGTGTCGATTAACTTCATCTGACCATCTCATCCTCTGTCTTTGTTTTCCTTCTAGGGTGGTTGCAGGAAGCATATCCTGCAAAACACCTCTATTTGGATTTGAGTCATTTTCCAGTTGGCTAGCAGTGTCGTTACCATTGAGGGCGGGCATAGGGTTCAAGCGTCGTCCCCGACCATGAAGGTGCTTGTCCGAGGCTTCTTTAGTTCTGTCCTGAATTATTATTGTTATTCTTTACTTTCTCAGACGTTAAGTCTGGTTAAAAATGGAAAGTGACGCGGACCTTGATCAAGCGTCACTTCCTTTTAACTGTATGGTATGTGTTATACTGCATTTAGGAACTTTCGGGTAATTGAACATGTATCAATAATTATTGATTTCTGTAGTTGTATATATATGTTTGGATGTAGCTTGTATCCACCGTGCATGCCTGTTATGTTGACCATATGTTGCTCCAAAAGTGTTCCATGTCTGTTATGTTTGGTGGATTGTCTATTTTCATGTGTGTTATTATTATTATTATTATTATTATTGTTATTATTAGTGTTATTATTATTATTATCATTATTTTGCTTTAAATGTAAAGCCACCTTTCCTTTTAGAGTGCAATAGGACACAGCTGATAATAGTCTATCAGTTAGTAAGTCCAAACATTACTTATAGTATTTGGTGTTCAGTAATCACTACTAAGTGTGTGACACTGTAACTCAAATACAGCCTTCAGAAACATCCATCTTATTGCTTAAATCATCTACATTATAAATGTAAAAAGGATATGTTTTCCTCTTTAGAGCACATATGTTCAAACATTCATTCAAGTGTATTTTCTTATTTAACAGTACTACAGTCCTTAAGTATCCAACAAAAAAAAAAAAAAAAAAAAAAAAAAAAAAAAAAAAAAAAAAAAAAAAAAAAAAAAAACACCTGGCACTGCCGTAAGTAGGCTGTGCTACATTATAACTTATTGTAATATTTTAGTAAATACATCTGTTGTTGCAGTCTTCTGTCTGAAGAATGGTTTGATGCAGCTCTCCATGCAACTCTATCCTGTGCAAGCTTCTTCATCTCCTAATACCCACTGCAACTTACATCCTTCTGAATCTGATTACTGTATTCATGTCTTGGTCTCTCTCTACCATTTTTACCCCCACACTTCTCTCCAGTACTAAATTGGTGATCTCTTGATATCTCAGAATGTATCCTATCAAATAACCCCTTCTTCTAGTCAAGTTGTGCCACAAATTTCTCTTCTTCCCATTTCTATAAAGTACATACTCATTAGTTACATGATCTACCCACCTAATCTTCAGCATTCTTCTGTAACACCGAATTTCAAAACCTTCTATTCTTGTCTTATCTAAACTGTTTATTGTCAATTACATAGCTACACTGAACACACACATCATCAGAAAAGACTTCCTAACATTTAAATCTATATCTGTTATTAACAAATTTCTTGTTATTGCCAGTATACATTTTATATCCTCTCTACTTTGGTCATCATTAGTTGTTATACTCCCCAAATAGCAAAACTTACCAACTACTTTGATTGTCTGCTACTTTCAATTGTCTTGCTACCTAAGGATATGTTCCCTGAACATATCCTTGTTTTCCTTTTCTTGGTGTTCATCTTATATTCTCCTTTCAAGACACTGTCCATTCCATTCAACTGCTCCTCAATGTCCTTTGCTGTGTCTGACAGAATTACTAAGTCATCAGCAAACCTCAAAGTTTCTATTTCTTCTCCCTGAACATTAATTCATACTCCAAATGTTTGTTTTCTTTATCACTTGCTCAATGTACAGATTAAGTAGCATCAGATATAGGCTACAACCTGTAAACCACAAGCAATCAATGCAGTTTAACTTTATTTAACAAGTGTTTAGTCGTTATTAGTTAAGTTCTTTGGATCATTGGAGTGAGGTGGTACTTTATGGTGCATAAATTGTTTAACATAATATTGTGTTTAAATAATGGAATTTTACTAAGTATGTTTGTTTATGTATGAGAAACTGCAGTGTAAAATCTGGTTCATACTTAGGAATTCTGTATTGTATAATATAAAAGACGTAGTGTTTCCCCTCTGCTGCTGAAGTGGTTTTGCACACAAAGAAAAGGTGGAAGTGGCAGTCAGGCTGAGCGGGAAGTAAGAGAGCTTAATAGGCAGTCAGTAGCCAGCTGCCGATCAGTCAACAGCGCAGGTGCTGAGTGAGGCATCTAGTACCTAATTTGAGATGGAATGGCCTCGGGTGTAATTGTGGCTGTAAAATGGTGCTCTTGCATTAGAAATTGCCCTAAAAAATGATATTCACATTGCCAAGAAGAACTAAATAGAATATATTACTGAAAAGGAGAGACAGGTAGTCCCCACTACTTCACCAGATCCAAGAGGTTAGAACTGTATAACAGTATGAACCAGAGTGTTTCTGTGAATTAATTTGCAATAATAAATCAAATATTGTTGAATTTTGTGTTTGAACCATGAATTTACTCCTTTCATGGTACCTAACAGGGTCCTCTCCTCAAAATTACTAAGACCGAGTATCCTGTGTGTGAAAACTGATAACAATATGTGTTATCTGATTGTGCCTAATTTCTATATGCAAAAAAATATGTACGTGTGGATAGTCAGATTAATGGTTCCACTGAAATCAAGGGAGGCACTTATTGATGAATTTATAAAAATCTCCAATGGGTTTTTGTTTGCTTCTATTTTGGAAACGTCAGTATTTTGATGTTCTGCAGAATAAAGTTGTCAGTGAAAATCACTTGCTTCACAAATGGTGTTATAAAGAATTTGGATTTGACGCTATTTGAAGTTGAACTTTTACTTGAAGTGATTTCTGAAGTAGTAGAGAGTATTTACATTGCAAATAATGTTAAAATTTTGCAAGATAAATCATCTTAAGTGGGGCAGTAATTCAGCTTTTAACATAATGCAATACATGTTTGAAAAGTATGTATAGTTTGCTTATATAAAGAAGGGATGGTTTGTGGTCCCCCTTTTCATTCTTTTACATCAGCAAGAAACCAAACTGAATAGTTGTTTTCTAGCTAAAAAAATCTGAAGAAATCATTTGAAAGAGTATATATAAAAGGTATGTGTTAGGTGTTACCTTATTGCATTTGTGATGTGTATACGTGTGTTAGTCAAACTTTAATTCTTATCAGATGCCACTTAATATTTTGTAAGCCTTTGGGAACAATTCCTATGCTAAAATAGTGAAAAGTAAAAGTAAAGATTATGGTCAACAGGGATTGCTTACATATGCTGTTTGTAACTATTGCTATTCACTGTGTAGTCCGTATAGTTATTGTAGGTGTTCATTGTACTTTAATGAGTAAGAATTAATGAAAGTTCTTTTTGCAAGAGTAAAGATAGATTCATCCAAAATAATTTTTTCACATTATTATGCCTAATTAGGCTGGCGACCATTTTAGTATTTCTTTTACAAGAACTCTGTTACTGTAACTTCTTGTAAAATTTTAGTCTCTCTGTCATCTACCAACTGCTACCTTTATGAAATTCATGTACGATACCCTCTTCCTGTTAGGTAACACATGGTCAAATTAAAAAATCCTCCCAGAGGGTAACACTTTTGGTTAATTTATGCCATATTTGGTGCAGTGCTATAGTGTTATACCTGGCTTCTTTGTGACAGGTTGGAAAATTCTGTTACCAGGAAACTGTAGCACACGCATGCACGCACAACGCCAGTAAAAGTGTTATATGTGGCGCCACGTCACAGGACGTTATTGAATTTTACTGTCATAGTTAGTGAGAAACTAAAATATTAAGCGAGAAACAGAAATAGAACGAGCAGTAACTGTCCAGCGGCATGAACCTGTAACATATTAGGAGAAATTGTTGGTAGACCTTTTCCTAGGGCAGAAAGCTGAAGATACAAAATAGTAACAGAATATAGTAGATGAACACAAGAATGAAATTAGATCAAGACGGACAGGACGGGAGAGTACAGAATGCATTAGATGGCAGTAGTTCGCCAGATATAACAAAGTTCTAGGAGACTGATGACCCCAGCAGTTAAGTCCCATAATGCTCAGAGCCATTTGAACCATTTTTGAATGGAGGTAAGTGATAACTGTCATGTTGTATTCTTTGTTGGATATATTCCAATGTCTGTCTTCACCTACATCTTTCACCCTCTACGGCTCTCACCAACGATGGGTTTATCACTGATACCACGCTGCGTGTCCTGTCGTCTTGTCCTTTTCTCTCATTAGCATCGTCCACGTATTCGTTTCCCCGCTAATTCTACAGAGCAACCTCCTCACACCTTATTAGGCGGAAAGTACGATAACAGCATAGGTATACGGCGAGAGCGTCCAGGTGCTAGCAGCGAGCGTCACGTGACCGAGCTTGCTCCGCGCCACCACCTGCTCCCGTAGTCTCCAGCCGCTGTCACTGGAGTCCTCCTACACGCACTTGGCAGTCGGCACCCCCGCATTACCAACGCCACCGGTGCAAAAGCGATTGTGTGTGCCGCACGCGCTCCCGCGGTAGCCATCATTATTGGGTACCGTAATTAGCCGACTCCACGGCCCACCCCTCCCATGCCACCTACGCAGCGAAAGAGTGAAATTAGCAGCAGCTGTCGCCGCGAGCAACGGTGAGCATCGCCCGCCAGCCAACCAGCCCGCCCCAGCCGTAGCCGCAACCCGAGCCAGCCATAAAGTACGACTTTATCAACACGTTTCGGCGTCTCACGCGCTGCTCCGCGGGGGACACTGCCCGCCTGCGTCCAGAGCACAAGGGTAAATCACCAGATCCCGGTTTCATTATTTTGCCAGGTTCAAAGGACGAAACAGCCAGAGGCCTTTCTTTACACAAAACATTCATTCGCCTCGTCTTTTCATCTTTGGTTGTTTATAACTATGGAAAAACTGGGGTGAGATGTAAATCACGACGGAATGGTTTTTATTAAAAACAAAACAATAGGAGAGAATAGAGGGAGCGGAAAGGGAAAGAAAGGCTGTACAAGCAATCCGAAAATTTGCAGACCCTAACTGTTTAGAGTCTAAGGGCAGCGCTTTTCCACTGTTTGCTCGTGCATTGCTGTAGAGAAAATCACAGCTCGACTAGAACTGTCCATCCTTTTATTGCTAAGCCCAGACTATGAGCCGCAGAAGATGACACCGCAAGACGACAGCAGGCATAGTATATCACACACATGTGAATGATCAGCTTTGTACGATGAATGTATCGCAAATGGAACAAGGCAAGGAAGAGGAAGTGAGCAAAGACAGTGGATATATCAACAAATCAAGGGATATGTTTGATTTCCCAAAGGTTGTAAGTGAGTCGCGAGAAGTAGGATTCTTAAATTTGAAGTAGACACTATCAATGGTAATGTTGCTAACATGCAAGGACAAATAAACGACAGTAATGAAAGATTTGACTCAGAAATAATAAAAATTCAAGACCAGGTAGAAAATTTACTAGTAACAAAAGTTGATGAACAAGTGATACTAACTAACTGTAACACCAAAATTGCTCAAATGGGACAATCGGTGACAGAAACCAAAAGAGATTTGTGTAAACAAATAACAACCTGCAAAAATAAGTGCAAGTACAACACTTCTCAAATTCAAGGAAAAATGTGCGACATTGAAAAAAAAAATAAGAGAAAGACCTAACCATGTCACTGAAAGAGTAATTAGTAGTAAATTACTAGAGGGAGAAGAACGGTTCAACATAGCTAAAAGATATAGTGGGTGGCAGGAATTTTCCAGATTATTTGACAGACCAGGAGAAAATCAATGTAATGATTAGTGCTTTAGCAGGTGATGCTAAAAGATGGGGATTAAATTTAGAAACAAGTCAGATGTCATTTGATGAATTCAAACAAAAATTTGTCAAAGAATACAGGTCTGAACAGAAGCAGGACTATTTGTTAACAACACAGGCTATATGATAATAGGGGCAGAAATTCTTTGAAAGAATTTTGTGAAACATGGTACAGAAAATTAATTCATTTAAGATCTGTACCAACAGAATCCAAAATAGTGTGGAAACTGTGGAAGGAGCTAACTCTGCACCAGAAAGGCTGTTCTACTAGGACAACAACGACAGTATTTGAACTCTCTACAGGTATGCTGCTGAATACGGTCGCCTTCACTTCCGGCTACTTCAGCGACCCATCCAGCTGCCATCTTCAGGTGTGTTCGCTCAGTACTTAGTAACGAGCTCCCAGAGGATTCAAAGAGATATGTGGGAAGCAAACATAAAAGGTTCTACTCATTCTTAGAGAGATTTGAGGACGATGATCACTGGAGGGGAAATCATGACTACTGTCCGAATAATAACAACAGGATGAGAGAAAACCATGATCAAAATGAACAAACTGAAAATGAACGCTATCACATGAATATAATTCAGAGAGGCAGAGGTAAAGGACGCGGTAACCTGTCATTTTGCGGTAGAGGATTTACGCCACGAAATTTCCAAAATAGGGATGAAGCAGAAACTAGAGGCAGCGTGTTTTACGGGCCAGATCTGCGTGGACAGTTACTTTAGGCCCAAACAAGAGAAACCATACAGAAACAATAGAAGTAATGACTGCAAGCAACGAGTTAATTGTAAGACCGCATCGCTAGTAGGTGTACACAGGGTAACAGATGGTATCGCATACAAGTCACGCTCATGCGACAAGACTACAGGCAAGCACTTGCACTTTAAGCTGCAGCGTACGTTGAACCTTGAGAAGCAAACAGCTGGCTGCTGTGCAGTCGAGATAGCTGTAGTGAAAAGGGAGAGTGGAATCAAAGACTTCAGTAAACCAGTTTCGATGATAAATGACTATGAAACTGATAATAGTATGGACGTGTTAACTAATAAAAGCAATTGTAGAGAAATATTGTGCAAGTAGGAGTTATTAAGGAACAAAACAGAGCGGGAAGGTGTAATTAAAACAAAAAAATTACATGGCCAATGCGTTATAAAGGGAGAAGGCGTAGGAGTAGAAACAGTATCAGTGAGCAGGAATGAATTGAAAGTAGGAAGCACCATGCAAGGTGCGCATGCAGCAATATTAAAGGAGGCAAATGAAAGAAACAAAGGCGACGTGGAAGGTATACGAGCTGCCATTATTAAGGAGAATAAGGGGAAAAGTGATAAAATGGCCAGCATAAACAAAAATAAGGTGGAGGAAGAGATCCTCTACAGTATAGATGAGGTTAGTATGGATAGGAATCTTGCACAATCAATTGTTAATAGTAGTGAGGAGGAATATGAGTCTGAGTATGGCATGCGAATTACTGAAGTCCATGATGATTACACTAAATACGAAATAAAAGCTGATGTTATTCAAAGTGATATCAAAAAAGTGCCTCTAACCACAGATCAAGTGCATTATGTAGAAGACAGCCAAAAAACCGAAGTCGATGAAACAGCAACTAATGAATTATCTTGTTGCCTAAACATTGCATTCTTGCTTGAATCAGATGCTGAAGAAAAACTCAAGTGATAGTTCAGATGAGGAAGAATATGTAGAAGTAAAGGAGAATGAACACACTTTTACCAAAAGAGGATATGAAAAAATAAATGAAGTTCTTTCGATACAAAACCCAGGTATTGAAACTGAACTGAAAAAGACTGAGCCATCAGATAATACGGTGCTGGGGCACGAATTGAGAGAGCCTCCAGGTGATACTATACTGGGGCAAGAATTAATTTCAGTTGTTAAAGACTTTGAACTGTCAAAAACGAAAAAACCACCTGATGATACGTTACGATGGCAAGAGTTGGAAAGGATCATAAGCGATGTAGAAAGTACGAGACCAAAGAAGCCAACAGACATAGGTATTTGATCCAGTGAGTAAAAACTTCGTCACCACAAATTCAAAGCTTGGAGCAGGTTTGTTTCATATTTTGAAAACATTATGAATACCCTTAAGTAAAAATTTCTCGGTGTACATGCCGCGTCAAATCAGGATAAATCTCCAAGCTTTCGACCACTACCTCCATGGTCGTCGTCAGGGCTAAAACTGACTGTCGTGAACTAGCGAGGTTCCCACTTTTATATGCAAAGGACGGCTTCTTATTGGCTGGGATACGTCAGCGATATGGCGCGTACCGAAGTGGTGCCCTCTACTTCCATAGATGTAGTTGCTATCCCGCGTTGCTTGCAGCGCCATCCCTTAAATCAGGAGGTAAAGTGCGAGAAGTTTTTCTCTGCGATATTTCTTTATCCAGTGCACTCTTCCAAGTGTTGCTAAGTGCATAGCCGTTGTCTCTATTAAAGTTATTATTGCTAAGTCTAATTTTGACTGCTTCCCGGATCACAGATAGTCTCGGCTTAAGAGTGCCGGGAATTTATACTATTCCTTGCGAATGCGGCAAGAATTACGTGGGCCAGTCTGTAAGAACCGTTGCCGACCGCTGCATCGAGCACCAACGCCACCTGAAATACAGGTATTTGGAAAAATCAGCGGTGGCTGAGCATAGCCTGCTTAACAAGCATAAGATTTTATTTGAAGAAACCAGAGTAATAGCCCACACATCGAATTACTGGGACTCTGTGATACGGGAAGCAGTCGAAATTAGACTTAGCGATAATAACTTTAATAGAGACAATGGCTATGCACTTAGCAACACTTGGAAGAGTGCACTGGATAAAGAAATATCGCAGAGAAAAACTTCTCACACTTTACCTCCTGATTTAAGGGATGGCGCTGCAAGCAACGCGGGATAGCAACTACATCTATGGAAGTAGAGGGCACCACTTCGCTACGCGCTATATTGCTGACGTATCCCAGCCAATAAGAAGCCGTCCTTTGCATATAAAAGTGGGAACCTCGCTAGTTCACGACAGTCAGTTTTAGCCCTGACAACGACCATGGAGGTAGTGGTCGAAAGCTTGGAGATTTATCCTGATTTGACGCGGCATGTACACCGAGAAATTTTTACTCAGGAAATACGTCGCGAAAGACTTCGTAGCCATTATGAATACCCTTTATCATGAAACCACAGGTTTTACACCTGAAGAAATTCTGCTAAATCATAAAAGTAAAAGTATTATTGAAGAGACTTTGCAATTTCCACCCATTGTGGGGATTGACCTAAATGAGAAAAAAGATTTGGTTGAGAAAAGAATGAAAGAAAAGGCATGTAAAAGGCCTTAAGATAACCAAATTCAAAATTGGTGACTTTGTTTTAGTAAAAACTCACGAAAAATCTAGTGAGATAAACCATGAAATATCTAAATTTAAATATATTTATAATGGTCCATTTGAAGTGCAAGGAACCCTACATACCAATGCTTATTTTCTCGTGTACCCAAAGTCTAGAAAACCCTTGGGGTTACACAATATTGTGGTTGTTGTTGTTGTTGTTGTTGTGGTCTTGAGTCCTGAGACTGGTTTGATGTAGATCTCCATGCTACTCTATCCTGTGCAAGCTTCATCATCTCCCAGTACCTACTGCAACCTACATCGTTCTGAATCTGCTTAGTGTATTCATCTCTTGGTCTCCCTCTATGATTTTTACCCTCAACACTGCACTCCAGTACTAAATTGGTGATCCCTTGATGCCTCAGAACATGTCCTATCGACCAATCCCTTCTCCTAGCCAAGTTGTGCTACAATTCTATTCAATACCTCCTCATTAGTTATGTGATCTACCCATCTAATCTTCAGAATTCTTCTGTAGTACCACATTTCGAAAGCTTCTATTCTCTTCTTGTCCAAACTATTTATCATCCATGTTTCACTTCCATACATGGCTACACTCCATACAAATACTTTCAGAAACGACTTCCTGACACTTAAATCTATACTTGATGTTAACAAATTTCTCTTCTTCAGAAACACTCTTCTTGCCATTGCCAGTCTACATTTTATATCCTCTCTACTTCGACCATCATCAGTTATTTTGCTCCCCAAATAGCAAAATTCCTCTACTACTTTAAGTGTCTCATTTCCTAATCTAATTTCCTCAACATCACCTGACTTAATTCGACTACATTCCATTATCTTCATTTTGCTTTTGTTGATGTTCATCTTATATCCTCCTTTCAAGACACTGTCCATTCCATTCAACTGCTCTTCCAGGTCCTTTGCCGTCTCTGACAGAATTACACTGTCATCGGCGAACCTCAAAGTTTTTATTTCTTCTCCATGGATTTTAATTCCTACTCCGATTTTTTTTTTTTCCATTACTGCTTGCTCAATATACAGATTGAATAACATCAGGGATAAGCTACAACCCTGTCTCATTCCCTTCCCAACCACTGCTTCCCCTTTCATGCCCCTCGACTCTTACAACTGCCTTCTGGTTTCTGTACAAATTGTAAATAGCCTATCGCTCCTTATATTTTACTCCTGCCACCCTCAGAATTTGAAAGAGAGTATTCCAGTCAACATTGTCAAAAGTTTTCTCCAAGTCTACAAATACTAGGAACATAGGTTTGCCTTTCTTAATCTATCTTCTAAGATAAGTCGTAGGGTCAGTATTGCCTCACAAGTTGCAATATTTTTATGGAATCCAAACTGATCTTCCCCGAGGTCAGCTTCTACCAGTTTTTCCATTCGTCTGTAAAGAATTCGCGTTAGTATTTTGCAGCCGTAACTTATTAAACTGATAGTTCGGTAATTTTCACATCTGTCAACACCTGCTTTCTTTGGGATTGGAGTTATTATATTCTTCTTGAAGTCTCAGGGTATTTCACCTGTCTCATACATCTTGCTCACCAGACGGTAGAGTTTTGTCAGGACTGGCCCTCCCAAGGCTGTCAGTAGTTCTGATGGAATGTTGTCTACTCCCGGGGCCTTGTTTCGATTTAGGTCTTTCAGTGCTCTGTCAAACTCTCCACGCAGTATCATATCTCCGATTTCACCTTCATCTACAGCCTCTTCCATTTCCATAATATTGTCCTCAAGTACATCGCCCTTGTATAGACCCTCTATATACTCCTTCCACCTTTCTGCTTTCCCCTTTTTGCTTAGAACTGGGTTTCCATCTGAGCTCTTGATATTCATACAGGTGGTTCTCTTTTCTCCAAAGCTCTCTCTAATTTTCCTGTAGGCCGTATCTATCTTACCCCTAGTGATATATGCCTCTACATCCTTACATTTATCCTCTAGCCATCCCTGCTTAGCCATTTTGCAGTTCCTGTCGATCTCATTTTTGAGACGTTTGTATTCCTTTTTGCCTGCTTCATTTAGTGTAGTTTTGTATTTTCTCCTTTCATCAATTAAATTGAATATTTCTTCTGTTACTCAAGTATTTCTATTAGCCCTCGTCTTTTTACCTACTTGATCTTCTGCTGCCTTCACTACTTCATCCCTCAAAGCTGCCCATTCTTCTTCTACTGTATTTCTTTCCCCCATTCCTGTCAATTGTTCCCTTATGCTCTCCCTGAAACTCTGTACAACCTCTGGTTCTTTCAGTTTATCCAGGTCCCATCTCCTTAAATTCCCACTTTATTGCAGTTTCTTCAGTTTTAATCTACAGGTCATAACCAATAGATTGTGGTCAGAGTCCACATCTGCCCCTGTAAATGTCTTACAATTTAGAATCTGGTTCCTAAAACTCTGTCTTACCATTATATAATCTATCTGATACCTTTTAGTATCTCCAGGGTTCTTCCATGTATACAACCTTCTATCATGATTCTTAAACCAAGTGTTAGCTGTGATTGAGTTGTGCTCTGTGCAAAATTCTACCAGGCAGCTTCCTCTTTCATTTCTTAGCTCCAATCCATATTCACCTACTACGTTTCCTTCTCTCCCTTTTCCTACACTCGAATTCCAGTCACCCATGACTTAAATTTTCGTCTCCCTTCACTACCTGAATAATTTCTTTTATTTCATCATACATTTCTTCATCATCTGCAGAGCTAGTTGGCATATAAACTTGTACTACTGTAGTAGGCATGGGCTTTGTGTCTATCTTGGCCACAATAATGCGTTCACTATGCTGTTTGTAGTAGCTTACCCGCATTCCTATTTTCCTATTCATTATTAAACCTACTCCTGCATTACCCCTATTTGATTGTGTGTTTATAACCCTGTATTCACCTGACGAAAAGTCTTGTTCCTCCTGCCACCGAACTTCACTAATTCCCACTATATCTAACTTTAACCTCTCCATTTCCCTTTTTAAATTTTCTGACCTACCTGCCCGATTAACGGATCTGACATTCCACACTCCGATCTGTAGAATGCCAGTTTCCTTTCTCCTGATAATGATGTCTTCTTGAGTTGTCCCCGCCCGGAGATCCAAATGGGGGCTATTTTACCTCAGGAATACTTTACCCAAGAGGACGCCATCATCATTTAACCATACAGTAAAGGTGCATACCTTCGGGAAAAATTACGTTTGTAGTTTCCCATTGCTTTCAGCCGTTCGCAGTACCAGCACAGCAAGGCCATTTGGGTTAGTGTTACAAGGCCAGATCAGTCAATCATCCAGACTGTTGCCCCTGCAACTACTGAAAAGGTTGCTGCCCCTCTTCAGGAACCACACATTTGTCTGGCCTCTCATCAGATATCCCTCCATTGTGGTTGTACCTACAGTACGGCTATCCGTATCTCTGAGGCACTCAAGCTTCCCCACCATATGTTCCTGGATGTGAAGTGTACAAAAACTGCAGTAAGGACAGGTGGTGGTAGTATGACAAAAGTGACTGCCAGAAATGTTTTTGGGCAGTTAAGTAATAATGAAGAAAATATCTAAAGACTACCTGGAATATTATGTGGGTAGTGAGAATGACTTGCCAATATGGGGCAAGAATGCATATATTTAACCTCGACTGCCATGCATCAAGGATGGGCAGTGTGTAAAGTTGAAATGTTCCTTTTGAGGGTTTTCTATGTGAATATGTGTTTAAGTGTTTACAAAACACACTGCCAAATGCTCCTGCAAGCTGCTAAATAATTTGCTGTTTATCTTGATTAATGTTATGTGTGCTTTAATTATGCTTTTCTAAAATGGACTGCCTATTTCTATTGAGATCAGTGAGGAATAATGTTAGGTCAAAGATAAACATATAAATGTAATTATTTGTTTGGTGATTAACTGAAACAAATTTGAACTGCTATTAATGAAAGCAATATTGAAACATCTGTTTCTTGAGAAATCTAAAAATGTGTTTTAGGATTTGAAGTGTAACGTGTAAAAATGTTTTGTGCTTTTGTTATTTGTGTTATTGTATATGCATACTTATTTTTCTCAAGGATGCTATACCATTTTCTCAAGTTATGTAGGACATATTGTGTACTATTTCTTTATTGTTTTATAGAATAAGAATGAATTGTGGTACGTATGCATGAAATGAATATGTTTGATGAAGTTTTGTTTAATGATGGACTTGTTGTTTCATAAAGTAATATGAAAGTAAATTGTTATATGTGTATATGAGAATGAATATTACAGTATGTCTTATTTTGAAAATAACACACACACACACACACACACACACACACACACACACATACACATACACATATATATATATATATATATATATATATATATATATATATATATATATATATATATATATATTTTCTTTTTTTTTACAGCTGACACCACACAGCTGTTATTGATGTTTCATTAATGTATCACTGATGGGAAATCTCAATGAAACATGGGGCGTGTGTAACACCACAATAGATTGTGAGCAATCGGTACAGTGTAACTTTATTTAAGAAGTAGTTACCAGTTAAGTACTTTGGATCATCGGAGGGAACTGGTACTTTATGATGTATAAATTGTTCAACATAATAGTGTGTTTAAATAATGGAATTTTATTAAATATGTTTGTTTATGTATGAGAAACTGCAATGTAAAAACTGGTTCATACTTAGGAATTTTGTATTGTATGATATAAAAGACATAGTGTTTCCTCTCTGCTGCTGAAGTGGTTTGGCGTGCAAAGAAAAGGTGGAAGTGCCGGTCAGGCTTAGCGGGAAGCAAGAGAGCACAATAGGCAGTCAGTAGCCAGCAGGCGATCAGTCAACAGTACAGGTACTGAGTGAGGCATCTAGTACCTAATTTCAGATGGAATGGCCTCGGTTGTAATTGTGGCTGTAAAATGGTGCTCTTGCATTGGAAATGGCTCTAAAAAATGATATTCATGTCGCCAGGAAGAACTAATTACGGTCTATTACTGACAAAGGAGAGACCAGGTAGTCGCCACATGTTCGCCACCACTATTGCACCACTACTTCACCAAATCCAAGAGGTTAGAACTGTATAACAGTGTGAACCAGAGTGTTTGTGAGAAATAATTTGCAATAATAAATCAAATATTGCTGAACTTCGTGTTTGAACCATGAATTTACTCCTTTCATGGTACCTAACAGGGTTCTCTCCTCAAAATTACTAAAGACCGAGTATCCTGTGTGTGAAAACTGATAATAATCTGTGTTATGTGATTGTGCCTAATTTCCAAGTGCTAAAAATATATATATATATATATAAAAATGTGGATACTCAGATTAATGGTTCCATTGAAATCAGGGAAGGCACTTATTGATGAATTTATAAAAATCTCCAATGGGTTTTTGTTTGCTTCTATTTTAGAAACGTCAGTATTTTGATGTTCTGCAGAATAAAGTTGTTAGTGAAAATCACTTGCTTCACAAATGGTGTTATGAAGGATTTGGATTCGATGCTATTTGAAGTTGAACTTTTACTTGAAGTAAATTCTGAAGTTGTAGAGAGTATTTTCACTGCAAATAATGTTAAAACTTTGCAAGATAAATGATCTTAAGTGGGGCAGTAATTCAGCTTTTAACATAATGCAATACATGTTTGAAAAGTGTGTATAGTTTGCTTATATAAAGAAGGGATGGTTTGTGGTCCCCCTTTTCATTCTTTTACATCAGGAAGAAACCAAACTGAATAGTTGTTTTCTAGCTAAAAAAACCTGAAGTAATCATTTAAAAGAGTATATATAAAAGGTATGTGTTAGGTGTTACCTTATTGCATTTGTGATGTGTATACGTGTGTTAGTCAAACTATAATTCTTATCAGATGCCACTTAATATTTTGTAAGCCTTTGGGAACAATTCCTATGCTAAAATAGTGAAAAGTAAAAGTAAAGATTATGGTCAACAGGGATTGCTTACATATGCTGTTTGTAACTATTGCTATTCACTGTGTAGTCCGTATGGTTATTGTAGGTGTTCATTGTACTTTAATGAGAAAGAATTAATGAAAGTTCTTTTTGCAAGAGTAAAGATAGATTCATCCAAAATAATTTTTTCACCTTATTATGCCTAATTAGGCTGGCGACCATTTTAGTATTTCTTTTACAAGAACTCTGTTACTGTAACTTGTAAAATTTTAGTCTCTCTGTTATCTACCAACTGCCACCCTTATGAAATTCATGTTCAATACCCTCTTCCTGTTAGGTAACACATGGTCAAATTAAAAAATCCTCCCAGAGGGTAACACTTTTGGTTAATTTATGCCGTATTTGGCAAATGCGCTGCTACAGCGTTATACTTTGCTTCTTTGTGACAGGTTAGAAAATTCTGTTACCGGGAAACTGTGTAGTACACGCAAGCACGCACACGCCAGTAAAAGTGTTATAAACCCTGTCTCACTCCATTTCCAACCACTACTTCCCTTTCACGACTCCTAACATCTAAAATATTTTTAATTATACAATTAACAATTCCATTGTTTGATATGTTTAATTATTATTTTTCCCCAGACTGTTTTAAATACATAGCACTGGTAGAGTGATATCTTTTTCTTATTTCATTTACATTTATAAAGGTGCAGTTTGATGTTTTGCATTTCCAAGTTTGCTCTTTCATCTTCAACTTCCAGACAGGATCAAGTTGGATTTCCATCATGATATAGAGCAGAAAACACAATAAAGTTTTCTTTAAAGCACATGATGTTCACCATTGAGTGTAGAAATTATTTATTTCATACCTGTAATTTTGGCCTTTGGGCCAGTTGATTTTGAACATTACACAAAATATCTAAAATATGCCGATGTCCCCAGGTCCCTTCGATGTGCATAGCCTACATTCCCTATTTTGAAAGCAACGTAAAAAATTTTTTGTCGATGCCTAATTGTAACAAGCAGCTCCCCTTTCATTCCTTTCCTGCAGTCCATGTTCTCCTGATATTTTTCCTCCTCCTCCTCCTCCTAATATCCAATTCCAGTCTTCCATCACAATTTGGATAATAATTTCTGGTATTTTAATGTATGTTCTTGTATTTCAATGTATGTTCTTTCAATCTCAACTATGTTGCTTAAAGTACTTTCCCCATATTTCTGTTTTCTTATTCATTATTAGACCTACTCCTACATTGCCCCTATTTGATTTTATGTTGATGACATTATTCTCATCTAGCCCGAAGTCCTGTTCTTCCTGGCACTTCACTTCCCTAACTTTTGCTATATCTAACAACAACCTATCCAATTTTTTTTTAAACTCTCTACTCGATTATGTGATCTAATAAACCACACTCCAACCTACGGAAACTAGATCTGTTTTTCCTGGTGACAATGTCCTCCTGAGGAGTTCCAGTCTAAAGACCTGAATGGGGAACTGTTTTACCTCTAGAATATTTTATTCAAAAGGATGCAATCATCATGAAACCATACAGGAGAGCAGCACATCCTCTGGGAACATTACAGCTGGCTTCCCCTTGCTTTCAGGCATTTACAGTTGTAACACAAGGTCAATCATCCAGACTGTAGTTCCTGCAATCACTGAGATGGCTGCTGCTCCTCTTCAGGAACCATAGTTCAGTCAGGTCTCTCTATAGATAATTCCCCCCACCAAATATGATTACAGCTATCATACTGCTATCTGTGTCTACAAGACCACGTAAGTGCATCAAGGTCTGTAATCATTGCGGAGTTTGCTACAGCTGTAGATTTAAACAGGAGACCAAAAGTAGTTTGCTGATTTGGACAATGGACTGAACTTACAAAGAAGACCTGATTGTATAATCTGTACAGAGGTATCAAAATAAGAACTAAGGCTTTCAAATATTTATTAACCAAAATAAAATGTTTTGGAAAAAAGAAATTTCAGTAGATGAACAGAAAGTGTGTGATGTATGTGAAATCTTTTTAAGATGATATCCTTACAGAAGAAATAATATATCTGCATAAATAGAAACACAAATCCCCTATTCTGTGATGTAATTGTCCGACAAAATACTCTTGTGGCAGGTCAATTAAAATGTTGAAGTAGGGTAGTGTGTGTGTCTTGAAATTATTGTTTATTCCAGGACTCTCGGGTGTCCAATCAGTTGTGATCATTGAAGTCCCACGATATTTCGGCAAATAACCTTTCTGCCATCATCAGGTGGTTCTGATAGAATGGTCTGTCTGCTCATTGTCAGTGCTATTTATGTCTGTCAGTCGGGCTTCGATTCCCTGCGCTGATGGTCCGATTGCGAACTTCCGGTTGCGGATGCCGACATTCGATTTGCGAGCGCTGATGCTTCGATTGCAGCCGCCGACAATCCATTTGCGGGTGCTGACCCAGGTCCGTGCCCATCCCGGAGTCGCGCTGGGTGGTGGAAGATGCAGAATCCCGTGGAGTGTCCTCTGCGGTCGTTGTAGAAGTGTCTTGTGTCCGCTTGTGGCGTGACTCCTTGATGGAGTTAAGTAATGGTTGCCATGCCTTGCTTAGTTGAAAACCTGTGTCTCGGTTTATGGGATTGTCCATTACGTGAATTTCAATGGCCTCCTAGAAGATGTTGTCCCAGTAGAAACTGGTAGGGGCCAGAATCTTGATCTTTTCATATTTCCATTTGTGTCCAGTTTCCAAGCAGCGTTCAGCCAGTGCTGATTTGGTGGGTTGGCCTAGGTGCATGTGGGATTGGTGTTCTGCAGAAACCCAGATGAAGAACAGTCTAAAGCTGAGGAAACAAGCCTTGCACTTGAAACATGCATGATTACAGGAAAGATAGATGCCACCTAAAGGAAAATAAGTGATGTTTGGAGAAAAGAGAAGGACCTGTATGAAATGTAAATACTCAGATGGCAAGCAAAGAAGATAAATCTGAAACATGGGAAGAAACACACTTGAAGACAATATTATGGAAAGGGAAGGGGAAATAGGTAAAATGTTGCATCCAGTGAATGGGCTAGATGTTGCTCAACAGTAATTGTGGAAAATTCCATTCAGCTAGCTGTAATGCGGTTCGGCTATTCCTTACCTTTCCATAATACTGTCTTCAAGTGCGTTTCTTTCCATGTTTCAAACATATCTTCTTTGCTTGCCATCTCAGTATTTACATTTCATACAGGTCCTCCTCTTTTCTCCAACTGTCTCTTATTTTCCTAGATGAATATTTTCTGAATTATGGAACAAGCTTATGGAAATTCAAACAAGGTTGTAAGAACAATAGTGCAAATTACTTGATTATTTTTACTGTTCTCTTATCAAATTCTTGAAGGTACAATGGTTAATGCGTTAAGAGAGAGGTGCCCTCTTGAAAGAGAGATGCTAACAAGGGAACCTCCCCATCGCACCCCCCTCAGATTTAGTTATAAGTTGGCACAGTGGATAGGCCTTGAAAAACTGAACACAGATCAATTGAGAAAACAGGAAGAAGTTGTGTGGAACTGTGAAAAAATAAGCAAAATATACAAACTGAGTAGTTCATGGGAAGATAGGTAACATCAAGGACATTAGGAATGCAGGAGCGCCGTGGTCTCGTGGTAACGCGAGCAGCTGCGGAACGAAAGATCCTTGGTTCAAATCTTCCATCGAGTGAAAAGTTTAATTTTTTATTTTCAGTTTATGTGACAAACTCTTATGTTTTCATCACTTTTTTGGGAGTGATTATCACATCCACAAGAAAACCTAAATCAGGCAAGGTAGAAGAATCTTTTTACCCATTCGCCAAGTGTACAAGTTAGGTGGGTCGACAACATATTCCTGTCATGTGACGCACATGCCGTCACCAGTGTCGTATAGAATATATCAGATGTGTTTTCCTGTGGAGGAATTGGTTGACCTATGACCTTGCGATCAAATGTTTTCGGTTCCCATTGGAGAGGCACGTCCTTTCGTCTACTAATCGCACGGTTTTGCGATGCGGTCGCAAAACACAGACACTAAACTTATTACAGTGAACAGAGACGTCAACGAACGGACAGATAATAACTATGCAAAAATAAAGAAAGTAAAATTTTCACTCGCGGGAAGATTTGAACCCAAGACCTCTCGTTCAGCAGCTGCTCATGCTACCACTAGACCACGGCGCGGCTGAACTGAAATTGTCCATGATGTTGCCTATGTGGCCCATGGACTACTCAGTTTGTATATTTTGCTTATTTTTTCACAGTTCCACACAACTTCTTCCTGTTTTCTCAATTGATCTGTGTTCAGTTTATCAAGGCCTATCCACTGTGCCAACTTATAACTAAATCTGAGGGGGGTGCGATGGGGAGGTTCCCTTGTAAGTATTGAGCAGCAGATCAAGAGCAAAATTCGAAATCTGGGCCTGAGGCTTGACCAACACGAAGTCCCTCTCACTATCTATCTAGCAACCAATTAAACCCCTGCAGAATTTTTGTGATGGCCTCGTATGTGCACTCACGATGTCACCCACCCCTTGTGGAGACACTTTCCAGTTGTGTCCTGTAGGCTTTAGGCTAGGCTATGCTGACTGATATTACCAGCAGCAGCCACACGTGTGCCATCCACTTCTTATCGCTGTGCAAAATCTACACCCCGACACAAGGAGACCCCATTACTTTCAGTGTCGAGCCAATAAGCTGCTAGCCGACTCTGCTGCTCTTCCTCCTGTTTTGGCTCTCGGGCACTGCATTGCATTGCATTCCCCGAAAATGTGACAGAAACTCTGATACTGTGAAATAGCTTTGACAGTACTGAAAAACCTAATTAGAAACAAGGCACCTGAAGTAGCCAACGTTCTCTCAGAATTATTGAGAATCTTGGGAGAACATATTTGAAAAACAATTCCCTCTGGGATACAAGAAATGTGATACAGGCAAGATACCCTCAGACCTCAAGAAGAATTTAATAATTCCAATTCTGAAGGAGGCAGGTGCCGACAGATGTGAATATTATGGTACAATGGGACCATCAATTTAATCAGTTACAGTTGGAAAATACTGACATAAATTATTTGCATTAGACAGATAAACTGGTAAAACAGATCTTGGGATGGATTAGTTTGGGTTCCACAAACATCTAGGAAAACACGAGTCAACTTTTAGAAGATAAAATGAAAATAAATAAATTAATTAAAAGAAAAGGAAAGAAAAATGCAAACCTAATTTTGTAGTAAATGTAGATTTAGAGAGTTTTAGACAATGTCGGCTGAACTACACCTTTGAAAGTCTCGAGGCAGCAGGGATCTAGGGAGTGAAATGTTATTTATATCTTGTACAGAAGCTAGACTGCAGTTATAAGAATATAATAAAGTGCAAGGAAAGCAGGAGTCCGTTGACAATTGTGAGAGAGCTCGGTGCCTGTCACCAATATTATTCTGCACCAAGGTGACAAATATCGTGTCGGACCTCCTTTCGCCTGGCGAAGTGCAGCAACTCGACGTGGCACCGACTCGGCAAGTCGCTGCAAGTCCCCTGCGGGAATACCGAGCCGTGCTGCCTCTGTAGCCATCCATAATTGTGAAAGCGTTGCCAGTGCAGGACTTTGTGCACCAACTGACCTCTCGATTATGTCCCATATTTGTCCGACGAGATTAATGTCCGGCAATCTGGGTGGGCAAGTCATTCACTCGAATTGTCCAGGATGTTCTTCAAACCAATCAGGAACAATTGTGGCCCTGTGCCACGGCACACCATTGTCCACGAAAATTCCACCGTCGTTTGGGAATGTGAAATCCATGACGACTGCGAACGATCTCCGAGTAGCCAAATGTAACTGTTTCTCGTCAGTGATCACTTCAGTTGGGCCAAAGGATCCAGTCCATTCCATGTAAACATAGCCCACACCATTATGAAGCCACTATCAGCTCGCACCGTGCCCTGTTGACAACCTACGTCCGTGGCTTCATGGGAAGTGCACCACACTTTAACCCTACCATCACTTCTTACCAACTGGAACTGGGACTTACCTGACCAGGCCACGGTTTTCCAGTCATCTAGAGTCCAACCGGTATTGTCACAAGCCCAGGAGAGGCACTGCAGACAATGTCATGCTGTTAGCAAAGGCACTCACATCGGTTGTCTGCTGCCGTAGCTCATTATATCAAATTTTGCTGTACTGTCCTGACAGATATGTTCGTTGCACATGTCACATTGATTTCTGTGGTTATTTCGTGCAGTGTTACTTGTCTTTTAGCACTGACAACTCTATGCAAACACCACTGCTCTCAGTTATTTAGTGAAGGCCGTCAGCCACTGCGTTGTCGTGGTGAGAGGTAATGGCTGAAATTTGGTATTCTTGGCGCACTCTTAACATTGTGGATCTTGGAAATATTGAATTTCCTAATGATTTGTGAAATGGAATGCCCTATCCATCTACCTCCAACTACCATTCCACATTCAAAGTCTGTTAATTCCCGTTGTGGGACTATGACACTGTGGATCTTAGAATACTGACTTCCCTAATGATTAGTTAGCAGGACACAAGCAGTCGGCTTCGGTGAACTCAAGTTAATTATTGGACGTTTTAAGCAGCCATCCAATTCGACCATAACAATTGTAGAATAGTTCAAAGAAAGTCTACACTCAGTAGTGTGGAAATACTCAGAGCATGCAGTATTAGTTGGAGTAAAGAATGGGATCCTATGAATTCACTGCAGGTATTACGGGCAGTCTTGTGAAGTACTCTTGAAGAACTAGTGCAATAACTCAGATGCAATGGAAATATTTTAAGCCTTGTAGCTACAAACAGGCCTGACCTTATCGACAGTGTCAGTATAGACTCAGATCAGTAATCACAATGTCATCATAACGACGACGATCACTAATACCCATGGTTAATAATACTCATCAAAAAGGCTAGGAGAGTATTTTTGCTGGAAAGAGGAGATAAGCATTTGTCAGCATCCGAGTTAGACAGTGAAAGGGCATCAATTAGCTCCAGCATGATGAACGTACAGGAATTATGGGAAAATTTAAATGAGCTGCAAATCACGCTCTGAAGAAGGGTGTGTCAAGTAAGTGGTTAAAAACTCATCATGGTTTAATAATGAAATTTGGAAAATGCTAAGGAAGCAGAGGCTGTTGCACTCTCAGTTCAAAAACCAGTTTGTGCATCTGTAAAAAAGATCAATGCTAGAGGCAAACAACAACTTCCACTTTCGTACCTTCATGAACGTTCTTGCCAAGAACCCAAGAAAGTTCTGATCCTATGTAAAATTACTAAGCGGGTCAAAGGCTCCTATCCGGTCATTCGTCAACCAGTCCAGGATGGCAATACAATACAGCAAAAGGAGAGGTGAATTTTTAAATTTCATACTTGAAAAATCATTCACACAGGAAGAGCATGCAAACATACTGTTGTTAGACTAACACACAAGACTCCCTCGTGTTGATAAGTAAAGAGTTTAAAAAATAAGTCGGCAGGTCCAGATGGAATACTAATTCACTTTTACAGAAAGTACTGTATGGCAATCATCCTTTATTTCGCTTGCATTTTTCATGTATCTATCACGGAAGTTCCAAGTGACCGATAAAAAGCATAGATGATTTCTGTGTATAAGAAAGGAAATAGGGTGGACCTGCAAAATTACAGACCAATACCCTCAACACTGGTTTCCCACAGAATTCTCTGATATATTCCTAGTTCAAACAAACTAGATTTCCTTGGGGTGGGAAAGCTTCTGCCCACAAATCTGAACTGATTTAGAAAACTCAGCTTGCTTTATTTTCCCAAGATATCATGTGAACCATGGTTAAAGGGCAAAAAGACAGATCCAATTTTCCTACATTTTTGGAAAGGATATGAAGGTGCCTCACTGAAGACTGTTAATGACAATCTGAGCATACAGAATAGGTTCTCAGATATGAGAATGCCTTGAAGAATTCTTAACAGTATCCAGTATGTTGTCTTAGACGGTGAGTGTTCAGAGACAGGGGTACAGTCTGTATTGCCTGAGGGAAGTGTGTGATAGGACTGCTCTTGTTCTCTGCATACATGTATGATCTGATGGACAGGGTGCACAATAATCTGTGGCTGTTTGCTGATGATGCTGTGGCACACAGGAAGGTGTCAGCACTGAGAAACTCTTAGATGTTACAAGATGATTTGGACAAAATTTCTAGTTGGTGTGATGCATGGCAGCTTGCTTTAAACGTAGAATTATTAAGGTAATGCAGATGAGTAGGAGAAACAATCCTATAATGTTCAAATACAGCCTTAGTAGTGTGCTGTTTGGCACAGTCGCCCCGAGTAAGTATCTGGTCGTAGTGTTGCATAGCGATATGAAATGGAATGAGTACGTAAGGTTATTAGCAGGACTGGCAAATGGTAATCTTTGGTTTAGTGGAAGAATTTCAGGAATGTAGCTCATCTACAAAGGAGACCCCACGTAAATCACTAGTGCAACCCATTCTCGAGTACTACTTGAGGGTTTGGGATATCAATCAGGTTGGGTTAGAGAAAGAGATCAAAACGACTCAAAGGCAAGGTTCTAGATTTGTTACTGGTAGGTTCGAACAACATGTAAATATTACCAAAGTGTTTCAAGAGTTCAGATTGGAAGACAACATTCTTTTTGTGAAACACTACTGAGCAAATCTAGAGAACCGGCTTTTGAAGACAACAGCAGAATGATTCTACTACTGCTGACATACATCTTGTGGAAGAACCACATACGTAAAATAAAGGAAACTAAGGCTCGTATGGAGGCATATAGACATCTGTTTTTCCTTCATTCCATTTGAGATTAGAATAGCAAAGGAAAGGATTATTAGTGGTACAGGATACCCTCTACCATGCACCATACAGATGCAAATTTTTTCAAAAAATTTTCTGCAGGTAGATTGTTGAATACCACAGTATACAACTCTACTCTATATTTTACGCAGTTAACCAAAAATTATTTTTCTTTTGTATTATGAGTGTATACACACAGATCAACTAAAATTTATTTTTATTTCTAGGCACACAGACAAGCAGTTGTCTATTCCACAAAAACTTTTGCTCACTTTTTCTTAATAAATAACTCTTAATTTAGCTACATCTTCCCATAACAAAATTCCATATGACAACTTGGAGTAACGGGAAGCAAAATACGCTGGAATATCTAAATTCAAATCACAATTAACTTTATTTGTTTGATTGCATACACTGATGGTTTCATTTAGTGTGCGATCATTAAGATGTTTCCAGTATCTCTAGTCATTGCTATTTGTTTTGAACTGCATAATTGTTTTTATTGAGAGAGTGAAAGGAGTAAAATTATATAAATATATAAAACGAAAGTGTTGGTATGTTGATAGAGACAATAAACACACACACACACACACACACACACACACACACACACACACATTTCAAGCTTTCGCAACCCAAGGTTGCTTCATCAGGAAAGAGGGAAGGAGAGGGAAAGACTAAAGGATGAGGGTTTTAAGGGAGAGGGTAAGGAGGCATTCCAATCCCGGGAGCAGAAAGACTTACCTTAGGTGGAAAAAAGGACAGGTATACACTTGCGCACGCGCACACGCACACACATATATACAGACACATACATACACAGACACAGGCCATGTATAGAATCAATTTTTGATTTTTTAATGTGAATTATTTTACAGAAAGTTAGTGGACAGTTTATTTAGCTACTTTTTGGCTGTGTTGGTTATGGTTGGATTTGAACCTGGGACTAACATATGTATCAACAAAATATAAATGTATTGCTGTCCATTATTAGGTTTTCACCATACAAGCAATCTGCTTTACCGCCTGCTTTCTCGAGAATACCATTTAATTATCTTGCTGAAAAATCTGCTCCAAATATTTCACTCATTAATTTATATGCTACCCAACTGAAGTTAATACTGTGTGCCACATACAAATTCACATTTAGTCCTTTGCTCTTTGTTGCCTACTGCAGCGTAGAAGTTCTGTTTCCCACCTTCAGTTGACAGAATCAGTGAGTGAACTTTATATTTCACGTTTGAAATTCATGATGGACTCCACATGCACTGAATAATATCAATACAATAGTTTTTTCTTATTTGCACACACATATAACATAAAATTTACACACATCAAAAAAAGTTTTGCATCACCTCGGTTCGGAGTGTTCCAGTACCTGTACAAGAAATTGGAATAGAGATCAACATAAACATCATTTCTGCCCATTTTATTGCTCAGTAAAACCACACACTGCATGTTGTACCAATATACAGCAAAACCTTCAGAGGTCTTGGTCCAGATTGCTGTACACACCGGTTCCTCTAATACCCAGTAGCACATTCTCTCACATTGACACATGCTTGTATTCGTTGTGGCATACTACCCACAAGTTCATAAGGCACTGCTGGTCCAGATTGTCCCACTCCTCAATGGCGATTTAGCATAGATAGCTCAGAGTGGTTGGGAGGTCACATTGTCCATACACGGCCCTTTTCAATCTATCCCAGGCATGTTTGATAGGGTTCATGTCTGGAGAACATGCTGGCCACTCTAACCGAGCGATGTTGTTATCCTGAAGGAAGTCATTCACAGGATATGCACGATGGGGGCAAGAATTGTCATCCATGAAGACGAATGCCTAGCCAATATTCTGCCGATATGGCTGCACTATCGGTCGGAGGATGGCATTCACGTATTGTACAGCCGTTACGGCGCCTTCAATGACCACCAGTGGCGTATGTCTGCCTCACAAAATGTCATCTCAAAACAGCAGAAAACCTCCACCTCGCTGGATAGTGTGTCTAAGATGTTCAGCCTGACTGGGTTGCCTCCAAACACATATCCGACGATTGTCTGATTGAAGACATCTGAGACACTCATTGGTGAAGAAAATGTGATGCCAATCCTAAGCGGTCCATTCTGCATGTTGTTGGGCCCATCTGTACCATGCGGCATGGTGTTGTGGTTGCAAAGATGGACCTCGCCATGGATGTCAGGAGTGAAGTTGCAAATCATGCAGCCTATTGCGCACAGTTTGAGTCTTAACACCACGTCCTGTGGCTGCACGAAAAGCATTATTCAACATGGTGGCATTGCTGTCAGGGTTCCTCCGAGCCATAATCCATATGTAGCGGTCATTCACTGCAGTAGTAGCCTTGGGGCGGCCTGAGTGAGGCATGTAATTGACATTTCCTGTCTCTCTGTATCTCCTCCATGTCCGAACAACATTGCTTTGGTTCACTCCAAGACGCCTGGACACTTCCCTTGTTGAGAGCCCTTACTGGCACAAAGTAACAATTCGGATCTGATCGAACCGCAGTAATGACCGTCTAGGCATGGTTGAACTACAGACTGCACGAGCAGTGTACCTCCTTTCTGGTGGAATGACTGGAACTGATCGGGTGTTGGACGCCCTCCATCTAATAGGCGATACTTGTGCATGGTTGTTTACATCTTTGGGCAGGTTTAGTGACTTCTCTGAACAGTCAAAGGGACTATGTCTGTGATACAGTATCCACAGTTAACATCTTCAGGAGTTCTGGGAACCAGGGTGATGCAAAACTTTTGATGTGTGTGTATGTAACACTTATGGCATTTCATAATTCAGCTTCCATCTACTTTAGAATATAACAGCTCTCCCTTTTCTTCCAGGGCACAAACTAATTCCTTTCACTGTCTCTGCTCATAATAAAAATCTTATTTTCTTACTACACATAATACTGCATAACATTTATATTTGGGCTGTGAGCATTATTTCATACACTATTCTTCAATATAAGGAAGCAAACTGCATAAATTACTGAGAAGTCAGAGGGACGGAAAACAAAAAAGAAATGACAGACATAGGCTGTTGTTTTTCAGTTATGTTTATTAATAAATTTCGGTTTCCAATTATTATGAATAAACATTCTTTGTTACGTATGTACATTCATTCACAAACATTCATTCCTGCATTTAAAAATACAAGAACTTAAAAAGAATTTAAATACAGGTTTAGAACTAAGTACGTAATAGTGTTTTACTGTCACATAAATTATTTGAAGTATTTCACCCTTCTCTGAATGTTTTATTTCAACATTTGAAAATTATACCTGTCACCATTTTTCTCAATGTTTATGCAGAAACTGAATATGAATTTCTCTGCAAGACTGTACAAAAACATTTCGCTGTTTTCCAGTAACACTAAGCAGAATCTTTATTTCTGCGTCCTCCCTCTCCTCCAGCATATTAAACTTCTCCGCTTTAAACTTTTGCACCTTCTCAGACGCAACAAACAGTGACTCATCACTATTTCCACAACATCACGCTTACAATGATTAATAAATTCACACTTCTGAAGGAAATCTTTTTGTACCAATAGTCCAGTGTTAGTGGTAGATTATAAAAAATACCAACTGTATTCAATACTGCTAGACTTACTTAAGCAAAAAAAGAGTGGAATGACAGAAGTCCCTCAGAATGCTGAGAGTAACACTTTTACAAAAGTAGCTTTAAAAAATAACAAATGGCAGTCTATTGACGTCATCAGGGTAGGCTTACTACAGAAAGCTGCTTCCCATTTAGACTATTAGGCACGTGAAGATGAGACCGAGGCCACAGTATTGGGAGTCATGTTTTTGTTTGTTTAGTTGGGGGCTTCTTCCCCATCAACGGTGTCATCCTGTGCAGAACTGTCATCACCAGTACCTGTCTGGATGGATCCTCGCTTAGTTCCACCAGCTAATCTTGAGCTGCTTAGTGCCAGTCCACCACCACCACGTCTGTAAAGACGAAATAACATGAAAACTTAATTGTAGCTTAGGATAAAATATTTTTCACATTGCAGTTCTCCTCCTTTATGACTTCTTTCAGTTTGTAGTGTGCGCATGTGCGCACATGAGCAAGCATTTTAATAAATTTTGCTCAATCCTATGGTACTGTATTTTTAAAAGAAACCGTAATGCAGAATAACTTAGACAATGTCTCAAGGCAACTTTAGTAACGTACATACAACTGTGTGCATCATTCACAAACCTGGATTGCTTATACCAAGCAGTAACAGGAGATTCTATTGAGTTGTGTTAGTTGTAAGGTACCTCTGATATTAGTGCTGTCAGTCTGCAGCAATTTTGCAAATGTACTTTCAGTAAAAGTGCATACACATGCACCCCCCCCCCCCTCCCTCACACACACGCATATGTACTTTCAGTTAAAGTGCTCACTCAAACACGAACACACCTCCCTACCTCTCCCCCCCCCCCCCCCCCCCTACACACACGCACACACGCGCACACACACACACACACACACACACACACACACACACATTTTGAAGCAGCTGTTTTAATCTAGACAAACCACATTCCATCTCCTCCAGCCATTTTTTAACTACATTGCACATTAGTCCTGCATTCTTCAAAAGGAATACTCTAGTCCAAAGTAACATGCATCTGAGAAAACACTAATATAAAAATGTCCTATGGTCAAAATAGACATGACACCCCCCCCCCCCCCCCCCCCCAAAACACACACATGTATACAAACACATGTTAGTACGAAACACTGCCACAATATTACTAGACACACATTTTAACTCAGTGCACTACTGGCCTGAACTTCTTTGATGGCGGTCTATTGGTTTCAAAGTCAGGATTTCACTGCTGATTCCTGGCAAGCAAAATGCATAACAAGAAGATATTTACTTTGCTATGAACATTAAAAGTGAAGCTACAGAATTTATTCTCATCTATTAATATGCACAATATCATTTAGCTTGATTTTTATATTGTCATCCAGTACAACTGCCATCTATAACTAGTCACTAGGCCACTAATTTCTTCTTACCTAAGCTTGTTCTTGAGGTTGTTAATCTCCCTTGTCATTGTCTCCTGGCTTTCCATCATATCTTCCATTTCTCGTTGAGCTTTACGTTTCTGAGCCTTCTCCCGGCTTATTTCCTCTTCAGCTTCATCAAGTTGTCGTTTAAGAGCCTTTACCCTTACATTGCTCTGTAGTGATGTGAAAGCAATGGACAGTATTAAAATTAAACAAACAGAAACAAATCTTTCAAAGTTAGGTACTACACATTATTCAACCACTCATCAAATACATGTTTCATGACATGCAGTTTAAAAGTTCAATTAATATGAGAATGGAGACTCAAGAACACACGAGTTCATTTATGTATTCTGATAATGACGATGATAAATATCCAATTTTATTTATAATTCAACTTTTACACAAATAACAGAAAAAATATAGAATTTCCCTCATTACAGTTTTGCATACCAAATGAAGTACTTACTGTCAAGCTCTCAGAAGTGGTGAATCATTATTGTAGAGTACAAAGGAAAAAGCAATAAGAGGAAGATGAATATACTCCTTTAAATCTGTAGTAGTTGCAAATTAATGGGGGCAGGACACCAAATGGGCCGAGTTGGAGCACGAGAGGCACCACAAGACATTTTAATTTCCACTGTCTATACTTTTACAAATAAATTCACAAAACTTTGACAGCGTGACCAGGAAGGATTCAGGATTCACACTCATAGCAGTGGAAGAACAAAAACATAACAAAATAAATTTTTTTTTCATGTGAAATTTCATCATTTTTTCACTTGCTATTGGCTGCATTTGTTGCTATAGGTACACTTTCCCTTCAATAGTAAGAGATTCTTCGATTTTTTTTTTTTTTTTTTTTTTTAGGGCGCACAACTTCAATGGTCATTAGCGCCCTGACTACTCTAAGAATGCACCGCGAGGCACAAGTTGACCACAACAACTAAAAGGGAAAACACGATAAAAGACAGACTGACAGGCATAGGATTAAAAAACAGCATCATCAAATGTCCTTAGCGAGGTTTGTCAAGTTGATAAAACGAAGAACACGAGCAGCTGCTCGTGGGTCATCCGCTAAAATGGCATCGAAAGTATCTGGCAGGTTAAGATCGAGGCGCAGTGTGTTAAGATCTGGACAGGACATTAAAATGTGTCGAACCGTCAGCAAGTGCCCACATGGGCAGAACGGCGCCGGCGCAGCCGTCAGCAGATGGCGATGGCTGAACCGGCAGTGTCCAATTCTTAACCGGGCTAAAACGACCTCCTCCCGCCGAGAAGGGCGTGAGGAGGACGTCCAAGCCACGGGAAGAGGTTTCAAGGCCCGAAGCTTGTTGTCGGTAAGTGCAGCCCAATCGGCATGCCACAGAGATAAGATGCGCCGACAAATCACCCTGCTAAAATCGGACGAAGGGACGCAACAAGAAGCTGTCCGAGGCTGGAGGACTGCAGCCTTGGCCGCGGCATCTGCAGCTTCGTTCCCAGGGATACCGACATGGCCAGGAACCCACATAAAGCTAACTGGAGAACCGACGTCCACCAGCTGCTGAAGAGAGCGTTGGATCCGGTGTACGAAAGGGTGAACCGGGTACGGATCACTGAGGCTCTGGATGGCGCTCAGGGAATCTGAGCAGATGACATAAGCAGAATGTCGGTGGCGGCAGATGTAAAGAACAGCCTGGTAGAGGGCAAAGAGCTCAGCTGTGAAGACCGAACAATGGCCATGGAGCCGGTATTTGAAACTTTGTGCCTCGACAATAAAGGAACACCCGACCCCGTCATTGGTCTTAGAGCCATCTGTATAAATGAAAGTCATGTCGATGAACTTCGAACGAAGTTCCAAAAAACGGGAGTGGTAAACCGAACCGGGGGTGACCTCTTTTGGGAGCGAGCTGAGGTCAAGGTGAACGCGGACCTGAGCCTGGAGCCAAGGTGGCGTGCGGCTCTCGCCCACTCGAAAGGTTGCAGGGAGTGAAAAATTAAGGTGTTGAAGGAGGCGACGGAAGCGAACTCCAGGGGGTAGCAGGGCAGAGACATACAACCCGTATTGACGGTCAAGAGCGTCGTCAAAAAAGGAACGATAAGACGGGTGGTCGGGCATTGACAGTAGCCGACAGGCATACTGACAAAGCAGTATATCGCGCCGGTAGGTGAGTGGCAATTCGCCAGCGTCAGCATGAAGACTCTCTACGGGACTGGTATAAAATGCTCCGATCGCAAGTCGTAAACCCCGATGTTGTATGGAGTTGAGGCGGCGTAAGATGGATGGCCGTGCAGAGGAGTATACGAAGCTCCCATAATCCAGCTTGGAGCGGACGATCGACCGATATAGACGAAGTAGGACGGTTCGATCCGCTCCCCACGACAGACCACTGAGAACACGGAGGACATTTAAAGAACGGGTACAACGGGCGGCCAAATATGACACATGTGGAGACCAGCTAAGTTTCCTGTCAAATGTGAGGCCTAAAAATTTGGTTGTCTCCACGATTGGGAGAGCAACGGGACCGAGTCGTAAGGACGGTGGGAGAAACTCTTTGTAGCGCCAGAAGTTAATACAGACCGTCTTCTCGGCAGAAAAACGGAAGCCATTGGCGACACTCCAGGAGTAAAGACGGTCAAGAGAACGCTGAAGACAGCGCTCCAGAACACGTGTACACTGCGCGCTGCAATAGATGGTAAAATCGTCCACGAAAAGGGAGCCTGATACATCAGCTGGGAGGCAATCCATTATTGGATTGATCGCGATGGCGAAGAGAGCGACGCTCAAAACTGAGACCTGTGGCACCCCATTCTCCTGGCGGAAGGTGTCGGACAGGGCAGAACCCACACGTACCCTGAACTGTCGATCCATTAAAAAGGAATGAATAAAAAGAGGGAGGCGACCGCGAAGGCCCCATGTATGCATGGTGCGGAGAATGCCCGCCTTCCAACAGGTGTCGTAAGCCTTCTCCAAATCAAAGAACACAGCCGCGGTCGGGCGCTTCCGCAAGAAGTTATTCATAATGAAGGTCGACAAGGTAACCAGATGGTCAACAGCAGAGCGGCGCCTACGAAATCCACATTGTACATTGGTAAGTAGGCGTCGAGACTCTAGCAGCCAAACCAATCGAGAGTTAACCATTCGCTCCATCACTTTACAGACACAGCTGGTAAGCGAGATAGGTCGATAACTGGAAGGCAAGTGCTTGTCCTTCCCCGGCTTAGGAATCGGGACAACAATAGACTCGCGCCAGCATGCGGGAACATGTCCCTCAATCCAGATGCGATTGTATGTATGAAGAAGAAAACCTTTACCCGCAGGAGAAAGGTTCTTCAGCATCTGAATATGAATAGAATCTGGCCCTGGAGCAGAGGACCGTGATCGGCCAAGTGCGTTTTCAAGTTCCAGCATGGTGAATGGGGCATTATAACTTTCACAATTCGAGGAGCGGAAGTTAGGTGGCCTAGCCTCCTCTGCCTGTTTGCGGGGGAGGAAGGCAGGGTGGTAATGAGCGGAGCTCGAAACCTCTGCGAAAAAGCGGCCGAAGGCATTGGAGACAGCCTCAGGGGCCACAAGGACGTCATTCGCGACCTTCAAGCCAGAAACTGGTGAGTGGACCTTAGTGCCAGATAGCCGGCGCAGGCTACCCCAGACAACAGAAGAAGGAGTAAAACTGTTGAAGGTACTTGTGAAAGCAGCCCAGCTGGCTTTCTCGCTTTCTTTGATAATACGACGACACTGAGCACGTAATCGTTTATAATTGATACAATTCGCCACTGTAGGGTGGCGTTTAAATGTGCGTAAAGCACGACGACGAGCACGTAAAGCGTCTCTACATGCTGCGGTCCACCAGGGGACCGGTACGCGACGTGGAGAAGGAGGGTGAGGGATGGAATATTCAGCAGCAGCGAGAATGACTTCCGTGAGGTGTGCGACCTGACGATCGCAGCTTGTAAAGGTTTGATCCTGAAAGGTCGCCCTGGAAGAGAAGAGCCCCCAGTCTGCCTTGGAGATGGTCCAATTAGAGAAGCACGGAGAGGGGGTATGCTGCAGGAGATGGATAACACACGGGAAGTGGTCGCTCGAATATGTATCAGAAAGTGCATACCACTCAAACCGGCGTGCAAGTTGGGGAGTACATATAGAGAGGTCTAAATGGGAATAGGTGTGAGATGTGCCCGAAGGAAAAGTAGGGGCGCCAGTATTGAAGCAGACAAGATCGAGCTAGTTGAAAAGGTCTGCTAACAAGGAGCCCCTCGGGCAGGATGCTGGAGAGCCCCAAAGGGGATGGTGGGCATTGAAGTCTCCAGTTAACAAAAATGGTGCAGGTAGCTGAGCAATAAGTTGCATCACGTCTGCCCTGGTAACGGCAGATGACGATGGAGTGTAAACGGTACAAAAGGAAAACGTAAAAGAGGGGAGAGTAATGCGGATGGCAACTGCCTGCAGGCCGGTGTGCAACGTGATGGGATCGTAGTAAATATCATCCCGGACCAGCAACATAACCCCTCCATGAGCTGGGATACCTACCACAGGGGGTAGGTCAAAACGCACAGAGGTGTAGTGTGCCAAGGCAATTTGATCGCATGGGCGTAGCTTCGTTTCCTGGAGGGCTACGACGAGCGGACGGTGCAAGCGGAGCAGCAACTTCAAGTCCTCTCGGTTGGAGCGAATGCTGCGAATATTCCAGTGAATAAGTGCCATCGTAAGAAAAGGAAGATGAGAGAAGTGGTCACCTCGAAGGCCGCTTAGGGCCTGGCTTCGAGCGAGCACTGCCGCCGCTATCAGTAGGCGGACAGTCATCGTCCATTGGGTCTATAGGGTCATCGGCCATCTCGGGAGGATGGCCGGGAGGTGGAGCTTCCTCCGCCAGTGAACGGCCAGATGTACGGCTACCAGCGGTGCGGCCAGGCGAAACGGATGACGGCCTGGGGCGGCAACCGCTGGGTGGCGCAGGAGAAGAAATGCGCCGTGGCGGAGAAGGAGAACTGTGCTTCCTATGCGCCTTTTTGGAAGGACGTGTAGTGGAAGTACCGGTCGAAGGCTGGGAGGTCGAGGTACGGAGGAAGTCTGCACGGGATGGTTCCTTTTTGAAGGCCCGTGCATCTGACTTCGATGTCTTCGTCTTAGCAGAAGCTGAGGAAGGTGCTCGTGTCTGTGGGGTGATGGGAGGAAGAGGAGACGTCGACCGCGCGATCTTAGCACTGGCCGAACGGACGACCGTGGTGCTGAAGGTCAGATCGCTTGTCTGGGTTGCTACCTCCCGGGTAGTCCGAGGAGAGGCGAGGACAGTACTGTATTTCCCCGCTGGGAGCAGCGTGGGCTTCCTACTAGCCAATAGCCTGCGAGCAGCCGAGGTGGACACTTTCTCTTTGACCCGAATTTCTTGGATACAGCGTTCTTCCTTATAGACAGGACAGTCGCGGGAGGATGCGGCATGGTCACCCTGACAGTTCACACAACGAGGAGACGGAGGTGGACAGTCACCCTCATGGGCATCCCTGCCACAAGTGACACATTTAGCCGCATTGGAACAAGACTGTCGAGTGTGATTGAAACGCTGACACTGGTAGCAGCGCGTAGGTGTCGGGACATAGGGGTGAACAGAAATGACCTCGTAGCCCGCCTTGATGCGCGATGGCAGCTTAACACTATCGAAGGTCAAGAAAATTGTCCGGGTCGGTACAAGGTCATTGTTGACCATTTTCATGACCCTATGGACAGCCGTCACGCCCTGCTCAGTGAGGAATGATTGAAGCTCCTCGTCAGTCAATCCGTCGAGGGAGCTAGTATAGACTACACCACGAGACGAATTCAAAGTTCGGTGGGCCCCCACCCGGACAGGGAACGTGTACAGGAGGGTGGCCCGAAGCAGTTTTTGTGCCTGAAAGGCACTCTCAGTTTCTAGTAATAAGGTGCCGTTACGCAACCTGGTACAAGATTTGACAGATCCGGCTATGGCATCTACGCCCTTCTGAATAACGAAAGGGTTGACAGAGGAAAAATCCTTTCCGTCCTCAGATCGAGAAACTACGAGGAACTGTGGGGCAGGCGGTAGTACTTTTGTCACTGTTGGCTGGTCACGTTTCCGTTTTTGGGTCGAAGTCGAAAGAGATGGAGTAGAATCCATTGCGGAGGAATCCCCCATGATTGCCAGCGTCTCCAATGGCGCGCTCCTTCCTTGTGGGGACCCTCTCAGAGGGCACTCCCGCCTTAGGTGAATGTTTACACCTCAGGTCACACCTCCCGAGAAACAGACGGAGGGACCAATCGGCATGGTCAGAAGGTATCAGCTCAGGCAATCACCCCTCCCCGGGCCTGGCCTTTACCAGGGGGTACGCACGTGCCTTACATGTCTACCCAGGGCGGGGACTTACGCGTTACCCCGTCACCGGCTACGCGTGCGAACGCGTGGGTCGGCCTTCAGGCACGCACAGGGAGGAAGGAAGAAGAGAAAAAAGAAGAGAGAGAGGGAGAAAGAGGACAGACTGTCTCAAACGCCGAGGCGGAGACCAGAGAGGGCAAGGAGAAGAAGGCAATGAGAAAGCAAGGAGAAGAAGGCAATGAGAAGGCAAGGAGAAGGAGGCAATGAGAAGGCAAGGAGAAGAAGGCAATGAGAAGGCAAGGAGAAGAAGGCAATGAGAAGGCAAGGAGAAGAAGGCAATGAGAAGGCAAGGAGAAAAAGGCAATGAGAAGGCAAGGAGAAAAAGGCAATGAGAAGGCAAGGAGAAAAAGGCAATGAGAAGGCAAGGAGAAGTCAACGGAAAGAGGAAGGAAGACAGTGAGGTGGAGAAGAGCAAAGAAAGGAACCAACAAAAGGAAGGAAGAAACGAGAAGTGAAAAACCAAAAAGACCACGATGATAGGTCGTGGAACCGTCCGTCTCCGGACGCAGGCGCTAACTACCCCCGTGAGGGGGATGGACTCCTTTTAGTCGCCTCTTACGACAGGCAGGAATACCGCGGGCCTATTCTAATCCCCGGACCCGCAGGGGGGGGAGATTCTTCGATGAATTTTGCACAGCATAAAACCATACTTACAGGTGTGTGAAAATCTACAATTTATTTAGTTTATGAAAAAAGAATGCTGCATTTTAAACTTCATGCTTAGAAAAAACTCAAATTTTATCATTAATTATCTAAATTTTTACCAGAGTTTTTAATAGATTTGGAAAATTCTGGCGTTTCATTGATCTGCAAGTATGGTTTGTATACTGCGCAAAATTCATCGAAGAATCTCTCTTACTTATGAAGAGAAAATGTACCTATAGCAACAAATGCAGCCAATAGCAAGTGAAAAAAAATGATGAAATTTCACATGTAAAAAAAAATTATCTTGTTATATTTCTGAACTTCCACCGCTATGAGTGAGTGTGAATCCTGAATCCTTCCTGGTCATGCTGACGAAGTTTTATGAATTTATTTGTAAAAGTACAGACGTGAAAATTAAAATTTCCTGTGTTGCCTCTCCTGCTCCTAGTTGACCTGTAACATTCTACCACCCTTAAGAGCAAGACAGATGGTGTCCTATGTACTGACCTTATCCAGTTGTTCTTTGTACTGGTCAGTCTGGCGACGCTCATCTTCCAGCTGCAGAGTGAGCTCCTTTATCTTCTTGTCTTGCTTACGGTTCAGCTTCTGCTGTGCTAGTCTTTCCTTAACCTCCGTGTCCATCTGCTCTTCCAAATTTGCTATCTTCGCTTCCAATGAGGCAATTGTAGCTTTCGTCTTAGTGCGCTGTGCTGTTTCAAGTTCTACAAGTTTTGCCTTCAGTTCCTTGTTCTGCCGTTCCAGCAACATGCGCTGAGTTTCCAGTTTCTGCGTTGTTGAGCGTTCGGCAGCTAAGTCTGAAAAATCAAACAGAGTGTAACATGCTTTAGTGTAATGCGTACTAATCGCCAATGGACTACAGACTGGGTGAAGTTAAATTACCTTAGTATTTGTAACCTCTGACACAAGTGAAATGACCAAGAACACTTCAGGGTGACAATTACTGTGGATTTTTTCTTCTTCTCTTCATTCATGCAAAGACTTTAAACACTGTCTGCCAAGTAGTAGTTAGAATCATGGCTGATGGAAATTGGGCCAAGAATGTATGATGAAAAGACTGAGAATAAGTGCACAGCTTTACAATTAGAAACAAATATGTGCAGAACTGTAATGTGCACCGACTAGATAAGACATATGATAGATACTTAACAAACCTATTATAGTAGCACCAACAACAGTCCAGATACAATATTAAATATGTATCAATTAACTCCATCACATTTTTTGCCAATTTGCTCTCTAATTTGCTGTCTTCAACTAAACAGAGCAAACTTTACTGGCAATGCATCTTCTGTGCTTGATAAAGCATTAGCATTCCATAACTTTAGGGGAGTTACAACAGGGGGGTAAAAAAAAAAAAGTTTTTGGATTATCTCATTATAAAATTCACAAATTTCCGAATAAAATGATATATATCACTTATAATCTCACATGGGAAATATTTTATTTTATTTTTTTAAAATATAATCTACACAGACTAAAAATGTTAAAATTTTTGTGTGCATTACTTCAAGATCTAATAAAACTGGTAATTTTTAATACAGGAGGCTGTGGATTGCTGTCATGTCCACAAGAGGATGGGCACCAGGTTGAGGAAGTTGAAACAAAGTTTGAGAGACAAGCAACTTTCTGATGGTAAAACTACAGTATTATTATTGCATGGCCATTAGAAATAATACTGAGGATTTGTTGAAAATGAAGCAGGCAGTATGGGCTAACTTCTTCCACAGACTGTCAACTGATGAAAAACCAGTACACCACCTTTGCCCTCCTGGACCCGATTCAAGGTGCACTTACCGCAATGCCCAGTACTCAAACAGTTCATACAGCCATAAACATTCCATCCCAGCAGCAGTCATGGATATCATAAAACCTATTTACAGAGACCTGGGAAATTCTGAGTTACTGAAGAAGTGTCTGCATAGTCAGGCTCAAAATCCCAATAAGTTGTTTAATAATCTTATATGGGCTCCATTATCAAAAAAATGTTTTTGTTGGAAGTGTGTGTGTGTGTGTGTGTGTGTGGGGGGGGGGGGGGGGGGGGGGTCAGTGATGCTGTTACTGATTGTAATGATGGCAACATCGGTAGGGTGAAAGTGCTTCAGCATATGTGAATTAATCTGGAGCAAACTGCATCAGATAACTGGAACGAATGGACAAGGTTCCCATTGATAAAGCAGAGTATGCAGCACAGTTGGTCACTAACAAGTCCAGAAAAAAAGAAAAGCTTTGGAACAGGACCAAGAGGATGATATACAGTATGGTGCAGGGTGCTTCTGAGCCACTAAATGTAAAAAATTAAGCATATATTGAGTTACTGTCTATTGAAATTTTAGAAGCCGTTCCCGAAAAATTAACATTTTCCTAAATCTCAGAAACCACTTCGAGTAGAGTATTCAAATTTTCAGGGAGTAATAACATGCATATCCTGAGTCTATTGAACTAAAAGAAGAACATAATGTTATGTATAATTAACTTTATTTAGGATAACATACAAAAAAGTACACAAAATTTTAACTGTGTGATTAAAAAATTGTATTTCCGAAAGCAGTGGCTGAAATGCAATTATTGTAGTTCAGTAGACTCTGAACATACAGTTTAATGTCTTGAGAAAGTTTCATGTCAATGGCTACAGTGGTTCCTGAAATATAGGGAAGCCAAGTCATTAAATTAGACATTGTCGGGATACGGCGTTCCAACTCCCCTTAAAGCTGGTTCTGTGGTCCTGCGAGCATGATGGAACAGAGCACTATTTGTAATTTAATTTACATCCACGTTACTACTTTTCGTAAGTTATTCATTGTTTACGACTTCCTCCAAATTCTCTCAAAATTCGCCATACATTTACTACCTGTCTCTTTGCTTGCCACTGTGGATCTAATCCCTCAATACGAGGAAATTCTTTTTATGAATTGTTTTGCCACAGACCAACATCACATCTAGCAGTATCTTTTGGAATCCAAATTCATTACTTTCCTTGTATGAATGATCCACCGCACTGTTACTTGACTTACTTCTCCATTGACACATTTGGTGAGGTGGTGAGGGAAACTACCCATACGGCACCCTCCCAGCTACTCACCTAAACATGTTTCAACAAATGCTTTGTTACCAGGACTGGTGGTAATTGTCCCATTTCAGTAGTCCTCCAAAAATCTTAACATGATATCTAGTGCACAGTACAAGGGTCATTCAATAATTAAATAGATAAACATATATAGTGCAGGCAGTGACTACCGCAATGAACTGAAATTTTTGTGAGATTTAGATGGAAATCTTGTCAAGAGTGTCATGTCATTTGCTTCATTACCATTTACATAAACATAACATCTAAGTTCTCAGTTACGATGGCGTGCCCCACGAAGATAGTACTATTTTGAAATGAAAGTGTACAACCATCAGAAAAATTTTCTCTGACTAACACACAAAACTGCAGCAGTTGAGTGAACTGTTCAAGTTTATACATGTGGATAGCAAAATTTAAAGGTAGACACACAAGCACAACTGTTGACCACTTTTCCAAAGGCATTCACTAGCAGTATCAATCTTTGTGTTTCAAGCTCATTTTGATTCTCTTGTCCAGGAAGACTGATTATGTACAGTTGAATGAATTGCAGAAAAATTTAAACAAGTGTTGGCACAACTCATTTAATCTCTCAAAACGAACTGATCTACCATAACGCTTGTGCAAGGCGGGTTCCCAAAGTGCTTACTGTTCGTCATAAACAACATTTTGATTTGTATCAAATTCAAAATTCATATCAATAGTTAATTTGATGTGCTTTTGAACAGGATTTTAACCCGTGATAAAATGTGAATACATCATTTTGGGCCAGAGTCCAAGTATCAAAGCACGCAGTGGAAACATCTTGAAACTCGTGTCTGTAAGAAATTCCGAATGCAAGCCCTGGCTGTTGAGATCAAGTTAGCCATTTTTTTTTTGCGTACCTATGGTCCAGTTTTCCAGGACTTTTTTTTTCTTTTTGAGAAGCAGCACACTATCATCATCCCATACTACCTAGGCGCAACTGAGAACAAAGTTAAGCAGCCACTGAGGAGGAAATGTCCATGATGTCAGGGGAAAGATGTGCTACTTCGGCGTAAAGTGGCACCACTAATGCTGAAAAACACTGGTAAAGTGAGTTGGGAGTGCCTAACTCCCTACTGCTCTGTCCTTACCCTCTTCAGATATCTATCTGTTTGGTCTGATGAACAAAGCTTTGCACGGCACAAGTTCAATGGCAACTAAGAGGTAAAAAAACTACGAAACTGTCTTTCAGATCAAGGTAACGAACTCTTCACTGAAGGGATAATAAAGTACTAAAGGAGATGTTACAAGTGCAAAGAAGTTGGAGGACAATATGTGGGAAAATAATTTTTATTTATTTAATTAACCATTATTACTGTACAGCTATCTGTCTGGTTAATGAATGATTTTCATAAATGGTTCTTACCTGGCACCAACAATATAATAGCCTAGAATTTTGTAGCGCAACAGATTGGGCACAATCCACAAGCTTTTATCACCAGAGCACTCGAAGAGTGAATAAAGTTGATAAGATCCAGACTTTTGTTACTGATATTTGTAGTATATGATAGTTATGAAGAGTATTAATACGAATTGTGAAAAGAGTAAAAGTAATCACCAAACAAATAGTTGAGGCCCTGAGCAGTTGACAAGAATATTAAGAAGACAAACTGTTGCTAAGCTTTTAGACAATGTACTTTCTAGGAACTGACTAACAAAACAAATGAACACTCAATGCATCGACTAAGGTTAAGTCATTACTTTTACTTCTTCAGAGATTTTCTAGTATTGTATTAGGGAGGGTTAATGTTTTCTATTTCATGTACTCAGTAAACATTCAAAGAAATGTGGTAACCACGCCACCATGATAAGAAAATACACCAGGGCCTGTTTGCTGGTCACTAAACAGGTGCAACAGGTGGCTACTGGCAAATGGCTGAAATAAAGGGGAATTACAGCTGTTATTTTTTCACTTAGGCAAGCAGCTGTACGGATGGCATCCTCTTAGGTAAAATATACTGTAGGTAAAATAGTCCCCCATCTCAACGTAGGAATTACTCGGGAGGTTGACTCATCAGGAAAAACAGAACTGGCATTCGAAGAGTCAGATGCAGGACTGTTAGATCCCTTAATCGGGAAGATAGGTTACATAATTTTAAAAAAGAAATTGATATGCTGAAGTTAGATATAGTGGGAATTACAAAAGCGTGGTAGTAAGAAGAATGAGACTTCTGGTCAGGTAAGGATTGTCAACATAAATCAAATAGGGGCAATAATTTACCAAACAAATTCAACATTTTTGCACTTCTAAATATGAAATTCACTCATGACCTACCTGTTGTTAGCTGTTCAATACTGAGCTGAGCCTTGCGTGCACGATCCATTAGTATTTCAGAGTTTCCTTGCTCCTCCTCCAGTTCTTCTTCTAAAGTGGCAATACGAGCCTCGAGACGTCGCTTATCATCCAGCAGAAGCGATCCCTTGCTGGCTGAACTACCCATTTCTTCTTGCAGCTCATCTCTCTCTGCTTCTGCAGCTCTTCTTGCTCGTTCTGCTGCTGAGAGTTCTTCACTCACCTGTATCAATTTACTGAAATGTTACTAACAGTTCCACAAATGAAATGCTGGAGAGTAAGAAACTGTTAAGACTAGAAATTACTATCCACTTCTTAACTGCTTGCATTTCATTACTACAAAAAATGTGGTTGGGCATAACAGGGACTACTTGTCGGGACTACTATAATGTTCCGACGAATCTAACCAACTTTGTCAAGCAGATTAGAGCAATAATCTATAAAAATAATTTGTAGTTGTGACATTTAAAGGTATCCTGCATCCATTTTTAAAATACTGTACCAAGGGTCTTCAAACCACAATGACACTTGAGTATACTAAGTCCACTTTTAAATAACTAAAGCTTTCTTCATAAAAACACTCAATTTACTTGTGTCAATAAGGACAAATACATCTGTGTTGGAACACTCCATAACCACCATCAAAAGATGGGATGTACTTGCAATGGGTCCGCAAAAATCACATGAAGCATATGGAAGCACAGTTGTGGCACTGAGGGGAGTGTGCAACACCTAAATAATCATCATCATCATCATCATCATCATCATCATTTAAGACTGATTATGCCTTTCAGCGTTCAGTCTGGAGCATAATCCCCCTTATAAATTCCTCCATGATCCCCTATTCAGTGCTAACACTGGTGCCTCTTCTGATGTTAAGCCTATTACTTCAAAATCATTCTTAACCGAATCCAGGTACCTTCTCCTTGGTCTACCCCGACTCCTCCTACCCTCTACTGCTGAACCCACGAGTCTCTTGGGTAAATGTGTTTGTAACATGACCCAACCATTTAAGCCTGTTCACCCTGACTGCTACATATATAGAATTCATTCCCAGCTTTTCTTTGATTTCCTCATTGTGGACACCCGCCTGCCATTGTTCTCATCTATAATTACCTGCAATCATCCTAGCTACTTTCATATCCGTAACCTCAACCTTATCGATAAGGTAACCTGAATCCACCCAGCTTTCACTCCCATACAACAAAGTTGGCCGAAAGATTGAACGGTGCACAGATAACTTAGTCTTGGTACTGACTTCCTTCTTGCAGAAGAGAGTAGATCGTAGCTGAGCGCTCACTGTATTAGCTTTGCGACACCACGCTTCTGGTTCTTTCACTATGTTGCCATCCTGTGAGAATATGCATCCTAAGTACTTGAAACCGTCCACCTGTTCTAACTTTGTTCCTCCTATTTGACACTCAATCCGTTTATCTCTTTCCCACTGACATTACTTTAGTTTTGGAGACGCTAATCTTCATACCATAGTCCTTACATTTCTGATCTAGTTCTGAAATATTACTTTACAAACTTTCAATCAAATCTGCCATCACAACTAAGTGTTCACATATCTTAATCTCACCCAGCCAGTCTATTGTTTTCAACATATGATCCATAAATAATATGAACAACAGTGGAGACAGGCTTCAGCCTTGTCTTATCCCTGAAACTACTCTGAACGATGAAGTCAATACACCTAAATTGTACATTTATTTACAGATTTATTTGACCAATGGGAAAGCATCATGGAGATGCTGAAAAATGTGAACTGGCAGACACTAAGACATATGCCAACTATTCCACAGAAGCCAGATTTAAAATGTTTGAGGAACCAGCTTACAGTGAGAAATTTAAGAATTTATTGCATCGCTCCCACAGTGATTGTGAAGACAAAAATCACAGCAATTACAGCATGCTCAGAAACATTTAAGTGCTCATTCTTCCTAAACTCAGTACTCCAACAGAATGGGAAGTTCTGTCTGCCCACAGAAGAGTTAGATGAATTTACAAAAACTGAAAGAATCCAGGAGTCACTATTCGCGAAAAAATAATAACTTTTTGGATTTCACTACTGCAGTTGGAGCCAACTGACACTGTAGACTCACCTTGGTGGGGAAATGGGGGTGGGGGGGGTAAGTGGGGTGGGGTGGGGGGGGGGGGGCGCAAGACGAAGGGGAGCACTTAGGGGGGTTGAGTTTTATTTGTTCTATCACATGAAAATTTCTTACAACCAACTTTGAATACACGTACTTCACTGTGTGGACAAAGGACGTTATGTAAAGGTCTGTGAGTACTTTATTTTGACTATTATTATGTATTCCCTCTTGACCATACAACCTTTCCTATTTTAATTAAAATTCGTACATGACAGATTTTAGTGACTCAACCCTGGGATGTCACATATAATTTAATTTTTAAAAAAATATGTCTGATAAAGATGTAATACTTAATAACGCATGCACTCCGCTTTTCCTCCAAGAAGCAAGTGGCCAATATGTTTGTTTACATGCTTTCAAAAACTTACAGTATTCCTTCATCTGCTGGACTGAGTTTATTCTGTTTATCTTAGTCATGTTTCGAATTTCCAGTCACCATGCATATTTAGTCAGGGCGTATACGTGGACAAGGAAAAAAATTCCTGTATTTCTCCCAGATTTCCCGGTTAAAAATACACTTTCTCCTAGGTGGAAACATAGTTTTTCCCTGTTAATTGACAGTATATTTTCTTTTGGAACTGTATAACTTATCAATCCTCTGAATGGTTATGGTTTTATACATGGGCGTAGAATTTCCCGGCGCTTTAGAAAACGAAACTCGCGGGAAAAAAAAACACCTTTTGGAAAGATGTTTGATGTGTAGTAACATGTACGCTGCATATTTTTGTATTACGAAATTATAAATTCGAATTCCACCAAACACCACATGTTACTTTCCGAAGCATTGAAATCTAAATTGCGATGCGTATTTGTAAACCAGTCATAGCTCATGTCACGTTATCTCGCCAGCCAATGACAGCGGATATTCAGAGCTTCGGACAGGTGGTGTAGTCAGCCAATAGCAACATCACTGTTAAGTAGTGCGAACACACGAACAGGAAAAGTTAATGGTTTAAATTAATATATATAATGTAGCTACGAGAAAAACAAAACTTTCACTTACAATATTGGTCTCTAAGGCCAACACGCTGCAAGAGAAGCTAAGCTTTCACATATAATGTTGGTCTTATATGCACGTATTACATTTTAAGATATATCACACAAATGTGCCGTAATTTTTTTAATAACGACATAAAAGTGTGATGATCTGGGCTATAAAATCTTCTACATGGCTCGTCATCAAAGAGTTGATTTTTAAATGAGTCCCAGATTCCCAGTGAAGTAGGCATCGACCTGATATTAAGCTTTTCGGGATGTAAATTTCCTTGGGTACCAGGAACTTTGTTATCTCATGTCTGGTTCTTTGTTATGGCATAATGCCATAGATGCTAGAAATCTTAAAAATGGACTTCTCTTTTCTTATATCTGTTGTTGCAACAGACGGTGAATATTTTTATTCAAGTAGAAGCAAAACTGACCTGTGCAAGTTCTGCTTCCAGGCTCTTCAGCCGCCGTTCTGCCTCTTTGGCTGCAGCTGCCAGCTCGTCACGGGCAGCTCTCGCCTCTTCTGCATCACGTGCAGAGTCCTTAGCTTGTGCCTGGAATTTATGTAGTACTTGTGAAGCGTAAAAGATGATGAAGGACGAGTTTATAGAAATAAGATGGACATTTGGCAAATGACTCTTGTCTTTTTATCAAATTTAAATACACACAAAACTAACCTGCAACTTCCTTAGTTGTTTCAGAGCATCTTCTTTTACTTTGTCATGCATTTCCAACTGTTGCTCTAGGTCTTTCATGTCTGCCTCCAGCTTCTTGCGCTGCTGGGTGGTGGCAGCACGTTGCTTACGCTCATCTTCCAGTTCCGCTTCCAGGTCACGTAACTGTTTCACTAGCGCACGACGTTTCTCTTCTGCCTGTTCCTCCCGTGCCTGCAGGTCCCGCTCAAACTGTGCTCGCAGAGCCTGCATATTTACTTCCAGTCGCAACTTAGCATCCTCAGTCAATTGTAATTCGTCTTCCAGTTCTTCATATTGTGCCTTGTGCTCTGCAAGCTGACTCTCCAATGCTCTCTTCGCTTTCTCAAGCTCATGTACCTGTAGTGTAAAAATAAATAGTTACTAATTGTTTCTAAAGAGCTAAACCGCAAAGGCAACTGTAAAGATATACATAATATATATTAATACCTTACACCTCATCAGTATTAAAAATATTTCTGTGCCTGTCTATATGCGGAAGAGAGGGGGGTGAGGGGGACAGGGAGAGAGGGGGGTGAGGGGGACAGGGAGAGAGGGGGGGAGAGAGGGGGGGAGAGAGGGGGGAGAGAGGGGGGAGAGAGGGGGGAGAGAGGGGGGGAGAGAGGGGGGAGAGAGGGGGGGGAGAGAGGGGGGAGAGGGGGGAGAGAGGGGGGAGAGAGGGGGGGAGAGGGGGGGAGAGAGGGGGGGAGAGAGGGGGGGAGAGGGGGGGAGAGAGGGGGGGAGAGAGGGGGGGAGAGAGGGGGGGAGAGAGGGGGGGAGAGAGGGGGGAGAGAGGGGGGAGAGAGGGGGGGAGAGAGGGGGGAGAGAGGGGGGAGAGAGAGAGAGAGAGAGAGAGAGAGAGAAGAGGGGGGGGGGGAGAGGGAGAGGGGGAGAGGGAGAGGGGGAGAGGGGGGGAAAGAGAGGGGGGGGGGAGAGATTGGCAATCCTGATTCATAACCAATGAAACACAAAGCTGGAATGACTATAAGAAAGTTATGGCACATTTAAGTTTTTATAACCTTACTACTGTTTTATAAGTTTAAATACAATTTTCGTTACAAGTTTTTTAAAATTATGAAAAAGTTTGCTACGATTGTGACCTCTTTTTTTCCATTATCAACTGTGACTTCTTGTTCCTTTTCTTCCACTTCCTTTCTTTCATGATATCTTTCACAATCATGCAAATGCAAAGTGATTCTCTCTTTGTAATGTCACCTTGGCTGAAAATGGTTGTTAGTGTCTTTTCACCAATTGCGTTTTTGGGGGTAGGAGGGGTCTTCCTTACTACTTTCTTTCCTAAATCAAGATTCACTATTTTTGAACAAATTTCCCAATGCATATAAAAACACACATACTAAAAATATTCAGCCTAGTTTTCATAAATTCTATTATACAGTCCCTCTTTTAGAGCCAGTAAGCTCCAAATCATCAGACAATGTTACGACATACATATGGCATCAGTTTTGAAATGCCACTGCTGTGCTTTTGTGATTATATTATAGCTTTTTTTTTTATAAAATTTCCTACAGCTTCATTTCAGATATTGAAAAGTAAGCAATAATCTATTTCTGCCTTATTAGGTATATCAGTGAAAGTAGCCTTTTCCCCTTCATCATGGCAACTTCCCTATCAAATTTATCTCTGAACTGCTGCTTCTTCTCTCTCTCTCTCTCTCTCTCTCTCTCTCTCTCTCTCTCTCTCTCTTTTTTTTTTTTTTTTTTTTTTTTACTGAAACAAATACTTTGCTTTATCATTTTTTGTGTTTATATATCAAACAGAATCAACTGAATTAGAATGAGTAAATGTTTTATTCATTTTGTATTTGCATTCATGTGCCCCACCTGCCCCCTCCCTTTCCAAGTTGTTCTACATTTATCTTTGTCTTTAACCTATTTTCCTTTGGAAATAACTACTTTTGCACTACAGTGGGTAACCTTACTTACAGGAAAGTGAAGTCTTAACAAAATCCTTTTGGTTGTCAACCTTTGTCTTGTAAAACTAAGTAAAAACTACAAACCAAAGCTTTTGCTTCAAAATACAGTTTCATCAAGTTTTGCTGCTGTATTTTACTTCATTGCCATACAAATAAAGACAGTTCCCACATTATCACTGACTACTACTACTACTACTACTACTACTACTTCCACCACCACCACCACCACCACCACCACCACCACCAATAATAATAATAATAATAATAAAATATTTTACACACTATAATTAGGAAAGGCAGTTTTAAAGCACAGATGTAATTCAAAGATGGAACTACTACTAATTAAAAGGATATTAGAATTATGGTACTAGACAAACATTTGGCTCCTATGAAATGAGCACAGGTATGGCAAAGAACAATTTGATACTTTTAAGTTAAAATTAGGAGCAGCTTGTTATTTAGTTAATAGTGCAAAAAATAGTATATATTTATTAAAGTAATACAAAACTCATTGCTGCTGGGAAAAATTGCCTAATCCTTACCTCTGCCTGTGAATTTGGGCAAAAAAAGAAGGGAAAAAATATGTTAACTGTGAAACCATGCAATACTGAACAATGTAGGAAACACACACACACACACACACACACACACACACACACACACACACACACACACACACCAAATTAACAATTTTGTGTAATTAAATTTAATTCTTTGCGTCTTATCTTTATTACCCATAAGCAAATTGCACATAGCAACTGATAGCTCACAACTTCAATAAAGTATTCAGATTCCCAAAATTATTCAGTACAAAACAAATACAAGTAAGAATATTTTCATACACCTGTGAGGCAAAATAGGAGCATCTGATAAGTCTCAGAACAGCTGGGGCAGCACTGACGCACACTAATGATAAAAACATGCAATGAATCGATAGCTTTTGGAACTGGACAGTCACTTCTTCAGGAGAAAACAAAAGAAATTAGGAAACTGAAGCAAGGATCTGCACATGCAACACCAAAGGAATGATAACACCCATCCTCTGACAATAAAGGAAAAGCAGGAAGAAAGATGGAACTATTGTAATGGCAGAATTTAGAATTCAAAACAATAATCAATGGACCATAGGCAACTGATATTTGAAAGACAGTCATAAACTGTGATTCTGCATTTTATGGTTTCTTTGAACTGTAATTCAAAAGCCAGAAGAATGGTAAGAAGTAGATGGTACATCAATAATAAATTTAAGAAAGGGCAACAGATCCTATGGGCCAAGAGGGAGAAATATGATTGAGTCCACATCTATTTCCTCTCTCTTTTCTATCAGGTTCTAACTCCTATGGGAGAAAAAAATCTCAAAAATTTAGCTTTTACTTATGTCAGTCTATTCCAGTAGTTCCTATTCCGACAATTAGTAATCTCACCTGTCCAACAAGGAATGTACAGAGACTGAAAACAAGCCTGTCTCACAATTCTTTAATCACTGTTCATGGAAGTACTATCAAAAATAATAAATATATACTATTGCTATGTGCCAGGCACACGACAGTACACTTGTAGCATTATATAACCTACTGTAATTCAAGCATGCAAACAGCAGAGTTACTCAATAGTAAGCTATAGAGCACTTAATTCATAAATTAGTTCAATATCTCCCCTGCATGCACTTCTACTGTTAAAACATACATACATAACTTACTACTTCAATACTGCTGTCTGGCTTCCCATTTTCAAGTGAAATGGGGTGACAGCTATTGCAAAACTTCAATATAAACATCCCTATAAATTCACTGCTCAATGAATTGTAGGAGACATACTGAATGATACGTACATAATCTGAACTATCTTACTATGACAAGAAGAGAAAACATGTTCTAGATGACAACACCATGATTACCTACAACCTAACGTTTGGCAACTGTCTGAATCTTACAAATATTTTATTGAATGTTTATAAGTAATGGAAGTACCCCAAAGATTTCCTCAAGTAAAGCTAAGGCAACTTTTGAACTGAGATTAAACAGAATCAAATAACAAAAAGACATACATTTTTATCAGCAGTCCCTTGGCTGTTCACTAGTTCATCGAGTTCAGCTTGCAGTTGCCTCCTGCCACGTTCCAACTCCTCAACTTTTTCACTCATGTCGTCAAGCTCCCGTGTCAGTGACAACACTTTGGTTTCCTTTTCTCGTGCTTCACGCTCTGCAGCATCACGTTCTTGAGCTATCTGCTCCGATACAGCCTAAATAAAAACAGTTTAGATGTAATCATAGAATGCAAATTTCATTTCAGATGTTCACCGTGTCTGTAGTATCTAATGATTAAAAACAACTGCATGGTTAAGAAATGACTAAAAAAATTGTTATGTTATTCTGCTTTATACACATTATTATTTCCTTTAGTTATCACTAAACAAACTTTATGACACTGTGTAGGAAAAATCTCTTGAATTTACAAAGACCTAGAGATTCACAATGTAATGCACAGCAATGATTCACAAACGAATTTTAATTACCTTTTCCTCTGCTAGCACCTTGTCAAAATTACGCTGTTTCTTCTCCAGTTCCAGCACCTTTGCACGTTGAGCTTCAAGATCAATGTTGGCATCTTCAAGTTCAGCCTGTAATTTCTTCTTTGATTTGTCCAATTTATCATTTGCTGCTTGAAGCTCCTCTACTTGTCTCTGTAATGCTTCAATATCCTAAAATTAAAGCAAGCACTCACGTCAGTATTGTCAAGGTTATTATGACATAATGTGTGAACACAAAATAGGCATTGTCTCCTCATGAAGAACGAAAAGTGTAAGACAATTAGATGGATATATAAAATGTAGTGCATCCTTATTACACACCACAATACACTTTTATAAGATGTGAGATAAATAGAGTATGCAACACAAGCTAATGATTAATATAAAGGAAAAGGTCATCAAACTTCATACAAGAGATACTTGCAGTCCTACAATGATTCAAAATTTGCAGCATGACTCATACAAGAACTAAGATGAATGGGAAAACTGAAGGGTACAGAGGTAATCTAAACTGTCTTTATTACAGTAGAAGGAAGTTAACTCAAAAGTTAAAAATCAGAAATGAAAGAGATTGAACAAACTGAGACAGTAAGGAATTTTTGCATCCTAAGTTCTGAATGTAATTAAAAAAGGCAACTGAACAATGAAAGAATATAGTAGATGAAGAGTACAGGATGATATGAATTAAAACAGGAACATAAGAACACAATAAAGGCGTAATCATAATGCATTGCGTTCCAGTTACAGACATTGTTTTTCCCCTTCCTCCATGTCCACCACAGTCCCCTAAAAATATTTTTTTACAGAAAAGAAATCTAAACTTCCTACTGTAGAGTAGAAAACGTGACTCAGTTGATACTTTCGCTTGTAGTTCATATTTTGTTGATAAATAATGGTTGGTTGATTGATTGATTGATTTGGGGGAGAGGACCAACTGGCAAGGTCATCAGTCCCATCGGCTTAGGGAAATCACGGGAAACCTAAATCAGGATGGCTGGACGCGGGTTTGAACCGACATCCACCCGAATGCAAGTCCAGTGGGCTAGCCTCTGCAACATCTTGCTCGGTGATAAATAATGGTGTGTGTGTGTGTGTGTGTGTGTGTGTGTGTGTGTGTGTGTGTGTGTGTTTGTGTGTGTTTAAGAAATAACGCTAAGTGCCCTGATGCCATTCAAATCAGTGTTTAGTGCAATGAATTAGCAGTTTCAATTTTTCCATGTAAGGGATGTGAACAAGGTATGGTTACAGATTCAGGTATAACAGATGCTGCAATTCTCAAGTGCCATCAGTCCCTGTGTAAACTAACTTAAAAGAACAATTTTCCCAGGGTTTCAAAATTGTTGTAATACTACTTTTGGTAGCCGTAAGTTGAAGTACAAAAGAAACCAGTGATTTTATGGTCTACAAGGCACACCTTAATTTTTAAGCAATATTTTCAAGAAATAACATAGATTGCAAAGCCAGACTAAAAAATCAGTGTATAAAACTGAACTGACCTTCAAAATCCCTGAAAATTGTCATGTGAACTTTCTTCTTCTTCTTCTTCTTCTTCTTCTTCTTCCTCCTCCTCCTTTCCTCATCATCATCAACATCATCATCATCCATTTTAGAAAAATTTAAAAATAATGTCTTCTCTTCCTCTAGACCATGACTGTTTTATCCACTGTCACACTTGTTTGATTGTAGGTGGTTTTAAAGCTCCCTTCAGCATGAATTCATGTTAGGTTTCATCCATCATCCACTTGTTCCATTTCTCTCTCACATACACTTTAAATCGTGTACTTATCACAGCAAGAGGGTGAAATTGTGAAGTTAAGTTCTCCCAGAGTAATGCAAGCTCTGCATTTCCCTGTCTCCATTTCTCTTCCACAGAATTTTGCAAATGACTACTGAATTGGTCTAGCACAAGAAGAGAACTCTTCTTCAGTAAAGCAACTTTCCTTCTCTCCCACACTCATTAATCAATAATTTCATACCAGCCTCGTCCATCCAACCCTTATCAAGTGAGTGATCATCATCTGGTGGTATTTCAGAAGGTTTTGGCATTGTTTTGCACTTGAAAATGATCATTGGGTCATAGTACCATCAGCACAACATGAAAGCACAACAGCGTAGTGCATTTTTTTCATGTCCACTAGTTTTTATGGATACAGTTTTAGTACCTTTCACAGCAACAGTTCTGTTATTCGGCTCATCAAGTCTCATAGGAGTTCCGTCCATATTCGCTATTTGGCTTAGTTCCACACTGATTTTCTTTCGATGTTGAGTAATAAACTGATGGAAAGATAATATGATTTTTCTCTTCACACTCTTGTGGCATTTTCTGATTATTTTGGTTCTGGTTTGCTAAATCCATAATTCTTCATAAACCGACAGCACTAACCAACACTGTCCTCAAAGTCTGTTAACTTCTACTGCAGTGCTAGCATACAGGCCTGCATTTGAATGATTTTTTTGTATTGATTCCAGTGCCACTTTGACAGTGTCCTCGAATCAATTTCAATATGTCATAGTCTAGTTTTGACCATTTTGCATTCGGTCTTCTATTTGCACATTTGATCTTCCTCATTTTTTTTCAGTTCTTCTTTACTGGCCCACCAGACACGAATGCTTTTCCTGCTGGCAGAGGGCCGAAATGCCGCTCAGCTGTTCTGTTCCTATGTTGTTCTGCATATGTTATTACTTTCAATTTATAGCCCACATCATACGAATGTCTTATTTGTTTCCATTATGAAACTAGATACTAACTAAGATATAGTATTGTTACCAATAACACAAATCACTATCAATTCAATTCACTGGTACCACAGACTGGATTGAGGCATCATAAGCTACATTTAGGGGGCTGTGGTGGACATGGAGGAAGGGGAAGAACAATGTCAGTAACTGGAACACAATGCATTGCGATTAGTGTCGATTTACATTTATCATACAAATAATTCTATGCTGTAGGGTGTTTGAAACAGCTAAGCATTTTTACCTTTGCCATCTTCTTTTTTGCTTCCTCAAGTTGCTGTATCTGCTCAAAGTCTTCCTCCTGCCTCTTCTTGGCTTCCTGCAGTTGGCTGGCAGCAGCCGTCAGCTGCTTGTCGAGCGCCCTCCGCGCCTCCTCCTCCTCCTCCACCTGCTCCTGCAGAGCCTCCCGCTCGCTCTCCAGCTGTCGCAGCCTCGAGCTGATAGCCAGCTTCTGTCGTGTCTCTTCTTCCAGTTGGCCCTGAAACATTTTTCTCTTTTAATGAAGCCTGCACGACCACATAACTATTAAAACATTAACTGAGTGACTAGTAAAACATTTACCTATTTACTTTTAGGCATGTGTTACAGTTAGAGCTTTCTCTTTTGTCTCTACCTTCTTTACCTTCCTCCACTTACTCTTCAGTTGGTCCTCAACTTTCATAATATCGATACAGACTTCGAACGTGGTCAGGTGATTGGGTGTCACTTGTGTCATACGTCTGTACGCGACATTTCCACACTCCTAAACATCCCTAGGTCCACTGTTTCCTATGTCATAGTGAAGTGGAAACGTAAACGGACACGTACAGCACAAAAGCGTACAGGCTTAATGTGAATTACCTACACTTCCCTCCCTGTGAGAAATATGTCACTTGCAAACATCGCAGGAGTATAATACTATAATGAAATGAAGACCAAGTTTTGTCTGCAAGAATATAGTCCTACTTTGAAGTTGACACAGAGTTAAGTTCTCCTGATTTGACCACCGGATAATCATATTTGTGAAGTGTGGTTTCTTAATTTTGTGACACACATTTATAATAAATACAGTTTGCATACAGGAGGAATGTCAAAAATTTGCGTTATGGTTACAACAGTTTTTCCTCTAATAAATAATAGTGTAACACTAAAATTATATATAATGCAATTGGATAGGTTTAAAAAATTCTACTCACCAAACAGCAGCAGCAGCCGGGGAAAAAAAAAAACCACATGCACGCACGCACACAACCTTTTGGAGCTAGTGGCACCTTCTGCTGGTGGAAGAGTTGAAGGGGAAGGAAGAGGGGTGGAGGAGAAGGACAAGAGGTTTAGGAAAAGGGGGTACAGTTCGGAAAAGTCACCCAGAACCCCGGGTAAGGGGAGAATACCCAGTTGGGATGACAAGGAAAGAATTTCCTTCTTTCGTCTCTACCAGTCCTTCTCATCCCATTCGGTAAGTCTCCCATGACCAGGGGTTCTGGGTGATTTTTCCCAACTATATCCCTTTTACTTCACCCCTCTTGCTTCCCCTTCAACTCTTCTGTCAGAAGAAGGAGCCAGTGGCTCCAGAAGCTTGCACAAGTTAAACCTTTTTGTGTTGCTGCTGCTTGGTGAGTAGATTTTTTTAAGTATCCAATTACATTATACTGTCAAAACTTCACTAAAATTATAGTGTGGGATATGTAACAAGTATCCATTTCAAATCATCAGTTTGTCCTGCACCAGGCCATCCACTTCACAACAGCACTTCAGTATCAGTGCTTCGTATAGCTCTCTTTTCAGTCAGCCAATACTCACCTCCAGTAACTTGGTCCCTTTTAATTTATAATATGAAGTTTTCATTCCCATGTATTGAGATGTCTGGACATACAGTCTATGGTGACGGATGGGAAGCGTAAAGTTTTATTTGGTTCTTGTATAGTATGTGAGCAAAATGGTTTCCCTGAAGTAATTCCTGTCTGGTTTACAAAGAGACGATAATCTCATCAATATATACAGATGGAAGAGTTCACATTTTAAATTTTCTATATAATGGGCAACATGGTTCTTTATAATTACAGTGCACATATTCTGAATAATTTTTTTTGTCTTTAATACCCACACTATGTTAGCCTCCCCTCCCCCCCCCCAAAAAAAAACAACAACAAAAAACAAAAAGCACCCATACATAATAACACATTGATACTCAAGTGTGTGGTTGCCAGATCAATTTTTGATCCAAATTCAATTCTAAAAATCTGATTTTGTCAGTTTCTACTATGTGCTAGTTGTCGTGAACAATCTTGATCATTTCACATTTTGACTGTTTGGCCTTGACCTTCATCACGTAAGTCTTAAATATGTTTAGATTCAACAGATTTAGCTAAGATCATGTTCCTAAAGTACTAATGATACTGATCAATGATTCAGGAATTTTTTCTGCATCCTGATTTTCAGCTGAAACAGAAGCATCTCCTGAGAACAGAAACGATTGAAAACTTATATTTTATCATAAATCACTCACACCGAACAGAAATAGAACTTTACCTTGTGTGGAGCCTTGTGGGACTATCGTAATCAGTCACATAGTTCAGGAGGAAGCATTTATAAAGCAGTGTACATCTAATGGTTGACAATATTTTGATAAAAATGTCTTCTCTTTTCCTATACTCTATAAAATTAAGGAACACTACCAACTCCACACTGAAACAGTTCCCAGGTTCGGCAACTAATGACTGTCTCTGCAGAGCCCATTTACCTGAACATCAGCGAGCTGTGACTCTACAGTGGCAGCACTCTTGGCTGCTGCAGAGGCACGGAGTTCAGCTTGCTCCAACTGCTGCTGCGCAGCCTCGGCCTCTTGTGCCAGGCGCGTAGCCCTCTCGGCGAGTTCTGCCCGGGTTCTCTCAGCCTCTGCCGCTTTTGCCTGCAACTCTGCCAAGGCGGCTTCTGCCTGCTTCCTTCGGCGTTCGCATTCTTGCCTGCTGGCCCCGGCAGTTCGCAGTTCTTGGGTAAGGTCTGCGTTCTCAGCCTCTAGCTGCTGTTTTGCTTTTTCTAGGCTCGCCTTTGTCTGAAATTAGTTACATTATTTTAAGAATTTGAAGTTCTGAGCAACAGATGATAAATTTTTTTCTGAAATCATTTTTAAGTATTATTAGCCAACAGCAAAAATCTCATATTCAGACATCATCATCATCATCATCATCATCATCGTCATCATCATCAACAACAAGTTTACCTTCTTGACAGATTCCATCTGTTCATTGATAGCTGCTATCTCTTGGCTATATTTGTGTCTCATTTCTTGCACTGTGACTTCATGGAGAGAGGCTTCCTCCTCCAAAGTTTTCTTCAAGGTTGCCAATTCCTGTGAAAATATTTTGCTGTTTCAACTTTTTTGTTCCCTCATAAAAAAGTTACAAAATTCAGCATTATTAAGCACAAAATATTTGTTATCAGGTACTATTCACACTAGATTACCTCAAATTCTACTTTTGCACACGATGTATGTTGTAAGATTAAATAGACTTCTGGAAACAACTTCTCAACTATAGTCAACAAAAACTTTAGTTATAAAACTCAAAAATTTGTTGTGTTCCACATCATCAAATATGGGAATCATGCACAATTTCAACAACCATTTAGTTACCCAGAAGAAGTGTGAAAACATACCATCATTGATAGTCAACACTTACAAAATTATCTGGTATATGAAAGTTTGTATTACATACACAAAAGGAAGTAACTTTTTTCTCCTTGAAGCAAGTTAGGAAAAATGCTACAACAGAGATCCTCTGCCTATCAAACATGAAAATGGGATTAATAACACTAATGTAAATTAGCCCAACCACTCTGAAGCGTAACGTATCACCTGTTCTCTCTTGGTACGCAACTCTTGTTGGGCAGCTGTTGTGTCTAGAGAGTCGAGCAGCTCATTCTTGAGTGCCTCTAGTTCCTCATTAAGATCCCTCTTTTGTTTTTCTGCCTTGCTGCGTGCAGCTTTCTCAGCTTCCAGGTCTTCTTGAAGCTACAAGAAAAATTTATTAATTTTTCTGCCATGGCAAGAAAAGTGAACATGAAGTAGCAATGATTGTAAAACACACTCCCCCCCCCCCCCCATTAAAATACAAATATTTGTCACCAGTGTCAGTAGTATCACAGCAACAGTGCTTACTAAAATTAATAAATCCATCAAAACAACTAGGAGAGTGTTTATGCTGGAAAAAGCAGATAAACTAGTGTTAACATTTTACTTAGACAATGAATGGGCATCACTTAGTTGTGGTCGAATTAAGTCAGGTGATGCTGAGGGAATTAGACTAGGAATGAGACGCATAAAGTAGTAAAGGAGTTTTGCTATTTGGGGAGCAAAATAACCGATGATGGTCGAAGTAGAGAGGATATAAAATGTAGACTGGCAATGGCAAGGAAAGCATTTCTGAAGAAGAGAAATTTGTTAACATCGAGTATTGATTTAAGTGTCAGGAAGTCGTTTCTGGAAGTATTTGTATGGAGTGTAGCCATGTATGTAAGTGAAACGTGGACGATAAATAGCTTAGACAAGAAGAGAATAGAAGCTTTCGAAATGTGGTGCTACAGAAGAATGCTGAAGGTTAGATCACATAACTAATGAGGAGGTACTGAATAGGATTGGGGAGAAGAGGAGTTTGTGGCACACGTTGTCTAGAAGAAGGGATCGATTGGTAGAGCATATTCTGAGGCATAAAGGGATCACCAATTTAGTACTGGAGCGCAGTGTGGAAGGTAAAAATCATAGAGGGAGACCAAGAGATGAATACACTAAGCAGATTCAGAAGGATGTAGGCTGCAGTAGGTACTGGGAGATGAAGAAGCTTGCACAGGATAGAGTAGCATGGAGAGCTGCATCAAACCAGTCTCAGGACTGAAGACCACAATAACAATAACAACAACAACAACAACAACAGATGTAGCGGAATTATGAGTTAAGTTTATACCAATTGTAAATTGTACTGCAGAAGTATGTCCTGATTAAACAGGAAAGGTTGGAAAAGACCTGCTGGGGTTTAACTACAAACTGCAAAAAAATGCTGAGCAAGCAGATATCGTTGCACTTTCGGGTCGAACAACAGTGCAGAAATGGCGACAAGCAAAAGTTAGATCTTTGTGGATCTGTACAAAGATCGATGTGTGACACATACAACGGCTTCCACAGTTATACTTTAGCGTAAGATCTTGCCGAGAAGGTGAGAAAATTCTGGATATTATATATAATCACTAAGCAGGTCAAAGATTTCTACCCTGTCACTCGCTGACCAGCCTGGTGTGACAATGAAAGACAGCAAAAGGAAAGTCACAGTTTTAAATTTCGCATTTAAGAAATCACTTGTGCAGAAGATTGTGCAGATACACCATCAAATTAGTTGAAAACAATTAACTTGCTGGGCCTGAATGGAATCCCAGTTCGGTTTTATAGAGAGTTTTACAGTGGCCCCTTATTTTGCTTGCATTTATAATGCATATCTCAATCAGCAATAAGTCCCAAGTACCTAGATAAGATGCAGGTCTTGGGGCAAAAGAATGGAGCCAGAAAATGACAGATCAATATCCGTAACATCTATTGGCTGCAGAATTCTCTAGCATATTCTCAATTTGAATATGAAAAATTTCTTTAAAACTGAAGAGCTTTTGTACACAAATCAGCATTCATTTAGGAAACAATGCTCATATGAAATCCAGCTGTCCCTTTTCTCACATGATATCTGTGACTCAGGGATGAAGGTTAACAGACAGATTCCATATTTTTAGATTTCCAGAGTGTTTGACACAGTGCCCTATCGAAAACTGGATGAAGGTTCAAGAATACGAGAGAGGTTCCCAGACTTGAGAGTGGCTTCAAGAATTCTCAGATAATAGAACCCAGTATGATGTCCTCGGTGGTGAGTGCTCATCAGAGACAAGGGTATCGTCAGGACTGCCACAGGAAAAGTAATAGGACAGCTCTTGTTCTCTATATACAAATGATGTGATGGACAGGATAAGCATTAATCTGCAACTGTTTGCTGATGACTCTGTAGTGTAGGGGAAGTATTGCTGTTAGTTGAATGGGGATCACTGCTATCATCAGCAGTGATGAGCGAAAATGAATGCTTTACTGGGATTTTCACTTATCACTGCTGATTCCACTAAATATCCTGCTGCAGCTGATAATAGTGATCCCCTTTCAATTTACATATAATATTTCACAGCTGTAAGATCTGCGTGGTGTGTTCTTTCGAAGGAACAGATGCCACGCATTTCAATATTGCTGTCAAGTGACTGTAGGAGAATACAACACATCTTAAACAGAACTTCTATTTGGCATGATGAATGGCAGTTAGCTCTATAAGTAAAAAAATGTAACCTGATGTCAATCATAGAAAAAACAACACTCTACTGTTCAAATACAGTATTAGTGGCTTGCTGCTTGACATTCATGCCAATTAAATATTCAGGTGATATGAAATGGAATAAGGACATAAAGACAGTAACAGGGACCCATTCTTCAGTAATGCTTGAGTGTTTGGGATCCCCACCAGGTCAGACCAAAAAAAGACAGCGAAGTAGTACAGAGATGTGATGCTAGATTTGTTGCCAGTAGGTATGATCAACTAGCTAGTGTTACTGACACGTTTCATGAACTCAAACGGGAATACCTGGAGGTAATAATGATGATCTTCTTGTCAAATTTAGAGAACAGACATTTACAACTGACTGCAGAACAACTCTATTGCTGCTGACATACATTTCACATGAGGAGCATGAAGACAATAGAAATAAGGGCACCTACAAAGGTTTATAGAAAGTCACTTTCCCCCCCCTCTCCATTCACAAGTATAACAGGAAACGAAAAGCACAATAGTGATATATGTACCCTCTGTACTTGTGGAGTAAGTATGTATGTAAATGCAGGTCACCATAAAATCTTAATATTACAAGGACAGAAACTGATATATCTTAAATTTAATACAGTACTAGTTACAGAGTTGTTCCTCACACCTACCTTCCTCCAATAAAACTATTTCAGAAACTGAGTCTGTGTTGCTAGTATTAAGTTTCACAGAAAATACTACATATGAACAGAACTAAAATACTGAAAGACATAATCAAAATCCATGTCAAAACCTCCATTTACCTCTGCTAATTGTGATTCAAGCTCGCGCAATGCCTTCTGAGATTGCGCTTTGCTTGCTGCCTCTTCATCTATCTTCATAAGTGCCTGTGTTAATTCTTCCTCTCGTTTTCCAAGCTGAAGCTGCATCTCCTCAAGCTAAAAGAATACCAAACTGACATAAATAACACACTTTTCTCTAACATTTATTAATTACTACAAGGTGATGCAAGAAACTGCTGTCAAGACATTAGAGAACTAGTGTAACCAATACTAAACATGATTACATAACTGGTTCTTCACTTTGAAATATGCCTCAGGTATATTAAACAAGCCAGTTAAGATATCAAAATGAGTGATGACTTTACTATCTCAGTACTTTGCTGTCATCAAAGGAATGCTGTGTATATAGAAAGCTCATGCGTATTATAGAGAAACGTCCATTGAATAAAAGCAGGTGAAAATAAATACTGTAAATCAATTTCAAGATTCAAGTAATAGAAACATTCCATTTTTGTAACCAGTGAATGAAATCTAACTAGTTTACTACATATATATATTATTACTAAATAAACATAGGTGGTATGTATCACCCACCTGTATCCGCTTCTCACTGAGCTGCTCGCGAAGATCACTGACTTCGGTTTCAACTTTCCGCTTGCTACGGTCCATCTCTTGACGCTGTTGGTGGTCTTTTAGCAGGCGCTCCTCAAGTTCGGCAATGGTTGCTTCATGTTTCGCCTTTAGCTTGCTGAGATGCTTTGCTTTCTCTTCTTCTTCTGCCAAGGTTTGAGATAGATCTGCTGCTCGTTCTTCTAGAACCTTTTTTTCTTTCAACAGCTGTAATCACGTAAGCAATTTACCCTCACCTTACGAAAATAATAAATATAATTTCTTCTATGAAGGTCACTCAGTACACGGGTTCATATCATTCTAAAAAGAATATACAGCCCAATTAAAATTACTTGATAGTTAGCCATCACTTGCCACTATAATGCTGCCACATCAGCTGCAGGCTACCACTTGGTTGTAGATGACACACAAACATGTGGCCCACTTAACAAATGAGGTTAATGTGTAATCCAGAGCAATGTTGGAAGTGGCCACTGCAACGTATTTCAGGAACACAAGATGTTCTGCCAAAAGCTGATTTTAAAAGTCCAATGACTAAACTGTGGCAGACAAAGCTGTTTTGTAGACCCGAATCTAAATGCATGGCCTAAGCTAAGCACAATCTCACATTGCGCAATGTATCCGAAAAAACAACCTTTGGCAGAATTAAAATCACAATTGCTCTGTTCACGATGATTAAGCTAACCTCTACAAGCAAACTTAAGACAGAAAAAGTTTAGTTTCAGTGCTAAAGCGCACTAATTTCTTTTTATCATTGGTTACCTTAAACTGTCCTCACACGGGCTACAAGGGCTGCTGTGTTACCAGCTGATGGGCAGTCCTCATTGGCACTTAGCTGCAGATTATAGGCAACACAGGCAGATTCCAAATGAAAAAGTAATGACAGGAAGAAAAATAAGTGCAAATAAATGAGTCAATACAATGATGAGAATGACGTGGCAAAGAATTAAAAACAAAAGGAATTACATTTAAACTGACTAACTGAATAAAAATAATAATCCAACTCTCTTGATCAGATAGAAAAGAAAAAAAAATGTTTTTTGACAAGATTTGAACCTATAACCTTCTACACGTCAGGTTAATACAATAAGCACTGCAGTATGCCACAACCCTGTGTTAATGACTGTGGTGGCCCAGTCACAATGATGAATGGCAGCCATCAACAATTCAGCTTCACATGATGATGTGTGAAGCTGACATCATTGTGATTGTGTGTGTGTGTGTGTGTGTGTGTGTGTGTGTGTGTGTGTGTGTGTGTGTGTGTGTGTGTTTTGAAATAAGAAATTAAAGTGACAGACCCATGTCTCGGGATCGAAACACACGAAGAAAGATTGCGAGACACGGAACTGGAAGTGAATTGACCAATTGCGACAGTCTGGCAATGGTGAATGGTTCTGTTGTGATACTGAGTGCTCTGATTGGAGGAAACCTGCTCCAATATGTGAAGTGTCAACTTTCAAGTAATTTTAATCTAACTGTAAGATTGGCATCACATTAGTGACAAAGTGCACTTACTGTGAAGAAGTATTCATGGTTAATTTATTACCTTCTGATTAGTATCATCTGACAATGCCAGATCTTCTTCTAATTTCTTTATTTTGGCATCACATGTAACTTTCTCAAGCTGTAATTTCTGTCTAGCAGCTTCTTCTTCTTCCAGTTGTTCTTCTAAGTCCTAAAAAGAAGAAGAAGAAAAAAAAAAGAGATCATAGGATTTAAACTGTAACAATCAAAATGTAATGCTTGGAAACGAAAATTAAATTCATAAAATTGTCAAAAAATCATGAAGAGCTAGAAAAGCTGGCAGTATTTTCCTTTAAAAGAGCGCAACTCCTATTACAGTCAATGCAAATACTTAAAAACAAAAAAAGGTTCTTCTGCCAGGAGAAACTGAGGAACTGGCCAAGGACAGCTGGTCGCTTGGGTCCTAAGTTGCCAGATGATATTTTAGACAAATGGCAAGCTCGGATGGGAGAATGAAACTGCTTTTGCCCTTTTCAGAGAAATCATCCCAGTGTTTACCTTAACAGTTTAAAGAAACCACGGGAAACCTAAATCTAGATGACCAGATGGGGGATTTGAACTGCTGAACTTCTGAACATGAATTCAGTGTCTTACCACTGCACCACCTAGATTAAGAGGGCCCACTTGGCATGACCACACAACTGTCACTAAGGCTCAAAATAGGGCTTAAGGCACCTTTTTTTCCAATTTTTGAAAGTTAGTGTACGAACTGCATACAAATGTCATTGTAAAAACCGTTTCATTTTTTCGAAAGACAATTTAGAGAGCATAAGCAACTACTGAACTAGTTATAAAATTCCTGCAAATGTCAGCATACAATATTCAGGGAAATTACAGGAATGCTTATCTGAAGCAAAAAACTTCATATGGACATATGCCCTACTCTGGATACTTTCACAGATACAACACATTTAATGTGTGTATGTTTTAGGCCAAAACGGCCTTGCTGTGCTGGTACTGTGCACGGCTGAAAGCAAGGGGAAACTACGGCCGTAATTTTTCCCAAGGACATGCAGCTTTACTGTATGATTAAATGATGATGGCGTCCTCTTGGGTAAAATATTCCGGAGGTAAAATAGTCCCCCATTCGGATCTCCGGGCGGGGACTACTCAGGAGGACGTCGTTATTAGGAGAAAGAAAACTGGCGTTCTACGGATCAGAGCGTGGAATGTCAGACCCCTTAATCGGACAGGTAGGTTAGAAAATTTAATAAGGGAAATGGATAGGTTAGAGTTAGATATAGTGGGAATTAGTGAAGTTCGGTGGCAGGAGGAACAAGACTTTTGGTCAGGTGATTACAGGGTTATAAATACAAAATCAAATAGAGATAATGCAGGAGTAGGTTTAATAATGAATAAAAAAATAAGAGTGCGGGTAAGCTACTACAAACAGCATAGTGAATGCATTATTGTGGCCAAGATAGACACAAAGCCCATGCCTACTACAGTAGTACAAGTTTATATGCCAACTAGCTCTGCAGATGACGAAGAAATAGATGAAATGTATGACGAGATAAAAGAAATTATTCAGGTAGTGAAGGGAGACGAAAATTTAATAGTCATGGGTGACTGGAATTCGTCAGCAGGAAACGGGAGAGAAGGAAACATAGTAGGTGAATATGGATTGGGGGGAAGAAATGAAAGAGGAAGCCGCCTTGTAGAATTCTGCACAGAGCATAACTTAATCATAGCTAACACTTGGTTCAAGAATCATAAAAGAAGGTTGTATACCTGGAAGAATCCTGGAGATACTAAAAGGTATCAGATTATATAATGGTAAGACAGAGATTTAGGAACCAGGTTTTAAATTGTAAGACATTTCCAGAGGCAGATATGGATTCTGACCACAATCTCTTGGTTATGAACTGCAGACTGAAACTGAAGAAACTGCAAAAAGGTGGGAATTTAAGGAGATGGGACCTCGATAAACTGAAAGAACGAGAGGTTGTAGAGAGTTTCAGGGAGAGCATAAGGGAACAACTGACAGGAATGGGGGAAAGAAATACAGTAGAAGAAGAATGGGTAGCTCTGAGGGATGAAGTGGTGAAAGCAGCAGACGATCAAGTAGGTAAAAAGACGAGGGCTAATAGAAATCCTTGGGTAACAGAAGAAATATTGAATTTAATTGATGAAAGGAGAAAATATAAAAATGCAGTAAATAAAGCAGACAAAAAAGAATATAAACATCTCAAAAACGAGATCAACAGGAAGCGCAAAATGGCTAAGCAGGGATGGCTAGAGGACAAATGTAAGGATGTAGAGGCTTGTCTCACTAGGGGTAAGATAGATACTGCCTACAGGAATATTAAAGAGACCTTTGGAGAAAAGAGAACCACTTGTATGAATATCAAGAGCTCAGATGGAAACCCAGTTCTAAGCAAAGTAGGGAAGGCAGAAAGGTGGAAGGAGTATATAGAGGGTTTATACAAGGGCGATGTACTTGAGGACAATATTATGGAAATGGAAGAGGATGTAGATGAAGATGAAATGGGAGATACGATACTGCGTGAAGAGTTTGACAGAGCACTGAAAGACCTGAGTCGAAACAAAGCCCCGGGAGTAGACAACATTCCATTAGAACTACTGACGGCCTTGGGAGAGCCAGTCCTGACAAAACTCTACCATCTGGTGAGCAAGATGTATGAGACAGGTGAAATACCCTCAGACTTCAAGAAGAATATAATAATTCCAATCCCAAAGAAAGCAGGTGTTGACAGATGTGAATATTACCGAACTATCAGTTTAATAAGTCACACCTGCAAAATACTAACGCGAATTCTTTAGAGATGAATGGAAAAACTGGTAGAAGCGGACCTCGGGGAAGATCAGTTTGGATTCCGTAGAAATGTTGGAACACGTGAGGCAATACTAACCTTACGACTTACCTTAGAAGAAAGATTAAGAAAAGGCAAACCTATGTTTCTAGCATTTGTAGACTTAGAGAAAGCTGTTGACAATGTTGACTGGAATACTCTCTTTCACATTCTAAAGGTGGCAGGGGTAAAATACAGGGGGCGAAAGGCTATTTACAATTTGTACGGAAACCAGATGGCAGTTATAGGAGTCGAGGGGCATGAAAGGGAAGCAGTGGTTGGGAAAGAAGTGAGACAGGGTTGTAGCCTCTCCCCGATGTTATTCAATCTGTATATTGAGCAAGCAGTAAAGGAAACAAAAGAAAAATTCGGAGTAGGTATTAAAATTCATGGAGAAGAAGTAAAAACTTTGAGGTTCGCCGATGACATTGTAATTCTGTCAGAGACAGCAAAGGACTTGGAAGAGCAGTTGAACGGAATGGACAGTGTCTTGAAAGGAGGATATAAGATGAACATCAACAAAAGCAAAACAAGGATAATGGAATGTAGTCAAATTAAATCGGGTGATGCTGAGGGAATTAGATTAGGAAATGAGACACTTAAAGTAGTAAAGGAGTTTTGCTATGTAGCAAGTAAAATAACTGATGATGGTCGAAGTAGAGAGGATATAAAATGTAGACTGGCAATGGCAAGGAAAGCGTTTCTGAAGAGGAGAAATTTGTTAACATCGAGTATAGATTTAAGTGTCAGGAAGTCGTTTCTGAAAGTATTTGTATGGAGTGTAGCCATGTATGGAAGTGAAACATGGACGATAACTAGTATGGACAAGAAGAGAATAGAAGCTTTCGAAATGTGGTGCTACAGAAGAATGCTGAAGATAAGGTGGGTAGATCACATAACTAATGAGGAGGTATTGAATAGGATTGGGGAGAAGAGAAGTTTGTGGCACAACTTGACTAGAAGAAGGGATCGGTTGGTAGGACATGTTTTGAGGCATCAAGGGATCACAAATTTAGCATTGGAGGGCAGTGTGGAGGGTAAGAATCGTAGAGGGAGACCAAGAGATGAATACACTAAGCACATTCAGAAGGATGCAGGTTGCAGTAGGTACTGGGAGATGAAGAGGCTTGCACAGGATAGAGTGGCATGGAGAGCTGCATCAAACCAGTCTCAGGACTGAAGACCACAATAACAACAACAACAACATGTTTTAGGGCTAGTGGCTAGCATGTATGTGTCTTACCCAAACAATCTCTCTGGCATTTTATTTTAGACCAACTTCATTAGTTAAGAATATGCAGATATGGTGTATATTTATGGCTTTTGTGTTTGTAGTGCTCCAGCTGCTCTCTAAGACATATTGTTGGCTAAGAGATATTGTTGGCACTTCCCGACGCATCAAAAGTGAATGTGTTAAAAACATGTGTTTTTCAGTTGATACTCTGTGAAACACAAGTTATCATGCTTGCTAACTGTCACACATGTTTAAACTTGACAATGTGTTGAATAATGCAGAAAATAAATAAAATGAGTATTAGTAGTGTTCTATATCAGAAATTATTTGGATTAGATCATATATCCCCGTATCATAACGTTTTGCTTCCAATGAGTGTTCCTGTCATATTCCAGAATGTTTGCCAATGAAAGGGTGATTGTATCTTAATAACAATTCCCAGAGTGCCGAGCAGGTTGTTTTACGGCAGGAAATGAGAAGCAGGTGATTGTTCAAGGAGGTGTAAAAAGTATAAGAAGATGATAAGGTGACGGACAGAAGATAGAATGTGGCAATGAACTGGACTGGACTGTGTGCACTGGACACTAGAACTAGAATAGTGAAAATCTATGATAAGGGTTTTGATGTCGAGCACCAAGTGGCAAGATATTGAGATGGTCACTGCTGGCTGCTGTTCATTCCACTGTGAAGTACAGATAGTGAACTGTGCTTGAGACTATGCTTCTGGAATTTGCTTGAGGTATTACAAACTTTAAAATCTTCAGCTAAAAAGGATCAAGAGAATTATCTTTGGTCTCCATTGCCTGCATTATGGCACATGAAAAATATGAAACAGAACTTTAAGTGATATGTACAAGTAAGTAGAGCTGTAAAACTTGTAAGTGATTTGCTAAGCTAGCTTCTAGTCCACACTTTAAAACTGGACCACTGTGACAAGAAGACTGTCACCTACACATAATGTAAACTAATGGTTAACTTTTCAACAACAACAACATTATTACACAATAGTTGATAGCCAGTGCTCTGATAATGCACTCAACTTCAATTTATCCTGACAACTTTAGCGGGTAAGTACGATGCTTCTTTATCAGTTTCTAGTTTAAAAAATCTACTTCATGTTTTGCAGAGTAAATTCTTGTGTGTTTGTGTAAATTCTTATGTGTTTGTGCATCAACGCAATTTTCCAGTTGTCAAGGTTTGAAATTTGTGTGCACGACCAATGTATTGACACAAACTGCAAGCTACACATGGCAGAATTTGATTTGACTTCAATTTTAAACATGATAGGAAATCTAACACTTAGTGCTGTAGCAACAGCACACTGCTGTAGTTGGTTACGGTTCAATTACAAGTGAAATGCCTTGACCTACTAAACTATTGAGAAAGTGTTCAGATAGTTATTTACAGGGAGACTTCCAGTTTTAACTTTGGATCCAAACTACAGTGCACATTTATTTTCACTTTACAAAGCAATACCAGCAAAACAATAAGCTGTAAAAAATCTTTGGATCTGTTATGTACCAAATCCTGAATCTCTTAATTTGTAGCACAACACTGTCCAATCCATACTTGTTTCTGTATATTAGAAAAAGTTAATTAAACAAATAAGATGGCAATTCAAGTTTAAGCAACACATCTGTGATACTTTAATGTTTAGCTTGTAATAATAACAAAGAACAGTGCATAATTATGATATCTGAAAACAACAGACAAAATCTAGTTATAGGAAATAAAGTAAGCAAATGGCTTGGCCTAAATCAAACTATATTAAATCCAGGATGGAACAACAACAATATGGAAGGGTCAGATTGTTGCTTACCAAACAGAGGCAGCCTAAGACAGACAGGCACAATGAGGAAGAAAACTAGAAATACAATTACAGAAAAAAAAAATTCCCAACACCAAGAAATAATTAATCTACAGTAATGAAATTTCGGGAATACATCTGCCTAAGATTTAACTTTGCAAGACCACAATTAAAGTAAGTATGACAAAAGCCACTACAAACATGACATGCCGGTATATTAACAACCGGTTTAACTGCCAGAATGTTGAATGCAAGCGTAAAAATGTGCAAGTACTGTATTGTGCAGGTGCTGAATATCAGTGTGTGTGACGAGTTCCACACCTGTTGCACTTGGGTGGTTAATGCTGGCTGTTGATGACACTAGAGTTTCCTCCCTATGACATCCCATACATGCTCAATACGAGACAGGTCTGGTGATCGAGCAGGTCGAGGCAACATATCGACACACTGTGGACTGTGTTGTGTTACAGCAGCGGTATGTGGGTGTGCATTGTCTTGTTGGAAAACACGCCCTGGAATGCTGTCCATAAACGGCCTCCTAACACTTGGTCATCTGTGCCACAAGGCAGAACTGCCTTTTGTCAGAAAACACAACAAACCTCTACAGGCTCTCCTCCAATGAGCTCTCACTTGACAACACTAAAGTCACAAATAGCAGTGGTTTGGGATCAGCAAAATGCACACTACAGGGTGTCTGGCTCAGAGCTGTCCTTCAAGGTACTGATTTGTAACATTTTGTCGTGTCACCACAGTGCGAACTGTTGCTCGAATTGCTGCTGCAGACATATTACATTGCACCACATCCGTGCACTGAACACAACAGTCTTTCCTATCGATGGTGCCACATGGCCATCCACGCCCCAGTCTTCTTGGGACCATACCTTCATGTGGCAACCACTGTACAGTGACTACATTCCTGCCCTGATCTCATTCAAACTCAGTGAGTAGTTGCTAACTGTGACTTTGTTGTCTTTTAGGCATTTCTGACTAACATCGACTCACTATGTTGAATCTCAAAGGTAATTAACACTCAATCATGACAAGCATGTATTTAAAGCAAAGCTGATGCGCATCATAATAGTGGCATTATTAGTGCCTGTGTTACCCCATTGGCACAAAATCTGAATAGACATCATTCTTCAGATGTAGAAACACGACTACCAACTTTCGCTTATCTCTCCTCTCCCCCCCTCCCCTCCCCCCCCCTCCTCCTTCAATGTTTTTCAGCTTCAGACAGAGTCCTGCTTCATAACTTCAGAAGTTGAAAACACACACACACACACACACACACACACACACACACACACACACCACTGTCTCTGGGCACTAATGCCCAATTGTGGAGACTGTGGCCCCTTTGACCAAACGCATTATTATTTCTAGCATTCATTTTCATTGTGCCTGTCTATGACTCAATATATCCCCACCATATTACTGTTATTCCTAATGGTTAGGTCTTACGACATAAAAAAACACCCAACAACAACAACAACAACAACAAAGGGATTAGTACTATAAAAAGGAATTACATCTTGTACTGCACGCAAATGTCTAATAAAAATTACTATTCAGAGCCCATATAAGTTGTTAAATTTAACATAAGCAGACTACGGCAAACTTACTTCCGCAAGGGGGAAGAGAGGAGGGATGGGGGTGGTGGAGAGGGAGAGGGGGGGGGGGGGGGAAGAGAGAGAGAGAGAGAGAGAGAGAGAGAGAGAGAGAGAGAGAGAGAGAGAGAGAGAGAGAGAGACCAACCTGTATATTGAGCTGTAGTTTCTTCTTTTCATTGTTTAACTGGGTCACCCTCTCCTCTTCCTCCTCCATGCGTGCCTCCATATCTTGCAAGAGTTCCTCCAGTTCTTGCTTCCGTGCCAACAGCCTTGCACGCATTTCCTCAGCCTCAGCACAGAGCTCTGTCTCTGCTTGCAGCTGTTCAGACAGAGCTATCTTCTCTTCCACAGCCTACATTCAAAAAGAATCATACAACAATATTTTCTTATTGTAATTTATTTCATTCACTCAGCTAATTCTATCAGTAACATCAACTTCGCATTAAGTTAAACATTTAAATTAACATATAACTTTCAATAAGATTAAAATTGACAAGGATGTATGTGCCTGTCGAATTGAAGTACAGTACTACAATGTTTCTTGTCAATAATCATTAGACAGTCATTAAAAAGATTACTTTAGGGGTTCTGAAATTTTACATAGGTACTGTAATGATTCAAGCAATTAGATACTTGACAGATTTAATTTAAGGCTGGAGAAGTACACAAATTATTGGGAACATTTTAATGTGGCAACTAATGACTGCATATAGAGAAGTAGTCACGGTTACTGAAACCATCTGTTGTTATACCCAACTGAATGAATCTGAATATTAGTTCATTCTGAAGTCAGGTGATGAGAAGTATTTCCAGTGGTCAAATCTAAAATATAGGATAGTTTGACATTTTGAATCAGTCTGAGTAGTTAACAGTTTTAAGAGAAAACAATTCCAGAGCTACGAGATGTTCACCATCATGATACATCAATATGTAGCAATATGTAGACCATGCTTGACTTGGAAAGTCCCCAAGGTGTTTAAGAGCATGATCTCATCATAGAGGAGAAAATGAGTGAATAGAATGAAAGAATGGGAATGAAGTTCTCAGGATGAACAAAGAGATGACCTATCAGCAAAAAGACAAATACTTGATATTTCACACTAAAAATCTATGCCACTGTTTGTGTCTTCCTTCAAGTCAGAAAATCACAATACCGTTTTTCATTGTCTCATTTGATGGACAGATATTACAATGGCTCACATTATTGCGAAACTCAATTATTTAATTTGCAGTCAGAAAATCATAGTGCGACAAAGGCATTACAAAAGATAACTGCAACACATTGTACTATACTTATTGTAGCCTATATACAGGGTGGTCCATTGATCGTGACCAGGATAAATATCTCACAAAATAAGCATCAAACGAAAAAACTACAAAGAACGAAACTTGTCTAGTTTAAAGAGCACTATGGTTGGCCCGCTAGATGGCGCTGCCATAGCTCAAACGGATGTCAACTGCCTTTTTTAAAAATAGGAACCCCCATTTTTTATTACATATTTGTGTAATTCGTAAAGACATTTGAATGTTTTAGTTGGACCACTTTTTTCGCTTTGTGGTAGACGGCACTGTAATAGTCACAAACATATGGCTCACAATTTTAGACGAACAGTTGGCTACAGGTAGGTTTTTTAAGTAAAAATACAGAACGTAGGTATGTTTGAACATTTGAACATTTTATTTCAGTTGTTCCAATGTGATACATGTACCTTTGTGAACTTATAATTTCTGAGAACGCATGCTGTTACAGCATGATTACCTGTAAATACCACATTAATGCAATAAATGCACAAAATGATGTCTGTCAACTTCAATGCATTTGGCAATATGTGTAACGACATTCCTCTCAACAGCGAGTAGTTCACCTTTCGCAATGTTCGCACATGCATTGACAGTGTGCTGACGCATGTTGTCAGGCGTTGTCGGTGGATCACAATAGCAAATATCCTTCAACTTTCCCCACAGAAAGAAATCCAGGGATGTCAGATGTGGTGAACGTGCAGGCCATGGTATGGTGCTTCGACGACCAATCCACCTGTCATGAAATATGCTATTCAATACCACTTCAACCACACGCGGGCTATGTGCCAGACATCCATCATGTTGGAAGTACATCGCCATTCTGTCATGCAGTTAAACATCTTGTAGTAACATCGGTAGAACATTACGTAGGAAATCAGCATACACTGCACCATTTAGATTGCCATCGATAAAATGGGGGACAATTATCCTTCCTCCCATAATGCCACACCATACATTAACCCGCCAATGTCGCTGACGTTCCACTTGTCGCAGCCATCGTGGATTTTCCGTTGCCCAATAGTGTATATTTTGCCAATTTACATTACTGCTGTTGGTGAATGACACTTCGTCGCTAAATAGAACGCGTGCAAAAAATCTGTCATCGTCCCGTAATTTCTCTTGTGCCTAGTGGCATAACTGTACACGACGTTCAAAGTCGTCACCATGCAATCCTTGGTGCATAGAAATATGGTATGGGTGCAATCGATATTGATGTAGCATTCTCAACACCGACGTCCTTGAGATTCCCGATTTTCATGCAAGTTGTCTGCTACTGATGTGCGGATTAGCCGCAACAGCAGCTAAAACACCTACTTGGGCATCACCATTTGTTGCAGGTAGTGGTTGACATTTCACATGTGGCTGAACACTTCCTGTTTCCTTAAATAACATAACTATCCAGCGAACGGTCCGGACACTTAGATGATGATGTCCAGGATACCGAGCAGCATACATAGCACACGCCCGTTGGGCATTTTTATCACAATAGCCATACATCAACACGATATAGACCTTTTCCGCAATTGGTAAACAGTCAAACATTTTAACACAGGTAATGTATCACGAGGCAAATACTGTCTGCACTGGCGGAATGTTACGTGGTACCACGTACTTATACGTTTGTGACTATTACAGTGCCATCTATCACAAAGCAAAAAAAGCGGTCCAACTAAAACATTCATATTTCCTGAAGTACTACTCGAATATCGAATATGTAATAAAAATGGGGGTTCCTATTTAAAAAATGCTGTTGATATCCATTTGACGTATGTCAGCGCCATCTAGCGGGCCAACCATAAAATCAACTGGTTTCCCCCATGAGTTTCCTTCTTTGTAGTTTTTTCATTTGATGCTTATTTCGTGAGATATGTGGGCTGGTTACTATCAATGGACCACCCTGTATAGTCATATTCCGTAATGGCAACAGAGCCATGGCACACTGTTTGAAACATAGATGACTGTTACTGTACAATGGTCCATCCACGGCTTTACACCATCCGCTGTTTAGACTCTGATAAACATCCCTCTATTCTCAGTAGCAGACCAGTTATTTGTTCACTTTGGCAACATTCTCCTAAATCATTTTAAGTCTGCACTAAAGACAGCCAAGCATCCATCCTGCAGAACTTCCATCCACGTAAATTTAACTATTCTCTCTAATGAAGATGCTACAAGGGATGCAGGTTTCCAATAAATAGCACTGCTGAGGGTGCAAATGACACTCATCTCCTGCACCATAGGAGAACCTTGCAAGGTTTACTAATATTAGTTTGTAGGTTTCTGTGGCCAGTGTGAATAATGTTTCATAAACTCAAAATGTTTTTGAATATACATCTCATCTCCCATTTTGAACAAAATCAATGAATAAATACACAGAATTTAATGATATGTATTTGGAAAGACAGTGACAGTTGAAGTCACACTGTAAAAATATCTAAGTGTGTCTTGAGGAAAGGACACTAGAGGTGTAATGAAAGTAGAACAGTCATACTAACTACAATCAAAACTATGTCGAACAGTACAAGATAACAGTAAGCCAGGCCAGCATACAAAAGGTTCAAAGCTGTTGCTATTCTTCTTCTTCTTCTTCTTCTTCTTCTTGCAATATGGTCTCTGAAGGACCACAAGTCGCCCCTCCATAAATTCAATTTCCTCCTCCTCCTCAAACTACTTTAGCCTTTATTTTCTTCTGTTACCCTTCAGTACCTCTTACCTCATCTGTCCAACTGGTGACACACTCTTCATTTCCCATATCCTCTCTGTCCATGTGTACTTGCTTTTGCAATTTTCCTTTGCTTCCCTCTTCATCTCCAGCTCTGGCCAATCTTTCTGGAGTTCGACGACTCACTTGGCTCTCATCTTTCCTTTTTCCCCCCTCTGTTGTTTTCCGTACTCTTTTCACCATTGTCACTATATTGTCCTGATCACATGTCTGGCAAATATTGCCCCTTTTAGTCAGATTTTGTCTGATTTTGTCATCTTGCTCTCGTACAGTTCTTCTGCAGGTACGCACACCCATCTCACACCACCTCTATTAGAGCCTCGTGTTTTCTGAAGTATTTTCCTCTTGTTTTTCTAAACCCAGGCCGCTGAAACATGTCACTTCAAGGTCGCTCCCCAAGTGCCCTAGAGTTTGTAGTATAACTAACAAATAAGTGAGGAGCCCGAGTCGCCGCGTCTACTGAACCAATAACAGCACCGAACAAAAGCGGTTTCGGCATCAACACTACCATGTTGCTGGCTTCTGTGTAAACATTGTATGTTAGAGTGCGAATGCCTGCTGTTTTGTTACCGCCTGACTACAGTTTTTGTTTGTTAAACAATGCACCTTGGAGTGCCATGAAATAGTCAGCCTTTGGAATTACTACAGAGGACACCTGAGTTTTACGAGCAAGAAAAAGAATTTTTTTCTGTTCATGGGCATGTGTCAATTCCTGCCGATAAAGTTTTAGAGCATACCTCGAAAACTCTAGGACTCGGTGAAAGAACCGTTATAAGGAAAGTGGTGCTACTTCAAGACTTACAAGACAGTGAAGTAAACAGTGTGGAAGAAACAGTGTGATTTTAAGTACTCTGGGCAAGAAAAAGAAGTAGCCTCGTCCTATTACAGATACTGATTCTTTCCAAACCGATGCAATTCGTCGGCACATATATGTATACTATAAAAGGAAAGAATACCCCACATTAGCGAAGTTGCTAAATTCCTTAAAAGAAAGTGAACTTTTCTCAGGGGTGAAAATGTCACTTAAGACGATATTAAAAAGAATGGGCTTCCGTTTTAAAAAGTTAGATGGACGAAAACTGTTACTAGAAAAAGCTCATGTCATTGCAGCTCGTACCATTTTCTTACACAAAATTGTAGATAAGAACATACACTCAGTCATATGGTTAGACGAAACCTGGGTCAACGCTGGAGAAGCAGTTGAGAAATGCTGGACAGATGATACTCCAAATAGCAACGGTCATCAGCCAACAGGAAATGGATCACGATTAACTGTGGCCCATGCTTTACTTTTACTTTTACTTCCCGTGTGGGGTTGCTAGTCCCCCATCGGGCGCCTCCCCGGGCGCCCATGCACGCTCTTCAAATGGCTTTGTGCCTGAAGGACTTCTAATTTTTTGATTGAAAAAAACTGATGACTATCATGAGGACCACCCACAGTTCCTATAGTGGTTTAAAAATTTGTTGCTCCAGTTTAGAGTCCCGACAGTTTTTGTGATGGACAATGCACTGTACCAGCCCGTGATTTTAGATAAAACTCTGACCACTGGTGACCGTAAAGAAACTGTGGTGCAGTGGTTGCAGGTGAGAGACATTGCTGCGGACATGAGCATGACAAAACTGCTGTTATACTCGCTCATGAAACAAAATAAGCCTGTGACACCTAAATATGTTGTAGATGAAATTGCAAGCGAACAGGCCACTTGGTAATTAGGCTACTGCCCTATCACTGTCATTTTAATCTAATTGAATTGGTTTGGAGTGAAGTCAAGGCATACATTAGAAGTAACAACAAGACTTTTACTATAACAGAAGTGGAAAGACTGCTACATGAAGGTCTTGCTACTGTAGACACTACCTCATGGAGGAAGAAAATAGACCATGTTGCTAAACTGATAAGAGAAGCAGACTATATATGGCATTATAAATGAAAATGAACAGTTAATGATTTCCCTTAATGATCATCATCATCATCATCATCATCATCATCATCATCATCATCATCATCATCATGAAGACAATGGTTTTGGTGCTTGGTGTCTTCTCGTGTTTTTCAATCGCTAGCGGTATTCGATACCATTGCCTTGTTGTAGGCAGGCATGCGTCAGACCCAACCCTTGAGCCTATCTCATTTATATTGTCAAGTTGTGTCTTTGCATCTTCATCTGTCTGTCATGTCATTTGCAAAGGTTGTGCAGTCCACTTAGTCCTCCTTTCGTTTATTCTCCCCCCACTGTGTCTCTGGTATTCTCATTTTCTTTTGTATTGCTTTCCACCACCTGATCAATCTGTTCAGTAATGTGCTGAACAAAACTGGTGACAATCTCCCTATTTGGTAATGGTCTTTATATCAAATTCTTCAACAGTTATCCTCAGATCTCACCCTTTTGTTTTCCATTATTAGTTCTCGTGTAGTGCTGTTTAGTCCTCTGTCCCTCAGGACACATCCAAGAGAGTGTGTTTGAGTCGTATGCCTTTCTGAAGTCCACAAATGTTACTACCTTCTCTTTCTTCTTTACGACCCTAAGTTATATCAATTGTTTCAGGGAGAATGTCTGTTCCATGCCTCTTCTCTTCTTAAATCCCTCTTTATAGTCTCCTATAATCTCTTCAGAAGCAGTTTTGACAGTGCTGTGTAGCCAACCTCTAGTTCTAATATTCCTCTATAGTACTGTGTATCCCTCTTGTCCCCTTTATCATGCATTGGCACAATGATCACATTCTTCTATCACCCTTTAGCCTCCAAATCTGGGAGGTAATTTTTTCAAGTTGTCACCTCCCCAGTTTCACATCAGCTGCTATCCCATGTTCTCCTGTTGCCTTATGATACGTAAAGTCAAGAATTATCGACAACAAATTTTCACATCTAACAGATCAATGTTGAACACTTTTACACATTAAAGGAAAAAGATTTATCTGCATTTGCACACTTCAGACCTCTGAAGGTTGATCTGCATAATTTCCCATTATCTGTACATAATAATCTATACTTCAAGTAAAAGTTACGTGGTATATGCTAATATATTTGACTGAAACAGTTCCCAGCAATGAATGAGTGGGTTTTCAAGTCTGACAATATCTTTCTTATATTGTTTCTCAATAAAGCAACAATTTTGCTAAGTTTCTGCCTTGCTATCCACTGTCTCTCTCTTGCAATATGAACATTTCATTTACTGCCAGATCAGATGAGCATCCTGCATTTGAATTCCATAATTCACTTACATCATTTCACAGCAGTTAAAATTATTTTATTCTGTCATCTTCTAATATTATGATTAAATTACCATCTATTTATAGAAGCATTTACATTTATTTTACTATGCGCAACCTCCTATCCTTCCCCATGAACCATGGACCTTGCCGTTGGTGGGGAGGCTTGCGTGCCTCAGCGATACAGATGGCCGTACTGTAGGTGCAACTACAACAGAGGGGTATCTGTTGAGAGGCCAGACAAACGTATGGCTCCTGAAGAGGGGCAGCAGCCTTTTCAGTAGTTGCAAGGGCAACAGTCTGGATGATTGACTGACCTGGCCTTGCAACATTAACCAAAACGGCCTTGCTGTGCCGGTACTGCGAACGGCTGAAAGCAAGGGGAAACTACGGCCGTAATTTTTCCCGGGGGCATGCAGCTTTACTGTATGGATAAATGATGAAGGTGTCCTCTTGGGTAAAACATTTCAGAGGTAAAATAGTCCCCCATTTGGATCTCCGGGCAGGGACTACTCTGGAGGACGTCGTTATCAGGAAAAAGAAAACTGGCGTTCTACGGATCGGAGCGTGGAATGTCAGATTCCTTAACCGGACAGGTAGATTAGAAAATTTAAAAAGGGAAATGGATAGGTTAAAGTTAGACATAGTGGGAATTAGTGAAGTTCGGTGGCAGGAGGAACAAGACTTTTGGTCAGGTGAATGCAGGGTTATAAATACAAAATCAAATAGGGGTAATGCAGGTGTAGGTATAATAATGAATAAAAAAATAGGAGTGTGGGTTAGCTACTACAAACAGCATAGTGAACGCATTATTGTGGCCAAGATAGACACAAAGCCCATGCCTACTACAGTAGTACAAGTTTATATGCCAACTAGCTCTGCAGATGACGAAGAAATTGAAAAAATGTATGATGAAATAAATTATTCAGATACTGAAGGGAGATGAAAATTTAATACTCATGGGCGACTGGAATTCGGTAGTAGGAAAAGGGAGAGAAGGAAACGTAGCAGGTGAATATGAATTGGGGTTAATAAATGAAAGAGGAAGCCACCTGATAGAATTTTGCACAGAGCACAACTTAATCATAGCTAACACTTGGTTTAAGAATCATGATAGACGGTTGTATACATGGAAGAACCCTGGAGATACTAAAAGGTATGAGGTAGATTATATAATGGCAAGACAGAGATTTAGGAACCAGGTTTTAAATTGTAAGACATTTCCAGGGGCAGATGTGGACTCTGACCACAATCTATTGGTTATGACCTGTAGATTAAAACTGAAGAAACTGCAAAAAGGGGGGAATTTAAGGAGATGGGACCTGGATAAACTGAAAGAACCAGAGGTTGTACAGAGTTTCAGGGAGAGCATAAGGGAACAATTGACAGGAATGGGGGAAAGAAATACAGTAGAAGAAGAATGGGTAGCTCTGAGGGATGAAGTAGTGAAGGCAGCAGAGAATCAAGTAGGTAAAAAGATGAGGGCTAGTAGAAATCCTTGGGTAACAGAGGAAATATTGAATTTAATTGATGAAAGGAGAAAACATAAAAATGCAGTAAATGAAGCAGGCAAAAACGAATACAAACGTCTCAAAAATGAGACCGACAGGAAGTGCCAAGTGGCTAAGCAGGGATGGCTAGAGGACAAAGGATGTGGAGCCATATATCACTATGGGTAGGATAGATACTGCCTACAGGAAAATTAGAGACCTTTGGAAAACAGAGAGCCACCTGTATGAATATCAAGAGCTCAGATGGAAACCCAGTTCTAAGCAAAAAGGGGAAAGCAGAAAGGTGGAAGGAGTATATAGAGTGTCTATACAAGGGCGATGTACTTGAGGACAATATTGTGGAAATGGAAGAGGATATAGATGAAGATGAAATAGGAGATACGATAGTGCGTGAAGTGTTTCACAGAGCACTGAAAGACCTGAGTCGAAACAAAGCCCCGGGAGTAGACAACATTCCATTAGAACTACTGATGGCCTTGGGAGAGCCAGTCCTGACAAAACTCTACCATCTGGTGAGCAAGATGTATGAGACAGGCGAAATACCCTCAGACTTCAAGAAGAATATAAAAATTCCAATCACAAAGAAAGCAGGTGCTGACAGATGTGAAAATTACCGAACTATCAGTTTAATAAGTCACAGCTGCAAAATACGAACACGAATTCTTTACAGACGAATGGAAAAACTGGTAGAAGCCGACGTCGGGGAAGATCAGTTTGGATTCCGTAGAAATATTGGAACACATGAGGCAATACTGACCCTATGACTTATCTTAGAAGAAAGATTAAGGAAAGGCAAACCTATGTTTCTAGCATTTGTAGACTTAGAGAAAGCTTTTGACAATGTTGACTGGAATACTCTCTTTCAAATTCTGAAGGTGGCAGGGGTAAAATATAAGGAGCGATAGGCTATTTACAATTTGTACAGAAACCAGAAGGCAGTTATAAGGGTCAAGGGACATGAAAGGGAAGCAGCGGTTGGGAAGTGAGTGAGACAGGCTTGCAGCCTCTCCCCGATGTTATTCAATCTGTATATTGAGCAAGCAGTAAAGGAAACAAAAGAAAAATTCGGAGTAGGTATTAAAACCCATGGAGAAGAAATGAAAACTTTGAGGTTCGCCGATGACATTGTAATTCTGTCACAGACAGCAGAGGACTTGGAAGAGCAGTTGAATGGAATGGACAGTGTCTTGAAAGGAGGATATAAGACGGACATCAATAAAAGCAAAACGAGGATAATGGAATGCAGTCGAATTAGGCCGGGTGATGCTGAGGGAATTAGATTAGGAAATGAGACACTTAAAGTAGTAAAGGAGTTTTTCTATTTGGGGAGCAAAATAACTGATGATGGTTTAAGTAGAGAGGATATAAAATGTAGACTGGCAATGGCAAGGAAAGTGTTTCTGAAGAAGAGAAATTTGTTAACATCGAGTATTGATTTAAGTGTCAGGAAGTCGTTTCTCAAAGTATTTGTATGGAGTGTAACCATGTATGGAAGTGAAACGTGGACGATAAATAGCTTAGACAAGAAGAGAATAGAAGCTTTCGAAATGTGGTGCTACAGAAGAATGCTGAAGATTAGATGGGTTGATCACGTAACTAATGAGGAGGTATTGAACAGAATTGGGGAGAAGAGAAGTTTGTGGCACAACTTGACTAGAAGAAGGGATCGGTTGGTAGGACATGTTCTGAGACATCGAGGGATCACCAATTTAGTATTGGAGGGCAGCGTGGAGGGTAAAAATCGTAGAGGGAGACCAAAAGATGAATACACTAAACAGATTCAGAAGGATGTAGGCTGCAGTAGGTACTGGGAGATGAAGAAGCTTGCACAGGATAGAGTAGCATGGAGAGCTGCATCAAACCAGTCTCAGGACTGAAGACCACAACAAACAAAACAACCTCCTATCATCATCATGTGAAGAGAGAGACCTAATTTAAATGAACAATCTGCCGTACAGAAAAAAACAGAGCACATTCAAATTTGTGCGGATTCAGTTAGAACTTAATAAAAGCATAATATAGTCTCTCATGCGAGATTATTAATAAGTTCCCTTAACATTTTTCCTACATTTTTTGTGATATCCATGTCATATGAACAATCACACCTTTATCAGCCTAATAGCCACATATTTTCTTTTCTTTTATACACACTATGCTATTATTCCAAGAACAATCAGTATACGAATAAAAAAAAATGGAAATGGTTGTATGCTGCTGCTACACTATCTCAGTTGTTGCTATTACAGTAATTATCTAAGGGTAAGACCCTAGCATAACTGAGTACTGACCTGCTGAAACTTGCGCTCATATTCTTGGGCAGTACGCAACTGTTGATCCAGTTTATCACGCACTTGACGTAGTTCATCTTCCTTCTGGCTCAACTTCTCCTCTTGCTTTGTAACCTCTAGCAATGGCTTCACTTTTGTATAAAGTCTCCACCACTGCCAGTTGCGTAACTTCAAATATGCTGCACAGTTCCGCTGGATGATGCGGATTGCATTCAGCTGCTGAGTTCGTTTCTGGAAATTCCTGTTAATTGGAAAAAATCAGGAAGGTTTCAAAAATCTGAGACACAAAATATCACTGCAGTTAACAGACAACAATAACCTAAACCATATTATTGTTATTACCACAACTAATTCTGTTATTAAAGACTGATTTTGTAATGTAATCCATCACAGTACAGCTTGATAAGGTACCTGGAAGTTCAATGTTGTTTCACCATTTTTGTAAACGTTTTTAAAAACTGCCATCATATGCTATAAATGACATTGGTGCTTTAATTATTAATGAAACACACAAACAAATATTAAGTGAGTTTATATGGCAAAAACAAATTTCATAGCTAAGAAATCTTGCAAGGTGTCTTCAAATCCCTCCTGTATTCAACCTTTATATATTGATGATGACAACAGTACAAAATCAGTATATTTTGACTACTACTGATGGTCAACAGAAACTTTCTCTCTTTCCCATCACTTTTATAGATAGTATCTTTTACCGCAACATTTTAAGTTCGTCAATTAGGCTAGACATCTAAGCATTTCATAGCTAACCACTAAAACACTTTCATATATTGAGCAGCATTATACCTCCTTGCTAGATATCCTCTGCAGAATGCCTGGAAGTTGACAATGAGATCTGTAATCTTGTAGTCCCGTTCTTCTTCCAAATGTGCTAAAACACCAGCACGGAAGAAAATCTTTGATTGTCCTATCCTGAAGAGATTTGGGTCAAGTTCCAGAGCTTGAATCTGAAGAGGAAAATAAAATGAAGTGATTAATGACAAAGGAATAAATATTACATTAATTTTTATTTAAATGTAAATATTACATTGGACAGAGGTCTACACATTGACAACCAACATACCATTTTCTCGCACGCCTTTTTTCCATCCATAAATCCCTTAGGGATAACATTTGGCGTCAGCAGCTCATATCTGTAACAAGTGACATTACACAATGAGGTTGCGTAAGATAAGCAATTAAGTTTCAAACAATCATTGCAAAAACAGACCAAATATTCCCAAAATCAATCAACAGCAAAGTTCAAAGCAATCCCAAGTAATTTTGTAATAATTCTATAGCCCCATTTTGCATTTCTTTATCATACATTAGTATGTGGTATACTTTTCTGGATTCTTTGAATTATAATGTGTAAGAGATTGGAATATCTTTATTATTTACAATTCTAAACTGAGCTGAAAACTATTTGAATAATTTAAAGTTAGACACAAAATTTTCCTATCAAATCGGTTTGACACGCTACAAGAGATTGACAGAGTCATAAATTATTTCACACACTTCTGTGATAGCTAGTATCCTCACTGTAATTTTATGTTATGAGAAAATGCTCTTGCAAAGCCAGTATTTGAACGAGAAACATTCTACAACATGCTGCAAGTTAGCATAAGAAATCACAAGAAATTTAAATAAAATAATAATTCACACAAAAAAAACTATTATCACAAAAAGTAAACTCCTCTCAGCAATAACAAAAATGACGTGACATTTGTGCTGAAGTTCAGCAACATTTATGTGCTCTATACATTAATCACCTTTGCCGGAATTCCTGGAATGGTATTCTGTTAGGGAATCCCTGTCTACAAATTCGAATGCCCTCTAGGACACCATTACAACGCAACTGATCCAGAACTAGAGGTGCATCAATTTTCCCAGCTCGCTTCTCATGGTTTGGAATTATACAGCGAACAAAGTTTGGGTTTGTGTTCCTCAGAGTAACCATGAGACGTGCCAGTTGCTCCTTATACAACTGTGACACAGTCCTGAACATTCCCTTCCGTGTGCGTGCACCAAATTGCGTGTCTGTCAATGCCTGCTGGGCCATACCCACAATTTCAGCTGGAAGAAGAGGAAGAACAAGTAGTAAATACAACAGTCCTGTGCTAAGACTCAAAATTATAACAAAGTTAACCATTAAAATAGACTTTGGGCTCAGAAAAATGCAGGAACATTTGTGGCTGTACAGTCCCTTCAACTTATCATAGGAGATAGGTTGAAGAAAGGCAAACCTATGTTTATAGCATAGATTTTGAACTTCACAACACTTTCCTGGGTAGATGTGAACTGTGGCCATAATTTATTGGTTATGCACTGCAAATTAACACTGAAGGAATTTCATACAGATAGGAAATTAAGGGGGTAGTATCTGCATAAACTGGAAAAAAAAAAAACAGAGGTTGCTGAGAGTTTTGAATGGAGCATCAAGTACTGATTCACAGAAACAGGGATGCAAAACAACAGATGATGAATGGGCAGCCTTCATATATGAATCGGTGAAGGCTGCAGAGGATAAAATAGGCAAAAGGACAAGGCCAGAATCTAATTGACAAAAGGAGAAAATTAAAAGAGGAAGCAGGCAAAAGTAAATGCAGACATCTGAAAGATGTGACTGACAAGTTATTCAAAATGTGAAAAACAAGAATGGCTAGGTGAGAAATTGATGGATGTAGAAACACCTATGGGTAGAGGAAAGATAAGTGCAGCTTATAGGAAAATTAAGGAGACCTTTGAAGAAAAGGGAAGTAACTGTATGACTATCAACAGCTCATGTGGAAAGCCTATTCGAAGCAAATTAAGAAAGAGCAAAAAGTGGAAGGAATATGTAGATGGTCTATATAAGGGAAACAGACTTGAAGCCAATATTATAAAAAGATAATAAGAAGCAGGTGAAGATGAGATGTACTGTAATAATGTGACAGAGCTCTGAAAGAAATAAGTCCTCTGGAGTAGACTACATTCTGTCATAACTACAGATCTCCTTGGGAGGGCCAATTATGAAGAAACTATTCCACCTGGTGTACAAGATGTATGAGAAAGGTGAAAAACCCTAACATTTTAAGCAGAAAGTAATAATTCCAGTTCCGTAGAAAGCAGTTGCTAACATGTGTGAATATTACTGTACTATCAGTTAAGTAAGGTAAATCATGCTTGCAAGAAAGTAACAAGGGTTATTTACAGAATAATGGAAAAACTGGTATATCCCTGGAGATCACTTTGGGCTCGGAAAAATGCAGGTATCAAGGTGAAGAAGTAAATATTTGAGATCTGCCAATAACAATGTAACTCTATCCAAGATAGCAAAGGACTTGCAAGAGTAGTTAAATGGAAAAAAAAGATATCAGCAGAAGTAAAATAAGGGCAATGGAATGTGGTCAAATTAAATCAGGTGATGAATTAGATAAGAATATTAGGAAATTAAACACAGAAAGTAGTAGTGTTTTGCTATTTGGGTAGCAAAGTAGCTTATGATGGCCAAAGTAGAGAGAAAGGGGGGAATTTTTTAACACTGAATATAAATGTAACAGTTAGGACATCTTTTCTGAAGTTATTTGTATGGAGTTTAGCCTCTTATGGAAGTGAAGTGTGGGCAGTAAGCAGTTCTGGTGAATATCATGATAGGCCATCCACCAGATGCCATTAAAATGGATAGCAAGAGTTCATAAGATCATCTGTTGATTACACGACACCTATTCACTGAAATGTCTTTGTATTAAATTTGGGAGCTGTCCAGTTGTGAGGTTCAGATAGCATATTTGAAAAGAAGTAAATTAGGAGGGCTTAGGAAGTTTGTAAGTCACTTTGTAACATCATCTGAAATTATTTTCTGCTTATCTATGAATTTTTGGGATTCTGAAAATGTTTTGTGAAAGTATTTGAAAGCTCAATGTTTTTACATATTAATATTCTTTGAAACATATGAATCAGTAATATAGATAATCTTTTCTGAATTGCTTTACAGTCGTAAAAAAATAGGTATCATATGTTAATCTTATGGTTTATTGTTAAACTTCTGATAAATGAAAAATTCTTTTCTTCAATTTGCTTATGATATTCTGACATTATTCACGCCCCCCCCCCCCCCCCCCCCCCACACACACACACACGAGTGGCTGCATACTCATCACTTTTCCAAGCAGTTTCCTTACTAACTACTGACCCTGGAAACGCCCAAATTTTGTCTCCCCTCTCCCAGTCTTCACTTTTAGTCACATAGAAACCTGTGTGAAATAAGTTGTTATAAATTTCACAGGCCTATAATAAGCTTTCTATGTACATTTCGCTTTTTTTGTTTCGTTGTGGTTACAAGAACATTTCTTACTGTGCAATTATAGTGGGCACACACAATGAATAAATCATAATCTTCACTGTATCGCATCAAAAATTTGACAGCACACTAACCGATTTAGTAACTTCTGTTGAAACTGTGATCTTTGTAAGGATAACTGTCGTAATTAATAAAATAAGTACTTGTAAATTTTGTCAAAGTAAAGCAGTTTTTTTTAAAAATGCCCACTGAAATTAGAAGCTAGAATTTGAATGCCAGTGCTAGCAGTGTAACCAGTTGCAAGGAAAAATCGCTAACATATTTATTACTTCTAAAGGTCTACATAAAATTATTTTAACACAAATTACTATGGCAACAGTCAATAAGAGGAAAACATAAGACATCATTGATACTAAATAGGTAATTTCTCTTACGTTGGTAGAGAATTAGAGGAGTGTAACAATTTGTTATGAAGTATCCTCCATCCATTCCCAGAAAGCAACAATAAATTTAAACACCTATTCCAATAGTAGCAAAACAGCAAAGATTACAGACAGTAAGATAAGAACATATTTAGTTTTATAGTAAATTACTCTATAACAATACTAGTGATATAATATAGTTATGTGATATAAAACTGACATGCTCACCACCTTGGTGACATCCATAATTGTCATCAAATAAGGATTATATGTGTACAAAAATGTATCAGACACCCTGTACAAGAGCTGACAAGGACTGTGAAAGAAATCATCTCATGTTCAATGGAGACAACACGGGATTCATCTCTATGAAATTAGATACTACAAAATCTTTAATCTGTATTTTTGGATGGGGATTTGATGCCTAGTCCTACTAAATTAGAGTTCAACACACTGAACACGGCGCCACCTTACTTTACGGGCCTCCCACAGTGCTAAGACAATGCACAAGAATATTTGTCTCTCTCTGATGTTTCTTCATGTTGAGGAACCAGATTTATCAGATTCCTATTCTTTCTTTAACTGATGTGTACAATATATGGTATCTCAAAAGAAAATTTATACTTTATGTGCCAAAATAAAATAGAGGTTGATGTCTATTGATAATATACTCTTATTATGATAATATACTCTTATTATGGAAATATACAGTTTAGGACTTTATTTCTTAAAAATAATATCATTTAAACGCAATCCAGCATGCCTTCGGCACTCATTTAAATGATTAAAAAAATTTTGCACGACAGCTCGGCATATAGACAAAAAGACGGTTGCCACTTCACTACGGATATTTTCTTTGAATTTCTCCAGATAAATCGGATTATTGACATACGCTTTACATTTGAGATATCCCCATACAAAAAAATTCATGGGGCTCAAATCTAACTCTGTGGGGGCCAATTAATGTCACCCCTCCTGGAGATCAACTTGTCAGGGAAAATGTCATGAACTTACAGTATAGATGCATTGGATGCATGTTCTGCGGCTCTGTCTTGCTGATGCAATATTCTTTGGTTATAACCAGGAAAGTTTTGAAATGCAGGCACCAAAAAGTCATAACATCATCACATAACGTTCCGAATTCACTGTAACTGAACAACTGCTCTCGTCCTTGTGGAAGTACGGGCCAATTATTCCTCAAGCCAATATCGCAGCCCATACAGTAAATTTTGGCAAAAGAAGAGGTTTCTTATGCTTTAGTTCAGGATTCATTGCACTCCAGCACTGGTAACTCTGCTTACCATCATGGCCATTCAGCCAAAAATGAGTCTGATAGAAAAGGAGATGATAAATGAAGGGCCCTCAGTCAATATCATTAATGAACTGCAACCTATGTCTGCCATCTTGGGACTTAAATTCTTGCACCAATTGGATTTAGTACGGTGCAGTTTAAGGTCTTTTTGTAGCAGTTGCAGGAAGTGTTGGGGAGTGAGTACCAGGTCATCAGCATCGTGAAGCTTAGTGCAAGGCTGGCTCAGGTAACTGACACCATAGAGGAGTTAAGTAGGAATTTTATGAATGAGGATCAGGTGGTGATACTGGTTGGAGCAGGGAATAGTCTTGATAGAGACAGGGAATATGATGTAGATTTGACCTGGTAAAGACAGCTGCTCAAACTGGTGGCACTAATGTGCATTTCGTGCAACTATTTCTGCGTCATGATCGGCCTCCTCTTTAAAAATGTTATTAAGAAGGCAAAGAGTATGTGGTGTGCAACAGAAGAGCTAATTCACAGGATAAAATTAAAAGTATATGGTCAATTGTGAAGAAGTGTCTGGTCAGCAGCACAGGGTCAACAATGTAAAGTCAGTCAGTAGTGAAAATATTTCTGTTACTGATAAATCAGATATATGTACAGTATTTCACAACCATTTTATGAGCATTACTGGTGAATTAAATAAAAAATTTTGTTTCTATAGGAAATCACGTAACTCTCTTGGAAAATGGCTTCCGAGACGGTCTGAAATACTCCTCTGTGATACTGAAAAGGGGGAGATTGAGCGAATAATTAAATCACTGCAGACTAAGGACTCTCGTGGATATGATGGAGTGCCTAGCAGCCCCATTCTTGTAATTTCTCCTTTGGGAATGGTCAGTTTCCTGAACAATTTAAGTATTCAGTAGTAAAGATGCTTTATAACAAGGGAGAAAAGGATAAAGTAGAAAACTGTAGGCCTATTTCTACACCATCAGCGTTTGCTAAAGTTATTGAAGAGGCTGTATATGTAAGGATAATTTATCATTTTATATCACATAATTTGGTATCAAACAATTAAAAATTCAGGATGGAATGTAACAATATTATGAGAAGGAAGTTGCTACTCACCACATAGCAAAGCGCAGAGACTCTGCCATCTCTGCTATATGGTGAATATGCTGTCAGATGTACAGTTCGGCTTTAGAAGTCGTTTAACGATTGAAAATGCTATATTCTCTTTTCTCTGCGAGGTACTGGATGGGTTAAACAAAAGGTTTTGAAGGCTACACACATTTTTTGATTTAACTAAGGTGTTTCATTGTGTTGATCTCAAAATATTGCTCCAGAAGTTGGACCATTACGAACTGTGGGGAATAGCTCACAATTGGGTCACCTCTTACTTGAACAACAGACAACAAAAGATCATTATTCACAGTGTGAGAACAGCTGTGATGTGGGGTCTGAATGGGGTGCGGTCAAAGAGGGGGGTGTGGGGGGGGGGGGGGTGTACCCCAGAAGGGATCAGTGTTTGGGCCACTCATGTTCCTTATTTACATAAATGATATGCCTTCTAGTATCACAGGTAACTCCAAAATATTTCTGTTTGCTGATGACACTAGCTTGGTCATTTCTTGTTAACAATATCAGCTTATTCCCAAGAATAAGCAGCTTTCACTCAGTTAATACTCAGCAGAAATCTAACCTGCATTTGGATCAGACTTCCTTAACTCTTGTGCAGAAATATGTGCAGTATACTGCCGCATCCATTTTCAATAAGCTACCATGAGAAGACCAGAATTCAAAAATCTTAGCAGTAATCCACATGCTTTGAAATCTGAACTGAAGAGTCTCCTCATGGGTCAATCCTTTTATTCTGTTGAGGAGTTCCTTGAAAAATTACACTGATTCTTATGTGATATAATTGACTGCATTTACTGAAACTTATAGCTTGACTTTTTTTTGGGTTCATAAACATTTATTTTTATCTGTTATTGCTTTTATGCTGTAATTTCATGTACTGATACATTCCATGACCTTTGAGATTTGCTCCTCAATTTCGTCCTACAGAACTTTAAGTGTAAATAAATAAATTTGCTGCAGTGACAATCTATGCACATTTGAAGGACACGCATGCTTATAAATGGAGAGGTTAGGACTGTCACAAACAACCAATTTATACTCTCCAAGGATTCGCCCATTCTTTATTACCTGGGTCACCCAGATTTCAGTTTGGGCAGTATTGAGCTGGCCTCCTCAAATGTTTTGATTCATTTCCAGATACGGGGAACACATGGGGCATCATTCACATTATGCAATCTACAATCACTGCAAAATTCCCCTCATGCTACAGTTTCCAAATCACAGTTTTTTATAATTCTGGCACACAGAATGTGCAGTCGCTCCTGAGAAGTGCTCTATATCAACTGAACTCTTAAAAGCCATGCAAGTGATAAACATTTCCTCCCCTCCGTTCTTCTCTGATTTGTTGTGCATGCACAGAGGTCTTCAAATATATAAACTTTCTTTTGACACACAATGTATAAAGAGAAAATATTGTAACTTTTTTGTATTCATTTCTTTACGTTAAGATCTTTAAACAACTGTTGAAATTCTAAAAAAAAGGTATGCTAGAAAAGAAATTCTTACCCATGGAAAAAGATGGTCTTAACTGAACCTCAGTTTGTGGGTATCAATTAAAATTTCACACAACCATTTGCACTGATCAAAGAAGGATGGTGAAACAAAGGGTGGTGTTCAATTTAGTTATTTCTTGACGGCAATGAAGTGATAAAGAATCAATAATAAAAATACTTTTTCAACAGCAATTACTAAGTTCAGAAACTAACTTTCAATACATCTACAAGACATGTCAATGCCTAGAGAACACACAACTTAATGAAGAATCTTTAGGCTCTTATATTACTGACATGACAAAGATAATATAGACATATTTCAAGTTGAAGTATTTTAAATTTCAAACTTTTAAGTATTTTGAGTCATTTTGGTTTATGTTGTCTCAGTTTTAACAACATGATGTAAGTTATGTTCATCATACTCAGTGTATCAAATAGGTTCAAAAATTTCATCATACTCAGTGTATCAAATATGTACAAAAATTTCACCAAAGGTTTCTGTCTTCAGCACATTTCTATTAAAAAAAAACTGGAGTAAGTTTGTTATTACCACCATCTAACCAAAACTTGTATGAAATAAATTATACGTACCATCTTTCCATATTTGCACAACAAAGGAGTCCTGGGAAGCTTGGAGCAAAGATACTACATTTTCATTAAGTGGATCCATGTTCTTCATCAGCCACTTGTGTGCCGAATAGTCTACACGACCTGCATAATGTATCACAGCAAAATCAGCTGAACCACGGAAGTCTGTCTTCATGAATTTTGGATGTACACTGTGAGCACTAATAAGTTTCTCTACAAATGATTTATCCGTAGCTTTGGGAAACCAACATTCTTCATCTAGAAGCGCCATTATACCCATCGGCTGTCAACAAAACAAACAAATTGTTTACACCATGAAGTGGGACATATGAATAGCTAAAGTTGTTCTGCTTAATGATTAAAAGAAATGTAATGTTAAGATAACTGTCCATGGTCATACACAAATGACATTGTAATGATCAGGCATGCCAGCATAAATGCACATTATGATCTCAGTTACTAACATTATTGGGGACGCTTTGTGATGAATATACATGCTATCTTTTTGAAAGTGAAAGATGAGACAATCCCCTAGTGGCGTGTGTCTACAGATAAGTGAAAGCTTATTATAAGTGAGATTCACTCATTTTTTGCTGAGCTGTGCACAAGGCTGTAATGCACTGAAGCTACAGGAAGGTAATAAGCCACGTCAGAACAAGGTGGCAGCTTTCTCAATAAGCGACATTTAAATGGAAACTATTTCATAAAATTTCATCACAACACAAATTTTTTTGCAAAATGAAATAGATAATAGACTTTGTTAATAACAAATGTTTGTTTATTCATTATTTGTCCATGAACATTCTTGACAGTTCTCAGCTCTGAGTATTACTTTTCTCTGCAAGGAAAATATGCTCAGTATAATATGTATTTATAATAAATGCATTTATCAGTAATATTTTATCACTTTGCATTACAAGGATATTTAATTTCAATTGATACAAAGTATATTGATAATAACTAAATATGTTAATAGTAGTCACTCACATACATTATATGTGTGTGTGGAGGAGGGAGGAAGAGTGGCCTGAGATAATCTTGAAGAGTGGGATTTTGCTGTCTCGTACTGCAAGGCTCTTTACTGTATTGCATGTCTGTAAACTGAACTGTATTGCATTTATTGTATTGTCTGTTGCTGATAAAAGACTGTTTTACATAAAGGGAGCATACCATCATGATTTACACTTCACAAAAAATTTGTTAAACTATTTAGGTTATTCCTTAGTGTACTGGAGAACAACTCTTCTATTTGATAAGGAATGACATATCAGAGTACATCCATTCCATTCAGGATTTTCTACTGATAAACATGTTTTTCACTTCTCCACAAGCCTAATGTGAGGCATAGCACCCACAACACAACATCAAGGAAGTGACAAAATTAAATGTACACAGTCAACTATTTGCATGTCCCAGTAGTGTTGGTATCACTTGCATCAATGCAGATGGTTTCTTACATTGGTCTCTGACCAAACCAAACTCATAAATGCAACAGCTCAGTTTTAAAATATTTGACATATTAGCACAAAATTGGTTCAATTTTTTAACTGTAAATCAATAATTTAAAGTAGTAAGTTTTCATACAGAAACTGATGGAATCTGAGGAAAAAAACAACAATAGAGTACTGTGAAATGGTATGGTACTGGGTTACCCCACCTTTAAAATGTACGTGAGCCGTTGAATAAATAAATGACAATTTAAACCACATTAGAGTGCTGCAGTCTCTCACTTCACCACATATGAGATGATGGGCAATCTTTACATTATAGAAATGAATATGCAAGAACACTGCCAATCAATATGACAATGGCTAAAATTCTACAAAGTAATATGGGAGAATACAATGAAGTGGCAGAGTCAGAGTCCAGTACAGCAGCAATGATGTGGATGAAATGCAATATTTTGCTTAGGAACAACTTCAAGAATTACAGGGAACTGATCTTGTCAGTATTCCAGATCTGTCACAAGAATTTGTTGGTTATGAAGCCCTCCACTGTATTATATCTTACACAAAACACATGTTCAAAATGTTCAGCTAATTTCCCACGGAAGGTGAGAAGTTTGGCTATGAATCAGTGACAGTCACTTCTAGAGGAGAATTACTGCCTTGTAGTCAAAAAATTAAATTTACTGCCTCTACTTGGCTTAATACGCGAGAATTATTTACGGAGTTTCATTGATAATAAACTCACAGTATGTTGCCGTGAGTCAGGTCTGTAAACATTCCAATTTTTCTGTAATAGCCAATGAGAGTGTATGAGGAAGGTCAAATACATGCACCACATCTCTTTCAGTCAAGTCACGTTACATTACTCAAGCACCATGCCTGATCAATAACTGGGTGCTCATGATCATGTCATATTCTTGTGGGAGACAGGAAATGACAGCATCTCCATCTGAGGTATAGTATGGGATTCCTAAGTGCACTGGACAACAATGGACAAAATGTTATCAAAATACTGGAGAAGTCAGTAGGGATGTGGGAACTGGACTTGGGCGTGTAACAACACTGTCCAGGACAATGAAATTTTCTAAAGTAAATCAAAATCCTTTTTTAAATACGGTACATTTGAAACATACTACTGCATTTTTCGGATCACTGGATTAAGGTTCATCATTGGCTTTGGGAGGTCAGACTACTTAGCAAATGTGCAGCCATTAAGGAGCAATTCCGTGAAGTCATCAAGTCTACTTATCAGCATTTGCCAAGGGCATTGTCAACTGTGGCTGGAGGAGCATGATCTTTTCTGATGAATCGGTATTGTCCCCAGCAAGTAATTGTCCAGTATAAGTACACACACTGTTAGTGGACTGTTTTGACCTCAAATACATCTAATTCATGTTGCAGTGACTGGTGACCGTGTGTGTGTGTGTGTGTGTGTGTGTGTGTGTGTGTGTGTGTGTGTTATCCAGCGGAAGGAACACATTTCCAGCACAATTAGTCTCCTACACACATCAGTCACGGTGTGGAAGCAGTTTGCGGAAGAAAATGAGGTTTCTCAGTTAGCGACTTCCTGCACCAGACCTAAACATTATTGAAATTATATGGGCAGAGATGAAACAGACCATGTGAGAAAACTGGCCTGACCCTGCACCATGAACCCATAATGATCTTTGGAACCCATAGCTGCATGGAAGGAGGTGACAGAAACAGAGATTTATCAAGCACTTCATAGACTCACTCCCTCACAGATTGCTGCACGTCACCGAAAGCTTTTGGATGGAGTATTAACTGGTGAGAAAGCCAAATGTTGTGTCCTTATCATGGCCAAAAATATTTAATATGAAATATAAAATGCTCATTTTATTAATTTCATGATTTATACTGATTAAACAAATTTGTACAGTAGAAGAAAATATACTAAGCCAGATACAAACCAAACATTGTCACCATTTCCTTCTACAACTCCAACTAAATATGCCATTAAGCTACAAATGCATTATGCTGCAGCTGCTGATGCTTAAGTACTTCTTACCTCTCTTGGTTCCACATCACAAAATGAAGTGCCTTTACTAGATCTGCAATGATATGAATGACACAGTGCAGTTTTTTTGCACATTTATAGAAGGTCTGCTCTTATGTCATGAGTAAAAAAAGGTATTAATCCTTCTATTACACTCACAATTAAAAGTATTCTTTACTTTTATGAGTAAATCTGTACACCCCATAATGTGACTAGTTCCCATGTAACATGACAGGTAATTCAAATTTGAGCCATGGTCATTTTTTGTGCTGTCAAATGTACAAATAGGATTTTACACACAGGCAAGAATGTGATAGTGCTTTACAATCATAGAGTAGGAGCAGAAAATATGGACTGAAATATTAAAAACTAGGCCTGAAGCCAACAACTGATTATCAAATTTTTACTGTTAATGAATTACAAATGGATCACTTACAAATTCTCCACAATTTCTTTATTGTTACAAATAATATGTCAACTGCATTCTTATAGTTCCATACTGACTCTGTGATGTCCATTTTCTATTCATTTGCTTCCATGGGAATGTGTTCAAGAGAAACATGATGTTCTCAGCACATCCAGCAAATGTACAATCCCAATGTTCCTGCATTCCCACTAAGACGTCAATACCTAGGTTTTGTCTTAATTTTTCATTTAAATACACTCTTATCTTCTGATGAGATTTATTATCATCACTTAAAAATTTACGTGAAGGGTATCAACATCTTCATTAGAATATGAGCACACTAGTATGCAAATATGGATGACTATTATGGATTTTTTGGTTTATATTTAAAATTAGTCTTTCTATTCTATTCTATTCCCTTCAATATCTGTATCATTGTTTTCAGCTTTATTTTAGTTAAAGCCTACAACTGAATTTTGCCTGCCGCGGTGGCCGTGCAGTTCTAGGCGCTGCAGTCCGGAACCACGGGACAGCTACGGTCGCAGGTTCGAATCCTGCCTCGGGCATGGATGTGTGTGATGTCCTTAGGTTAGTTAGATTTAAGTAGTTCTAAGTTCTAGGGGACTGATGACCTAAGATGTTAAGTCCCATAGTGCTCAGAGCCATCTGAACCATTTGAACAACTGAATTCTGTAACTCTGAAGTGAAGTACATTACCCAATTTTAATTCTATTTGGTCTTTATTTTTCACCGCACATCCGATAGATCTAGTGATTTCTGATGATAGGGTTTCTAATGGCCACACTATTTTTAACCTGCCAATTTTCACACAGCAAGGTGTGGATGCAGAAGCAACTGGGTGCACCAAATGCCATTATTTACATTCCCTCATTCTGCCTGGGGCAAAATATCCACATGCCAAGAACTCTTTAAGCGGCACTCTGATCTCTACGAAAACTGTATCTCTGATACAACAGCTTGCCTGCTAGTGTCCAAAGCATTATGTTCACAGCACTCTAGCCTGGGTCACAGAGCTGCTATTAGTTTGACACAGGAATTTCATTTGCCTTTCTAAAGTGTTTCACAGTAATGTCTGCAACGAAATTCTGTAACTGACCAATGATCGTCCACATTATAATACAGCTTCCACTTCTGCCTACATTATATTCTAATATCAATATTTATTGCAACTGGTTGCTTATTCATGCATCATTTCTGCTTGCAATTTTTGAAATGGGAGAGAACTAACACAAAATTAGTGAAGGTTTATTTTAAATTTTAACAAATATGTCCTTCGAAATGTGCTTTCATTAGCCTCATTGTACAACGATAACACAAGAGGGTGTAAATAAGAATGTCTGCTGTATACTACTGAACTGCTATAGGAGAGGACAAGAGATCTGATGTGGAGATACAAGACATGAAGATAGAGCATAATTTCATTCGTGAAATCTTCTCGGGTGATCAGCCGAGTAAAGGCGTCGTCTTCTCGCAACGTTTCGAAGGGTTTCGTACCCATCATCTTCAAGCGAAGATCTTCGCTTGAAGATGATGGGTACGAAACCCTTCGAAACGTTGCGAGAAGACGACGCCTTTACTCGGCTGATCACCCGAGAAGATTTCACGAATGGAATACGCCGAGAAAGTCTCAAATCACATAATTTCATTATCAGCCCTAGAAGACATGATAAATTCTGAAATACAAAGAGTAATAAATAGCACCATTTGACCTATGGACATTTCCAATAAATTCTGGTTATTGGTAAGAGAAGGCAACCTATTTTCACCCTTCTTGTTCGTTATCGCATCTGTTCCAGAGAGAACCGTTTATGACATTTATCACCACTCACATGTATTTCATTTCTGTCCTTGCAGCTGACTACTTACGTCATAAATACATCATTGATTTATGTTAGTGAAACATGATGGTTATTGTTAAGAAATATGCTAAAAATTATGCTGATCAGATTAATTTATAGTAGGAAACTGTATAAGTACATGATGAAAGGCCCCCGGGTTCCATAAAATTAAGATTTATTAAAAAACAAAAATTGGAACACCAAGTAACCAGAGAGTTGGCAAAGACATTAATTACAATTGCAAGACAAGGCACAGACAAATGAATGAAAAAACAGTCAACTATTGTAATTTTTTTTCCCCCTTCACTCTTACAGACTCACGTATGTAGAAGTACGATGAGGATGTGCGATTTTAGAGATGAAGTATTGCAATCTTGATGTATCCTATGTGTGAGTAAATAATGTATTGATAAAAAACCGTATCAAGCATTTTATTTACTGAAGGAAGTGAAGAGGAAAATTATAGGAAGAGGATTTTCGTGATTACGACATGCACCGGTGTTACCAGAGGCCTCCGCCACCTGCACCTTCAGCAAAAATGTAAGCGAAGTCCAATGCCCAAAAGAATTCCAATAAGAACCCAACATTTTAACAATGCAATCATATTCAATTATAATGTATTCAAAAATCTTTTTTTAAATATTATTACCAAACATACCTACCTAAGCACAAAATTTGTGTGATAAAATGGCTACGAACATTTTTAGATACAAAATGACTTATGTAAGTATATGTTGTTGTTGTTGTTGTTGTTGTTGTTGTTGTGGTCTTCAGTCCTGAGACTGGTTTGATGCAGCTCTCCATGCTACTCTATCCTGTGCAAGCTTCTTCATCTCCCAGTACCTACTGCAACCTACATCCTTCTGAATGTGCTTAGTGTATTCATCTCTTGGTCTCCCTCTACGATTCTTACCCTCCACACTGCCCTCCAATGCTAAATTTGTGATCCCTTGATGCCTCAAAACATGTCCTACCAACCGATCCCTTCTTCTAGTCAAGTTGTGCCACAAACTCCTCTTCTCCCCAATTCTATACAGTACCTCCTCATTAGCTATGTGATCTACCCACCTTATCTTCAGCATTCTTCTGTAGCACCACATTTCGAAAGCTTCTATTCTCTTCTTGTCTAAGCTATTTATCGTCCACGTTTCACTTCCATACATGGCTACACTCCATACAAATACTTCCAGAAACGACTTCCTGACACTTAAATCAATACTCGATGTTAACAAATTTCTCTTCTTCAGAAACGCTTTCCTTGCCATTGCCAGTCTACATTTTATATCCTCTCTACTTCGACCATCATCAGTTATTTTACTCCCTACATAGCAAAACTCCTTTATTACTTTAAGTGTCTCATTTCCTAATCTAATTCCCTCAGCATCACCCCACTTAATCTGACTACATTCCATTATCCTCGTTTTGCTTTTGTTGATGTCCATCTTACATCCTCCTTTCAAGACACTGTCCATTCCGTTCAACTGCTCTTCCAAGTCCTTTGCTGTCTGTGACAGAGTTACGCCATCGGCGAACCTCAAAGTTTTTATTTCTTCTCCATGGATTTTAATACCTACTCCGAATTTGTTTCCTTTACTGCTTGCTCAATATACAGATTGAATAACATCGGGGAGAAGCTACAACCCTGTCTTACTCCCTTCCCAACCACTGCTTCCCTTTCATGCCCCTCGACTCCTGTAACTGCCATCTGGTTTCTGTACAAATTGTAAATAGCCTATCGCTCCTTATATTTTACCCCTGCCACCTTCAGAATTTGAAAGAGAGTATTCCAGTCAACATTTTCAAAAGCTTTCTCTATGTCTACAAATGCTAGAAACGTAGGTTTGCCTTTCCTTAATCTTTCTTCTAAGATAAGTCGTAAGGTCAGTATTGCCTCACGTGCTCCAACATTTCTGAGGAATCCAAACTGATCTTCCCCGAGGTCGGCTTCTACCAGTTTTTCCATTCGTCTGTAAAGAATTCGCGTTAGTATTTTGCAGCTGTGGCTTATTAAACTGATTGTTCGGTAATTTTCACATCTGTCAACACCTGCTTTCTTTGGGATTGGAATTATTATATTCTTCTTGAAGTCTGAGGGTATTTCGCCTGTTTCATACATCTTGCTCACCAGATGGTAGAGTTTTGTCACGACTGGCTCTCCCAAGGCTGTCAATAGTTCTAATGGAATGTTGTCTACTCCGGGAGCCTTGTTTCGACTTAGGTCTTTCAGTGCTCTGTCAAACACTTCACGCAGTATAGTATCTCCCATTTCATCTTCATCTACATCCTCTTCCATTTCCATAATATTGTCCTCAAGTACATCGCCCTTGTATAGACCCTCTATATACTCCTTCCACCTTTCTGCTTTCCCTTCTTTGCTTAGAACTGAGTTTCCATCTGAGCTCTTGATGTTCATACAAGTGGTTCTCTTTTCTCCAAAGGTCTCTCTAATTTTCCTGTAGGCAGTATCTATCTTACCCCTAGTGATATATGGCTCTACATCCTTACATTTGTCCTCTAGCGATCCCTGCTTAGCCACTTTGCACTTCCTGTTGATCTCATTTTCGAGACGTTTGTATTCCTTTTTGCCTGCTTCATTAACTGCATTTTTATATTTTCTCCTTTCATCAATTAAATTCAATATTTCTTCTGTTACCCAAGGATTTCTACTAGCCGTCGTCTTTTTACCTACTTGATCCTCTGCTGCCTTCACCACTTCATCCCTCAAAGCTACCCATTCTTTTTCTTCTGTATTTCTTTCCCCCATTCCTGTCAATTGTTCCCTTATGCTCTCCCTGAAACTCTGTACAACCTCTGGTTCTTTCAGTTTATCCAGGTCCCATCTCCTTAAATTCCCCCCTTTTTGCAGTTTCTTCAGTTTTAATCTACAGGTCATAACCAATAGATTGTGGTCAGAGTCCACATCTGCCCCTGGAAATGTCTTACAATTTAAAACCTGGTTCCTAAATCTCTGTCTTGCCATTATATAATCTACCTCATACCTTTTAGTATCTCCAGGGTTCCTCCATGTATACAACCATCTATCATGATTCTTAAACCAAGTGTTAGCTATGATTAAGTTGTGCTCTGTGCAAAATTCTATCAGGTGGCTTCCTCTTTCATTTCTTAACCCCAATTCATATTCACCTGCTACGTTTCCTTCTCTCCCTTTTCCTACTACCGAATTCCAGTCGCCCATGAGTATTAAATTTTCATCTCCCTTCAGTATCTGAATAATTTATTTCATCATACATTTTTTCAATTTCTTCGTCATCTGCAGAGCTAGTTGGCATATAAACTTGTACTACTGTAGTAGGTGTGGGCTTCGTATCTATCTTGGCCACAATAATGCGTTCACTATGCTGTTTGTAGTAGCTTACCCGCATTCCTATTTTCCTATTCATTATTAAACCTACTCCTGCATTACCCTATTTGACTTTGTGTTTATAACCCTGTAGTCACCTGACCAGAAGTCTTGTTCCTACTGCCACCGAACTTCACGAATTCCCACTATATCTAACTCTAACCTATCCATTTCCCTTTTTAAATTTTCTAACCTACCTGCCCGATTAAGGGATCTGACATTCCACGCTCCGATCCGTAGAATGCCAGTTTTCTTTCTCCTGATAACGACATCCTCTTGGGTAGACCCCGCCCAGAGATCCGAATGGGGGACTGTTTTACCTCCGGAATATTTTACCCAAGAGGACGCCATCATCATTTAATCATAGAGTAAAGCTGCATGCCCTCGGGAAAAATTACGGCCGTAGTTTCCCCTTGCTTTCAGCTGTTCGCAGTACCAGCACAGCAAGGCCGTTTTGGTTATTGTTACAAGGCCAGATCAGTCAATCATCCAGACTGTTGCCCTTGCAACTACTGAAAAGGCTGCTGCCCCTCTTCAGGAACCACACGTTTGTCTGGCCTCTCAACAGATACCCTTCCATTGTGGTTGTACCTACGGTACGGCTATCTGTATCACTGAGGCACGCAAGCCTCCCCACCAATGGCAAGAGGTGGAGGGGGGATGTAAGTATATATCTATCAGAATTATTGTGAACCCCAAGTTTAGATTGCTGGACGAATGTCTTTATCACCCCTTCTTGCTCCCTGTCTTCTTCCACTATCAGTAGACATGATCAAGTACCACATGTTTGCCTGTATCTTCATACTTTGCTCCTTCTCCAGTCTTTGCTTTCTACCATCATTCTCAATTTCCAATGAGAAATAGTTGTTCTACCATTTCAAGTTTATGCATTGAATAATACACTCTTTACTCTTCTTTTAATTACTTGATTTACTTTTATTTTTCAAATATAGGCTATTTATGACTTTTTTAAATAATATTCTTCTAACATGAATTTTAATACAGAAATATATCTAAAAACACAGATGATGTGACTTACCGAACGAAAGTGCTGGCAGGTCGATAGACACACAAACAAACAAACACAAACACGCACACGATATTCAAGCTTTCGCAACAAACTGTTGCCTCATCAGGAAAGAGGGAAAGACGAAAGGATGTGGGTTTTAAGGGAGAGGGTAAGGAGTCATTCCAATCCCGGGAGCAGAAAGACTTACCTTAGGAGGAAAGAAGGGGTATACACTCGCACACACACACATATCCATCCGCACATACACCATTATATTAATACAGAAATAAGATGATGAGGTGTCTGCAGGGCTAATAAGAAAAACCAAAGTTATTTTGCACTTAAAAGATAGGCAATGCTACATTTAAAATCCACTTACACAAAACTCTTTTTACATGGTTTACTTCAGGCATTAATTTTCAGTTGATGATTGTTACTGAAAAATGAGTTCTTCCTATGACATAAAGGTGCTGTTTGCATTCTAATGAGTTTACTCAAAAGAAAATAACATAATTTCCATATTACACGTCACCAATAAAAGAAATGCCAGGAGTGCTTACCTTGTCAATAAGGTCAATAGTAGGCTGTAAATCTAGTCCAAAATCAATGAATTTCCACTCGATTCCTTCACGCTGATATTCCTCTTGCTCCAGAATAAACATAGTATGATTGAATAGCTGCTGAAGTTTCTCATTGGTGTAATTTATACACAACTGCTCAAAAGAGTTGAGCTGAAAACAGAAAAACACTGTTACTTTCAAATAAATTAATCTTTCCAAAGACTCCAATCTTAAAATTAAATCTTTCCAAAGCATTGATACTAGAATAATGGACTGGAGTTTTAATTTTATGACATTATATTGAGATGTCTAATAAAAGATCCCCGTCCTTCCTCTTCCTTGATGTTCAATAACCTTCGAGTGTTCATAAGTTTATTACTGTTATAAAAGTATCGTATACACCCAAAAATAAAGTGACCCTGATTAATAAAGCAACCCTGAATATACAGCAACCCCCTTCCCCCTTTTTTAGGCTCCTTGAGAAAATTTTGTTTTTAACATATTATGACTAGTCACAATTACAACCAGTCACAATTACAAACTGTTTCATTGATATGAAGTATCCGCTTTAACAGCCAACATTATACCAATTCTAAACCTATGCTATTTTTTGTTTGGCTACATTAATTTTTATCCTTTTTTTTTTGTAGCAGTGGGACCCAAGAATGCAGATATTTTTTTCCGAGTACATAGTAAATTTCGCATCTGTGTTGAGGTAAGCATGTGACAGCATTACACTCCCTGCTTCCGAAGATGTATTCCACCCACTGCTCTCCCTCTCTCTCAGTGTAAAACCAGCAGCTGACATACCCACTTTCATTCCCATCATGTCCCAGAGTACTGACAACATTGCTGCATGGAACCTGTCAGTATGCCATTGACCTTCCTCTACACTTTTACTGCCTCCTGCAGATATGTGGTCTACTGTTGAGTTTTTGTAGAATTTTAGAGTCAATTCAATTCAGACTACAAATGGATCCAGGCAAACTGTTGTTTAAACAGTGGTAGATGCTCATAGAATCCAAGGTGTGCAGTACACACTCCCATGACTGGGAGCATTACAAAAATTTGCTGTCCAATCATCTGTCACCTCCTCACATTTGTCCTAATTATCCGCCAAACTGGTGTCACTGTTTCCCCTCTAGTCCCGAATTCTTCAAAATAAATCTGCACATGACACAAATTGCCAAAGCTTCACTTGTAAACATAATATGACCCCTATATTAATCTATTACACAATATATAGATGTTGACCTTAGCAGCAATCTTTTAAGCTGTGAATGTAAGACAACCCTGTTTTTTCAAATGGCAGCTATGGGAAAAACCTTGTCTCATTATCGGTAAATGCTATATCTGCTACTTTTCATGTAGATTGATTTGTAGGTGTCCAAATTCCTACTATAATTCTACTGTAAAGAGAGCAAATCTATTTCATAATAACAACAAAATGACAGTTGATGTATCATTTAAACATAAATCCTGGATATATAATACACTCTTCAAGTGACTTTACCTCAAATATCTCAAAACCTGCCATATCAAGAATACCAATAAACGATGCTCCCTGTCTCTTTGTTCTGTCCAGTGATCGGTTTATTCTGTTAACCAGCCACCTGAACATTCTCTCGTAGCATGCCTTGGCAATTGCCTCAACAGCAAACTCCACCTATCAAGAAGAAATTTTTTCATGAAACATTAGAGCCATTAATCGCGCACACACACACACACACACACACACACACACACACACACACACACAGAAAACAAACCTAAAACCCTTCCAGAAAAGTTTCTAACTTCTATTTTTTCCTTTTAAAAACTCATAAGTATAATAACCACTCATTACAAAATTGAATTGGAAACTTTTCAGGCAAGGGCATGAGAAGGTGTTGGTAACTATCAAAGCCAATACACTATTCGTAATTAAATATTGTTACCTGTTCCTTGGTCTGTGCCTTTGTCACAAAGTCCCTGCCAACTTTAATGCGAGGCTTCAAGAAGGCCTTTGTCATATCTGTAACACTGAGACCCAACAAATGAGCCACTTTCTGTGCCACTGTATTATCTGGAAGAGTTGCCTGATCAGAGTTCCTTTCCTGCTTGAATCTCATATTGCCAAACATAAGAGTAGCCGAAACAATGCGGAAAATAGCTGAAAACCAAGAATTTACATTTATTTTAAGAGTTTCAAACAGAACTAACATTCACAGTACTTATCATTACTTATCAATGCTTTAACTCAGAAAAATTAGTAATTTTACAATAAATATCTTGTTCTCTGCTTAAAGATTAAATTCAGGTTCCATAGAAATAGTGAGCAAAGGATGTTTGTATGTACTGTGAACATTTCCACAGCCCTCATGATTGAAAACTAAATGAGAAGCCTGCAACACTCTACGAGTAACAAGGGAGCTGCGAAGCATACTGTACCAGTCTGACAGTCATAACCAACACCGCCTCTTTAGTATCCAAAAGTGACTCAGATTCCCTGCGCAGCCTGAATATTGATATGGAGGGAAGATCAGAGATACTCTGGCTTCACATCACCACCACAGCTTTTTACTGTGGAGGTTGCCATTGCAGCCACAGCCATGTCACATGGGCCCATCCACTGACACGAGTGCACGTAAATACTGCTGCCCCATACTTATCCAGCAGTTCTCTGAATCCTTTGATACGTGCTACAGATAGTAGAGCAATTACCCTAATCTGAATTTGCATTTTTTGATTCAGATTGCTTCCCGAACAGTCTGCGCATGCTTACGTTAACTTTCACTATGCTCTGGATTATGCTTCCAGCTAGCTGTTCAATTTGTGTACTGTACTACAGGAGCTGCTTGTTTGTTCCACAGGTATCACTGCTGGTGCAAGTGATCATAAACTGTGTTCCACCTATGCAGAGTAAGACAGGAAAGTCTCACACTTACATTCTATGTAATACTGAACATAAGAATCGGGTGGAGAACTGTGGCGTTCCCTTAATAGGTCAGGTGTGCACTACATGCAGGAAGCAGCTACTATTGTAGCAGAGTACCTGTGGGATGCACAGAGGGATTTTTGGATTAGAGGAGCCCCCTCTTGGGATCAGAGATGTATTCCCTGTCGAAATCCGAGATACATCAGTGTCGTTATTCTCAGAGAATGCTTGTCCCCACAAATCAAAAACAGAAAAGAGAGACTAGTGTACAGTCTCTTAATCAAGAATTTCATGCCAGTAATCTTCTCCTTTATGAGCATCAAATACTAATGACCAAATTTTCTTACATTACCAGAGCCCTGAATCAATGTTCATCTCACTAACACCTCGAATGACTTCAGCTTTGTAGTCAAGTTATAGGACCATTGCACACCAAATTTTGGGACATAATAAGTACATCACAATGTCAATATATTCTCAGATATTTTAAAAATTAAAAAAAAGAGGGGGAAATGGAAAGTGAAAGAGGAAGAGGGAGAAATCTCATTTCTTATATGCAAAGGCAACTTTATAGGAATTTCACTTTCATCAAGACCACTACACATCAGCGACATTGATATCAAACTTAGACCTGGGGCACAATATATGACACTCAAGCTGTAGTGGACATCTGCGTATGTTCACGTAACATTCCTCACACTTTTCTAATAATCCCAGAGGTATCAGCATACATACACATCTGTGAATGTCAACTACAACTCTATTCATATCTGTTACCACCACCTGTCTTCACAATGAAAGACAAAACATTGGAAGGACGAAGCATTTTTCCACTTCTGTGGTATTTAATTTGTTGGTACACAATTAGTTTCTGCCTTTTAGGCCACATTAATGAAGTAGAAAAATGTGTCATATGCAGAAAATTATTTGCTTATGGCCTAAAAGGTAGAAAATAGTCATGTGGTAATAAAGCAAATACAGAAGAAGTTCGAAAATGCCATTTCTCTTAATAGATTTCTTGCCATGGTACCACTATGAAGGAAATAAAATACTGGTATCAAATAGTGGGAGAAAAGTAGAGTCATCTGGCTGTAGATTAAGGATACACAGAACCAATTACCTGCGAATAGTTACAGTTGTCTTCTTGCTACATTTTCCTTGCTATATGATCACATTCAAGTTCCAAGGGTGGTCGAAACAAACCAGTTAATATAAATGTAAAACACAACTTACGGATTAGGGCTTAGGCTTGTTTCGAGTAACCTACCCTTTCCTACAAGGTTGTGTATGGAGTGATCTGTGATTGTGGGACATGAGATCAGCATTTTTCCAACCCTTCCAGCATTTACTGCCAGTAGAGGACTCTTCATGATTCACACAGCTCCTCATTTTGCCTTACAAGGATGAAGTGGATCCTGTACTGGAGTTCCTTTACCTCAAAAGAACTCTGAGGAAGTACATAAAAAATAAATAAATAAATAAAATTTGAAGTGGTACTGGAAATCGAACCCATGTCCTTCCGCACCGAAGGCAGCAACACTAACCATTCGGCAATAGAGGCAGTCTAAACCAGTTAATTTATGGTTTTATTTCACCATACACAAAAAGAGCACTTGTGGGAAGCATTTTGTGTTTTTATGTGGTAAGGTAGGGAAGAAAAAATGGCAGAAACCAACCTGAAAAATCTTCAGGTGTAAGCCCCATTATACTCATGGCCTTGCAAGTGGCTTGAAACTCTGCCACATCATCAACTCCAGGTACTGGTAAGTGTCCCCCACTTGAGAGAAATGTATACAATTTAGGATCTTCCAGGATGAATTCCTCTGTAACAAACATGTTTAAGTCACTTCTCAAGTTGCTTATCACTTACACTCTCAATAACAGAAAACAAATGTAATGATTAATCTAGTGTAACAGCTGCAATTCAACAAACATTTTCAGTGTATCTGCATATAATTGTGTGGTACTATTGATAACAAATCGTGGCTAACAATATATACCCCTCCAACATGTCACCGACAGTGTGTACAACCAAACATTTACAATAAAATGTAACTTACTTCTCTGTTCTGGGGAAGCACCCATTAACAGCTGATAAAATATGTGGAATGTTCTCTCATCCTTAGCTTGACGAATTGCTCTTGATTTCTCAAGTAAATAGGTTTCAATATTAGCTCCAGCAATGTAACCAGATGCATCGAAATTTATCCTGATGAATTTCCCCTATAAAATTTAATATACTGTGTCAAACACATCACTATTTTTGAAAGTTTATGTTCTAGTAACTGAAAATCTTGTAAACGAGGCACTTACAAATCTGGAAGAGTTGTCATTCTTTACAGTCTTTGCATTTCCAAATGCTTCAAGAATTGGATTCGCCTGGAGTAACTGCTGTTCTAGCTCTCCCTGGAAAATTAAATGTCTAATGTTGTTATATGAATAGATAGAAGAACATTATTAGTGAAAATGCTACTAAAGATCGTTACCTACCGCAAAATTTGAATTCAACTATGTTTGCATGAAATAAAGGATAATACAGAATTAATAACATTTTGACACTTCTTTTGGATTACTTTTTAATTTTAGTGCAAAATTTTTAAATGTGGAGAGTCCTGACTTAAGTAAACAACATGCATGTTTTTTCAGTGAATTAAAAGGAAACTGTTGGAAAAAATCAGATCACAGTGGGCAGAGATTTGTACAATTTTCCGATCATGCAATTTTTTTTTTTTTTTTTGAGTGACATTTTCTATTTACTCCTCCAGTTCCATCATGCTGAGAGGAAATAATTTGCTTTTACATGCTAAAACTACACAAACAGAAGTTCTATAAGAAAGCACATCTTACATTTCCCTAAAATGTTACAGTAAAAGTTTCCATAAGAGTTAGAATTTCTTCTGTTTTTGCATGCTGTATGCATTCATCAAACTGACCAATCATAGCTGAATCAAATTAATTTAATATGAAACAGACTGAAGATCTACAGAATCACAACCAAAGAAGTGAAACTTGTTTCATGCTTAGTGTCACGTCCTCTAGTATGAAATTGATTGTATTTAATTTAGTGCCCAACAGACAATACTGGCAGTTTACAAGAATTTTTGTCTTCTGTCTTAACAGCTTTCTTCTTTTACAGTTTCACATACCATGTCATTATACACTGCCATAGTTAATTCAAAGCAATGGCTTTAGATATCCCAACAGTTTCACATAACCAATATTTAATGATTTTTGTTCCTCAAATGTCTTTAAAATGTGCCAAAAATAAAGAATGTAAATAGTAAAATTGATGGTCTATCATTTTCTGTGATTGTTTTCTCCTTTAAAGAGCTTACTAAATATTTAACTTCTTCAGTTTTCTCCTGTTATCCAGAAGGAGGTATGCTGACTCTTATTACTTGATAACATTTACGTTTAACTTCATGAGCTCAACCCCTTCCTACTAAACTAACAAAATGATTTTCACAGCTATGACTTGAAAAATCCATTGATTTTTTACTTTAACTAAAAACAATGTAATACTCTAAAAGCAATTACACTGAACCATCATAAACAACTTTAATGTTTTCTTTTATCTCTACTCTAATTGAATTTTGTCTCAATTTTTTATCTAGTTTTCATATTACAATATTTTCTTGTGTCAAGTGCATTATAACTTTGGAGCACTGTAGGTGGTGTATAACTGGTACCAGAGAGTCCTGTGATCTTCCACAGCTGATGTAAATGATGTCAGTGAAATAGAGCACATCTGCAAAATGGTTGTACAGAGTAAGTGGAGTTAAGATGGGTCGACGTGGAGTAATGAAATAAAGATAAAAAGAATGTGTTTGGATGTTAGGCCATGAGTAAGTACATTGTGAAATGGCTTCCACATTTGTTTGTGTACCAATGCAGACTGTCCAATGTTTCGACAAGGAATAGCGTACCACTTGCAGCCACATGAAACGGTTTGCGAACAGTTGCCCGTTAACAGATCACAGCCAATAGGGACTAGAGATGTGTCACTCATTATTAATAACAATCTGGTTCTAACCCAAGAGAAACTGCAACTATTAGTGAATGCAAGTCCGTCTCCACCAGTTTCCAAGCTGACAATGCAGAGGACATTTGGAGTCACAAATTACCAGTACTCCCAGCAGCATAAAGCTGCACATCTTCAAAGGCCAAACAATGCAGGAAATGTCTGGAGGCATGTAGCGTGTTTGCCAAAGTTGCAAATTTGCCTCTTTTCAAACGATGTGAGGTGTCGGGAACACTGAAATCCCAGCCAAATGTGGCATCTAACCTGCAGTATTTGGAGGCAGATGGTGGTTCTGTATGTTTTATGAATGGTGTTCTTAGCATGACTTGGGCCTATTCATTCAGGTTACTGAGAACACGTGTTGCCCTTTCTTCTCTCCCTTCGTGATGAACATGCTGTGGGCACTCCCATCTTCCACAATGACAACAGCCACATTCACAGGATTGTATGCCTACATTCCGGGTTTGACAAACACTCAGCCACCCTGTCGCCCCTTAAATGGCCCACTAAATTCTCCAGTATTAATCACACAGAAAATGTCTGGGGCTATCTAGCAAAGCAAGTGAAACATAGCAGTCAACGTACTCGCAATTAGTAACTATATGGCATCTTAACAGTGAGTCATTTCAGCTGGATATGGAGTGCCTAACGAAACTAATAGACTCACTCTCACCAAATTGTGCCTACTACCAAAGAAAGAGGTTAACACATTATTAGTGTGATAACTCCTAGAAGTGTATAATTTTTTGCAACTTGTGCTTATATGACCATACCACCCTGACAGTTTATCTCAAACCGAATATACATGTTTTGTCAACTCAAACTGTGACAAAAAAGGTGTCTTTGTGGAAAGGTCTGAAAATTTGCTCACTTATATTTTATTGTGTGCTTACTAAGAATGTCAATTTTACCACCTTTAAATTTCCCTAGAAATTCAAAAACTGCAAAAAACAAAAACCCCATTTCCTTCCAATTTCTTGCTCATAGCTTCATGTTTTTTTTTCTTTTTTTTCCTCTTCGTAGATACTAGAATCAAGCACAATTTAATACTCTCATTTTCATTCTAACCATTTTCTTTGTTCGACATACTATTTTCAATCAATCAATAATGATACTGCCTGCACTCTTTTCTGCCACACCACCATCGTTTCTTGCTGTCCCTACCTCACTTTCACAAGGCCTCGTTAGCCTTGAGCTTCTGTGCAACGGTTTGCTTGTTTTGAAAGAAGTTTTGAAAAAATGGGGTTAGATGTGTGTTATTTGTGACAGTGCTTTGGAGAGTTGAAGTGCAATGACTGAAGTGAAATAAAAAGGCTTCAAACATTTTGAAAAACAAATTTCACAATGAAGGATGGGAAAGGCATTCATCTCAAGGAAAAACTGCCAGTAACAGGTTACTAAAAACTGCTAGTAAAAAATGTCACAGACAATATATATTAAAAAAATAAAAAGTTGTAAACTGCCCATATAAAAGAGGGTTCCACACTGACATCAGGCCCAACAGTTACACTGCCCTTTATCTGTTATTTCAATCAAAACTAGTAGTTCTGTGTGGCCTGGTAATACAGGGGTAGTTGCTGCATGACAAAAGTCAATTTTCCAAGGCTAAATCATTTGATACACAGTGTATGGAGAATAAAAGCAGATAAAAATTTACAAGAACTAGCTGAGGAACTCCATGGCATGTTGGATGAACATTTCAACCAGTTTCTGAATCAGTACCTACTGCCTTACAGAATTCCCTTTTGTACATGGAAAAACCATCATAGTTGACCGCAGAATGAAGACATAGCAATACATTCTTTTTGGGGTTGAAAAACTCCAGATACCTGTGCTGATACCATTTTTCCTTGAAAATAATGATGAGGACTGTCAATTTCTTTGAACAAATTAATGAACAAGACAGAAGGTGACCATTGGAGAAAAAAAAAAAAAAAAAAAAAAAAAGAAGAAGAAGAAGAAGAAGAAGAAAGGTGGATGCTAGTTTCTTAATGTATATGGGTTGGTGGTTACAAGTATGATTGTATGTGCCAACTGTACACTTCAGTAGTAAATGCTAAAATATTACTCGGTGATGGGTATACCAGCAGACAATTTGCTTCACATGAAGAGGAAGATCTTCAAACAGCACAGATAGCAGCTGTAATTATTGTCTAAACTATATGGTTCAAGGTTTCGACCAATATGCAATACCCACATCCATTACGTTCAAACTACCGTATGATGTGTGGTACAGTTTATCTTGTACCATTACTAGTTATTCCTTTCACTGTTCCACACACAAAGTAGAGCCAGGGACAAACCATTAGCTGTATGCCTCCACACAAACTCTAATTTCTCTTATCTTTGTGGTCCTTGTGTGAGATGTATGTTAGCAGCAGCAGAATCATTCTGTAGTCTGCTTCAAATGTAATGTTCTCTAAATTTTCTCAATGGAGTTCCATGAAAAGAACATCTTTTTCTCTCCAGGGATTCCTATTTGAATTCACAAAGCTTCTCTTTAACACTCACATCATGATCGGATCTACTGGTAAAAAAATTTAGCTGCACACTTCTGAAGGCTTCAATGTCTTCCTATACTCCAACCTGGTGGGGATCTCAAACACTAACAGTACTCAAGAATATGTCACACTAGTGTTCTATACAATGCCACCTTTATAGGTAAACCACAATTTCCTAAAATTTACCCAAAAAAACGAAAGTCGATATTTCACCTTACATAGTACCATCCTCATGTGCTCAATCCATTTCATATCACTTTGTGGCATTATACTAGGATATTTAATCAACATGATTGTCTCAAGCAGCAGGCTAGTGATGCTGTATTCGAACATTACAGGATTTTTTTCCTACTCATCTGAACTAACATATCTCTGCATTTAGACCAACCTGTTGTTTGTCATGTCAATTAGAAATTTGGTCTGATAAGTAAGTCATCTTGCATCTTCCTACAGTCACTCAACAATGACACCTTCCCTATACCACAGAATGATGAGCAAGCAGCCACAGATTGCTGCTTACCCTGTCCATTAGATTCATTAGCCTGATTTCTTGCTTATTGGGTTATGTGAAACACTGTCTATCAGGTAACAATTTACAGTCTTCAGTACTTGAAAGACCATACATGGGATTCAATGGAAATAGCTACACCAAACATGCTCCAGGCTATATGGAACAAGTTGAAATATCTGAAACTTTGTCATTCCACAATGGGGTTTCATATTCATTCAGGAAAGAACTTTAGCAGAGATCTTTTGCAACATTATAAACTTTAAACCATAAAATAAATAGTTAATTTATGTTCGATATCTTCCATCCAAACAGTCTGTATAAACATTCAGTCGCATACAGTACTTCATCCCCCACACTTACTGCACTGCCCCATTATGTTTGAGCAGTTTTTAATTTTTTAAATAGTGTACAGAGAAGCCAATCTAAGGTATGAAGTATTAGTCCTCTAAGAAGGCACAAATCATCATTTATTACGAAAATAGAGGATGTGTTAAATATTAGTACCGATTTTGCAACGCCAAGGTACAATTACAGACTTTGTCACTTCAATAAACAAATGCAATTTAAGTGCACTAATTACATGACATTCATTCAGATGAAAATTATACTTAATATAGTCTTCTTTAATTTAGCACAGAGTGAATCACTCACAATGCATGCTTTTCAGATTGTGAGCACACAAATGGGAACACTGGAATTGCTGTCATAATCGTCATAATCCTGAAGTTGTGTGTTCTAACCCCAAATTCAAGTGCAATAATTCCAAGAATATACTGTATAATTTTTGTGAACCCTCAGGTTAAAAATATAGAATCTAGCGAATTGACTGTGATCCCAAAAATCACCTGTACACCGAAAACTTCACCAGATCTCAAGGTAATTGAACTGTAAACTCATGACCCAACTAAACAATAAACAGAAATTTTATCCCGCAAATGAGAAATGAATTTCACAACATGCTGACAAACTTGGGATTCAGGTGACCGTTTGAAAATGATTACAATGACCAGCAGAAAACTTAACATGGCTAAGTAATTAACATGGGCAAGCATCCCCTGACACCACATCATGCAGGAAACCATAACAACAACCTGTATTTTTAAGACTATGTGCTATGAGCAAGATCATCCCAACAAGCAACAGGTAGTTTGGTTTGGTCACACCAGAAACTGGTAGAATAGCTGCACAGAGAAAGAGGAGTAATACAAGAATGGGTGTGCAGCTGTGATTGATGAGAACAAAGACATACCTTGGAGGGGCACAACTGATTATTCTTTTTTTGTCACTGTTCATTAGAGACCCCTGTTCTAAAAATCTGCTTAGTTCAATTGTTGCAGACAACAGCTATCCCAACCAGCCAGCAGTTTATGGGTGGATAAGGTTCCGTCTTCCAGACACTGAGATGTCATCCAACATCCTGACATTCTGCTGCACATACTAAGGCCTAAATCAAAGTCTGATGTGTCTGCAAATCCCACCCGCCTTTCTTAAGTGTCCTGAAATTATGGAGGCTCCATAGTTGGTCTTATTTACTTCATTCTGTCATTATTGTGCCAGTACATTTTAAGCTGCTTTTGTATCATCAGTAGCACCAGTCCACAATAAATGCAAAATGATAACTTCCAGCTTGTGCGAGGCTGCAGTCCTAGTTCATTTCAATTTCACGTAAGACCCCGAGATTCAATGTACTATTTTACTTCACAGCTGCCAGAAATTTGAATTGTTTGTGATTAGTATGTACATGTCCTCCCCTCTGGTGTCCAAAGCATTTAAATTTCACTACCCTCAAGACTAAATATTTCATTGGCACCCAATGGCAAAATGTTTGTTGGCATGAAAAAAAGTTTTGCAACACCCTCATGACTTGCTCAGTGTGTTTTCATTCTTTTTATTTTTTTTATATGAGACACTTCTTCCTCAACTGGATACTACATTTTGGATGTAACCAGGATGCCTGTGTCAACACAACAGTCTCCACACAATTAATTTGGCCTTTAAGCATGGCATTTATTATGAACAGAAGTACCATGGGCATCCGCAGAAAATTTTCCAGGGAGGACAAGATTCAGAGCCGTCAGTTTTGACGTAACTAATTTGGTAAGCTCGAGAATGCGTCACCCCAAAGAAGTACATTTGAAACATTCACAAAACATTGTATCCCAAAAGATAGAATTTTTTAAATAGATTTCCTTTATACCTGAAAAGTAAGAATATTTGAAAAGTATATACAAAGTATATTTTTTATGCTTTTATTATGAATATGGATGCCACACTTTCGATTCAACGATCTTAAATTACATCCTCTTATCTTTACATACAGGGCATCCAATGAGATAGGAAATAAAGCTAGAACTCATTGAGAAACATTACTTCTTCATACTCCTACAACGTTAGATTGAAACTAAAATTAGAAATCTGAAATAGGTAAAGAAAGTCGGAATTGCTGTGATGATCACAGTGAATATCAACGAAGAGGAACTAAACTTTAAATAAGGAAATGAACTTTAAAAAGGTTTATTTAACTTCAATGCCATCTGTAACACTTTGCTTATAAAACCTCACTCCTGCTCATGTTAATGGATTCATTACATTAGTTGCACAATTTCTATTTTTTATTGTTGACTGACAGTAATAAGGTTCAACAATACGTTTTGAAACTACATTTTTTTTGTTTTGGTTAGATAATGTGTAACCCATGGACAATATATGACTACATGCACATGTGACACCTCAATCAATTTTTACAACCTAGTATTGCACCAAAGTGTAGTTTTTCCAGTTTGACACACAACTGGGCAGCTTGCCAACTGGAATGCAGAATTTGTAGTTCTGTGATTGTTTGTGGTGCTGTGTTGCACACTCAGATGTTGAGAAAGTCCAAACTATGGAGAGCACATTTTTCTACTTTAAAATTTCACACTTCTTTTCCTCTCTTTTAGACAGACAATGGTATGTGGTTTTTTCAATGGATGTGTTTGTGTCTATAGATTAAGTACAGATGTACACACCTCCAGTATAGCATGGCTGTCTTCTTTCAATTGTACTACAATATGTAGCACAGTTGTGTAAAAGAAAATGTAGAATCAGCAAGCAAACATGGGCTTTCCTTGTTCACAGGTAAAAGCTAAACTACTGACACGATTCCATCATGCAGTAATTGCACTCTTATGAGAATTGGGGAGGGATGACTGGCTCATATGTGGCTGCTACAGTTATGAAGTGTTGGGAACTGACAATTGAATCTGTGAGTCAGGATGCTGAACCAGCTTTTTTCTACAGCACTGGAAGGGCTGAACAAGAAAATGACTAAGAAATTGAAGACCTTATTTTGGCACAGTTCTGTAAAGATCTGCATCCATCTTGGCTGTAGAAAAGCACCAAAACCACAACCACACCGAGGAACTGGCATTATTTCCTGTAAACAGAGTGGAACTAAGGAACTCCCAGATATATAATATTTACTCAAGCAGCAATATTTCCCTTTGTAGACAATGGCTGCTGCAAATTTGAGAGAATTCTGCATTGAATAAAAATCCATTACCCACATTCCAGGAGGCGGCATGTGCCGCTGCCCTCCCTGTCTGTCTTGTGGATGCCAATGAGAAGTACAAACCCCCTAGCAGCAAGGTGTGCGACAAAGCTAAACAACGGAATGCCTGGAATAGAACCCCAATCAATGGTGTCAGTTACCTTCAACAACCAGTGCAGAGCTTGTCTTACACCTGATGGTCATCGATGAGTGTCAAGACAACCATGTATCAGTTTAAGTCTCCAGCCAACACTCCCACATACTAAGCAGCAAGGTCGGTCAGTCATGTTTTGGGCCAGTATCATTACCATAAAGGGTGATTTTAGAGTAGCACAGTGTTTGAAAATGATCATTCCAACTATTGTATATTCCTACAGTACATTCTGTAAAGGGTTAGTCTTCCCAGACAATAAGAAACGAGCACACTACGCCCATCCCATGAACACCTCCACGAGGCATAAATCAACTGAATGGAATTGCCTAAAGTACCTGCTGATATGAAATTAGCATACTTGGAGCCATCTGTAACTTGCAGCATTTTGTCAGAACACTCCCTCCTACACGGGTTAGTGAGTTTCCGCAGCAATGTCTGTAGCACAGTGTGATATCCAAATGCCAAGAAACCTCAAAGTAAAATAATTTTAGTTTCATAAGGTTTATTTGTTCCTTCTCTCCTCACTTCGAATTCACAGACAGGCATGTGGCAAAAAATGTTTTTTGGGGCTTACCTCAATGTAACACCACTTCGATAATTCCCTTGAACAACATTGTTGAACAACATTGTAAGCAGTTCTTGGCGCAAATTTCTAAATTGAACACAAAAGGGTGAATGTAACTGACTCCAATTATCATATAGACCAATCATTTTGTGGGATCATTTATGATATTGTCCAGTTTGATAAAGTTGATCAAAACTTGGTTCCGTCAACTATAATGATTTTCTATATAAGAGACTACCTGCAACATGTTAGCTGTGAATCAATTTAATATGAAAATGCACAAAATATTTATCTGTCCACTTCACATACCTTTTGTTAACACTGCACAATATCACTTTTCTTCTTTGAACCAATGTAATAGCATTTAGCAAATGTAATGGTCATTTTAAACTACAATAGCATAGTAACACCTAGGGGCATAGTGCAACTGTATTTGGAGAAGAGTTCTGTCCTCATTTAAAATGCATTCAGTAGTAAATTTCGTAAAGCCTTCAAACATGAACATAAATGCTTTGAGAACATTTTTCATTTCCATGATATCAACAGTACAATATTGTCTATGAAGACATTATCTTTTACTTGGAAGTAAATTTCAAGACGGCTGGAATGAATTATGTCAACAAATGCTCACATCATCTAACAGAAGCACACTTTAAAACTGTGTACTGGACCATGACTAACAATCTCCTAGGCAGTAACTAAGCCATTTTTCCATAATAACCCTTCTTCCAGAAATGGTAATCCAGCCAAGGTACACAGAATAACTTCTCTGAAGTTTGAAAGGTAGGAGATGAGATCTTGGAGGAAGTAAGGGTGTGATAGCACTAGTGATTTGTGCTTGAACAACTCAGTCAGTAGAGCATTTGCTAGTGACAGTCGAAGGTCTCAGGTTCAAATCCCAGTCCTGCATACAGGGAATCTACCACAAGGTTTCAAATCAGTGCACACTCCACTGCAGAACAATTCTGAGAAGCACATCTGATTGGTCTGCATAATTCCTCTGTATGTCATTTATCCTCATTATTTGTGTGTTTTAAAGAAACTCAGATGCTGGAAGAAGTGCAAGCAACTGGTCATCACTAAATTATTACATTGGGAACATTGCATTCAATGTAGGACTGATGCCATGAACTTTGTATTTTTCAGATCAACCAGCTAGACCTTTATCTCCTATTACACTGCCAACCCACTAATTGATAAAAATTAATTGCTGCTACATTACTCACAGGTGCAGATCTGCAATTCATGCCCAACACTTTCTGTGGATCACAAATTACTATACCTATTTATAATAATGGAATGAAACATTTAAAATGTACATCCACTGTCGCTATGTGACATGACTGATTCCCCCTCCCGTCCCTCAACCTCTCCTTGTGGCTCACCGCGCACTGTGTTTCTATAGTGAACACTACGAGGGCTAGTTTACTGTTAGGCAACAAAACTTGTAGCTTTTTGATGCAAGTGGTTGGTGAGTACTGGACGGTTGCATTTATGTTGTTGTGTTCATTTCAGATTCCTGTTATGGAGTGTCGTACTTTCAAATTAGTTTTCACTCTGTATTATTCTTTGGAACTAGGATATGGACTATGTTTCAAGACAAATGTAATTGCAATGTTTCAGTGCTTGAAGTGCAACGGCACAGTTTCGAAAGATACTGTGTACTCATTCCAATAAAAATTTTTGTAACCCATAAAGCATGCTACAAGCAAAGAATATGTACAAGAGCCAAATACTAAAGTACCCCTCAAAATTTTTTAATTTCTGGGTACTATCTGAGAATCTGGAAACAATTAGCACACGATACAAACCATCGTCAAAAGCCAACAGGAAACTGTAGGTATTTCTATCTTTAAAAAACCATCTCACACATTAAGGGACTCTTTCTCAACCAATTACTATCTAGTCAACCAATTACTATCTACATATCATTTTTGTTGAGTTAATGTCAGATGCGAAAATTATTGAAGAGACACCAGAGACAAAACACAGTACTTACAATGATGAGTGCTGGGCTCGGGACCTGCCGCATGCAGCAGCCGTATGCAACAGAAACATCGTACACATGCAGTCACTATTCCAATAGAAAACATGCAAGATGCTCTACATGTCCATTATTTATTTTATATTTTAGACAGAAATACTAAGCAAACTAAGAAAGAAAAAGATATGTTGCTAATTTTACGAAGCTCTACTGTTCAGTCAAAAAAAATTTAATGTTCTGTGAGCAAGAAACTACTGAGAAACTAAATTTTATGTTTCATCATAGTTCTGAACAAGACTGGAAAGTACTAAAATTTACTGTTACATTATACACTTACTATGCTGTACATTGAATGCTCATAATAATGACACTGAGAATGTCTAAAATTCTAATTACACAGTTTACTAAATTCTAAACAGAAATTAGTTACTAAACTTATTTAACGTATATTTCTAAACTTTTTCACAACAACATATGTAGAGAAAAATTACAACATAAATCTTTATGATCTTTCATGAGAGCGTACCCACACCTAAAGCAATTTTTATTTCTTGTCTCATTTCCTAACAAATGAAAATGGCATCTATTAGAGACACCAATTATGTAAAAACAAAAATAAAATAGGATAGACAGTCTGCCACCACAAAGAATTTTTTAAAGACCACATATGTAAACAACTACTTTTGTTTTAATGCCAATGCAGAAGCTTCTAATACGAGAGCTATGACAAACACATTCCCCACAATATAAAATTCTGCTTCTCATTCAATATAAATGAAAGTATTGGGAAACTCAACAGATGCCTTATGTTAAAACAGTTCACATATTTAATTGGAAGAAAGCAAAAGAAAGGGTCATTTCTTCTTTTAACTTAAAATATGACTGTTCTCATTACAAAGGTCTGTCATTTTACGCTTTTGTTCCTGGAGCAGAGAGCATAGTATTACTAATGTTTGTTTGAAATTTGGTAAACATCTGGAAAAGAACTATTAAATTAGCACTGACACTTCAATTTGAATAACCACATAATCTTCTCGGAAATGTCATTTTAACTTTCAGAAAACTTTCAATTTGCAAAATCTTCAGATTCACGAAAAACGTACAGTCTATCATCATAAAGCTGAAATTCTGTACTGCATTTAACTGATACTATTACTGTTTATAGAGAGGTGGAACAGTTGACTCTGGACTGCATTCCACATACACCTTTCTAGGTGATATTGCAGATTCCTTAGCAGCACAAGTCCAACAAACAATAAAACTCTACATTAACTACTATTTTCAAAGGCCCCTCCCATGTGTGTAAAAGAAAGGCCACAGATCCCTCCTATGTGTGCACAAGGTGGTCAGACACCTCTCACAATAAAACCTTCAGCCACCTCCCAGAAGGAAACAAAAAGTTTTAAAAAATTGCCAAATTCTAGATCTCTCAAATAAATGGTATCGTGTAAATAGAGAAAGAAGATGCAGCACCACACCAACTTCTCAGGGGTTGATCAGCTAATCTGAAAACAGCAATCAGCAACGAAATGTACCACAAACTTCCAGGGCAGTCCAATTCCTCAGCTCCTTTGCAGGCACTTGCAGCATTCATACTCACAGTGTGTGGTGCTGAGCTCTTTGGCTTGGAGGCTGCTACATATGCCAGATACTGGATCACCTTCTTCGTATTTTCAGTCTTGCCAGCACCAGATTCTCCAGTACACAGGATTGATTGATCCTCGCGGTCTGGAACAGAAAGACATAAAATATAAAACACTCTTATAGAATAAGCTTTATTACGTGCAGAATTTTGCACTATAGAATGGACCTTCATGACAAATTCAAAACTATGAAGACTGCAGTCAGAGATCCAAGTGGTGGAGATCTGACTATCCTATTTTGCACACACTGTACAAAATATTTGCTTGTCTACCTGCAACTTTTGCTTGAGTAGAAAGACGTTTTTCAAAATTGCGGTGTACAAGACATGGCCAAGGTTACAATGGAGGAGGATGGCTTAGCTCTGTCTAATATTCACTCTGACATAGATTGTTCTATTGACAATGTAATTAACCAATCTGCCAGGAAGAATAGGCACATGGAATTCATCATTTAAGGAAAAGAACCACAATTGTAACTTTTTGCTTCATAAGATGGCATTGTCTTCTGAATGTGTATAATCAGATTAAATAAAACTTTGCATGTGACTTATTTTTTATTATGGTAAAAGTAAAGGTAGCACAAGAAATCTTTAGCGCCCCCTCCTGGAGGTTTTTCTGTATCCGCCACTGCATGCAATGACATCATATACTGCCTATACACAGAATTTTGTCAGGTGCTAAAAATGAGGACTTCATTCAATACATGGTCATCCTATTAAGCGAAAATTTGCATTTCAAATAGCTGATAGCTACAGTATTCCTACACCACGAACTATTATATAATTCTAAGACCAGTACTGAAACCAATGTTTTATAGGGCCATCTAATGAGGCAGTCAAGGTAGATATCTATAATGAAGGCCACAAATCTGAGAAATGGTAATTAAATTATTGCATCAAAACTGAATTACTATACGTTTTACAGGTGTATAGCTTGGATCAGAAGGTTATCTTAAACTTTTACAGAACGCACACTTCAATGATGAGATTTGATGTACTTGAAAGGGAGGCAGTAGTTGAATATGAAGCCTATCCTCCACATTATACAGTTTGTATAAATTTTGAGCATTAAAGGAAACCAAAGAGAAATTTAAAAGTCGTGATGGCACCTAAGAGACGAAATTAGGTAACAGCAAGTGTTTATCTTTCTTTAAAAAATGTTTCACACAGGAAAACTAAATCTTTCATGAAATCCAAATGCAATTGTGCACCAAGCATGAAAATACAATTGAAAAGACCTTATGGTTTGCCAATGACTTAATTCTGCCAAAAATGGCAAATGGTTCTGAAGGGTAGTTAAATGGAGTGGATTTAGTCTAGATGTTATCTGGTAATGCAAACAAAAGTAAAACAAGGATTATTCAGTATTGTCTAATTAATTTATGTGATTCTCAGGGAATTTAATTAGAGAATAAGAAATTAAAAGCAATTGATGAGTTTCGCTGTCTGTGCAGGAAAATTGTTGACAATCTCATAAGCACTGAAACTTTTACATTGAAATGGAACTTGGATGAACATCAACAGAGAGAAGAATAGAAGCTTTTCAAATGTGACCTTGTAGAAGAACATTGATAATTAGAAGGGTCAATTGAGTACTGGTAACTAATGCAGAGGTACTGAATCGAACTGGAGACTAAGCAGCTTCATGCTACATTTTACTAAATGAAAGTGCAGGTTGATAGAACATGTTCCGAGGTATCAAGGAATACTTGATTTTGTAACAGAGGGAAATGTGTGGCCAACATTTCTAAAGGGAGACCAGGGCTTGACCGGAATAAACAGCGGATGTAGTCTGTCACAATTATGCAGAGATGCACTGGGTATAAGCGTGCAGGGCTGAATGATACCTGACTACAGGGCTCCGAATCAAGGAACGAAGATGACGTTGGATGTCACTACAGATGGTCCACAAAATCTGACTGGATTATGATGGGCAAGGAAACAATCTCGGTATTTGCCTTAAGCAATTTTGGGAAACAATGGAGAATCTAAATTTTGATGGGAGGACAGGAATTCGAAACATGTTCATTCCGAGTGTGCCAGCTTGGTTTGTATCGCAGCAAAAACATAACTAATTCAAGTCTTGTTTTCTTTACATAAACAGGATTACATGGCAAACTAGCAAATTTCTTACAAGCAGGAGGATACATTTAGCTTCCAAATCACTGACAAAGTCTCGTGGCATCTGAAAATATCGGCCTCATGGTCTATGCTGTTAAGTCACTTTTTATGTTTGATGTGTAACTGCAACTCAAAAAGGGACCTAGTAAAGTAGCTGAAGACTACCATAGGGATGTCCAGATTTTTTTTTAACCGAACAATATAATCAAAATACCAAAAATGCACCAACTACATGGAACTACTTTGAAAAATGCGTTTAACATGATTAAAATACATAAAACTGAGTGTAGAAAATTAACAGCCATGAATTATTGAACAGTTCTCAGTACGTGCATATCTGGGTTCCGGATATATTTCAGCTGTGCGACCATTTAGACGTTGGAATTTTATTATATCATCGGCAAACCTCAAAGTTTTTATTTATTCTCCCTGAACTTTAATTCCTACTCCAAATTTTTCTTTGACATCCTTTATTGCTTCCTCAATGTACATACTGAACAACATTGGGGATAGGCTACAAACCCTGTCTCACTTCCTTCTCAACCACTGGTTCCCTTTCACACCCCTCGACAGATAACGTCCGATTTCTGTACAAGTTGTAAAGTCTTTCGCTCCCTGTATTTTACCCCTTAAACCTTCTGAATTTCAAAGAGTACTCCAGTCAATGTTCCTGCAGGCTTTCTCTACGCTTACAAATGCCATAAACGTAGTTTTGCCTTTCCTTAACCTATCTTCTAAGAGAAGTCGTAGAGTCATTACTGTCTCGCGTGCTCTCACATTTCTCTGGAATTCAAGCACTTCCCCGAAGTTGGCTTCTATCATTTTTTTTCATTTTTCTGTAAAGGTGATAGTATTTTGCAACCATAACTTACTAAACTGACAATTCAGTAATATTCACACCTTTCAGCACCTGCTTTCTTTGGAATTGAAATTATTATATTAGCCTTGAAGTCTGGGAGTATTACGCCCACCTCATAGATCTTGCACACCAGGTGAAGTAGTCCTGTCACGGCAGATGCTCCCAAGGCTACCAGTAGTTCTGACAGAATATTGTCTACTTCGGGGGCCTTGTTTTCACTGAGCTCTTCCTGTGCTCTGTCAAATTCTTCTCGTGGTATCTTATCTCCCAACTCCTCTTCATCTACTCCCCTTTTTATAATATTGCCTTCATGTCCATGTCCCTAGTAGACACACATTCAGCTTTCCCTTCTTTGCTTAGTACTGGTTTTCCATCAGAGCTCTTGATATTCATAAATCTGTTTCCCTTTTCTAAAAAAGGTTTCTTAATTTTTCTGTATGCAGTATCTATCTTTGCCCTACTGATGTACGCTGCTAAATCCTTATTTGTCCTCCAGCCATTCCTCCTTGGTCATTTTGCACTTCTTGTGCATCCATTTTTTAGACATTTGTATTCCTTGCCTGCTTCATTTGCTGCAATTTTATATTTTCTCCTTTTATCAATTAAATTCAATATCTCCTGTAATATCCAAGGATTTCTACTAGATATTGTTGTTTTACCTATCCGATCCTCTGTTGTCTTCATTGTTTCGTCTCTCAAAGCTATCCATTCACCTTATACGTTATTCCTTTCCTATGTTATAGACAATCTTTGCCTAATGCTCTCTCTGAAACTCTCAGAAATCTCTGGTTCTTTCAGTTTATCAAGATCCTATCACCTTAATTTACTATCTTTTATTTTTTGAGTTAGTAGCCAATAAACTGTGGTCAGAGTACACATCTGTCCCTGTCACATCATTCAAAATCTGGCTTCGGAATCCCTGTCTTACCATTATTTAATCTGTCTGAAACCTTCCGGTGTTTCCAGATCTCTTTCACGTTTACACCCTCTAGTGCCAGCAATGATTGAATTATGTTCTGTGCAAAATTCTACCAGAGGGCTGCTTCTTTCTTTCCGTTCTCCCCCAGTTCAGATTGGCCCACTAATTTCCCTTCTCTTCCTTTTCCTACTGTCGAATTCAAGTCATTGCTATTTGGGCAGCAAAATAATTGGTGACAGCCGATGTAGGGATAATGTAAAGTAGATTCACAATAGCGAGAAAAGCATTTCTGAAGAACAGATATTTGTTAACATGGAATATAATGGACGTAAGTGTTGGAAAGTCTTTTCTGAAGTTATTTGTCTGGATGTAGCGTGTATGGAAGAGAATCATGAACAACAAACAATTTTGATATGCTGAAGATCGGATGGGAGGATCGTGTAATTAATGATGAAGTACTGATTAGAACAGAGGAGAAAATAAATTTGTGGCACAACTTGCCTAAAAGAAGGGATCGGCTGTAGAACTCATTCTGACACATCAAGGGATCACCAATTTAATATCGGAAGGAAAAATGTGTGAGGACGGGGGAGGGGGGAGGTAGGAGTAAATATCGTGAGTCAGACCAAGAGATGAATACAACTAACAGACTCACAAGGATTTAGGTTGCAGTAGTCATTCGGAGATGAAGAGACTTGTACAGAACAGAGTAGCATGGAGGAATTTCATGAAACCAATCTTCGGACTGAAAACAACAATGATATAGTTAACTACCAGCGTAGTTTGTTACCTATAAACCTCCATTTTATCGAAGAAAATCATGTTGTTGGCCTCCATACTGTAGTTCTGTTTTAATGCGTTAAATTATCTTCTAAACTACTGAAAATTCTCTCTCATACTTACAGCTGTCTTCCCCAATCTGTTAGTCACCTACCTCCATGCACGTTTTGTCTGCTGTCATACGATTTTTGGTCACCTGATGATAGTAGCTGTCTAGTCCAGCTTGCCGAGTTTTGCATTACCATATTCGAGTTTGTGAGTTAGATTCCGGGTCCGTGTGTATATTTTTGTTTTCTAATTTTGATCTGTCAGATAATTCATAGTACACACTCTTCACATATCCTACAGTAACAGTTTTTTTTCTTTTTTTTTTTTATTGTAACCGCCAAATATTGTCAGACAATTCAGTAATATTCCAGGAGAGTAATACTCAGTTAAAAACACGTAATCTCTCAGGATTTGTCAGCGCGATTGGTAAATAAAGTACTTCGGCTTGTACCTGCGAGTTGTTGCTTGAGTTTTATGCACAATATCTCGACGCCCGACACACATTGTTTGGAGTCTAGGCAGCGAGCACACGTAATAGCAAATCCGCAGCACCTGTAGCAACCGTGTTCTCAGTGGGTAGACTCCAATGTGTATCGGTAGTCTAAATACTGTGCATAAAACTGAAGTAACAACTCAGTGCCACACCCGAAGCACACCATTAATCAGTTAAAAATAATCTTTCACACACTGACGGGAAAATTGACACCCCAAAAAATAATTAATGTACAGTAATGAAATTTAGTAAATACATTTGTCTTGGTAACGTATTTAAGATATTAAAATTGCAAGCTCACAGATTAATCTAAGCGCGAGATAAGCCATTGCAAATCTGAAGTGCTGGTACATTAATAACTGATGTAACCGCCAGAATGTTGAATATAAGCATGCAAACGTGCATTCATTGTTTCGTACAGAAGCTGCATGTCAGTTTGAGAGATGGAGTTCTGTTGCATTCGGTCGGTCAATACGGGGATAGTTGTTAATGCTCGTTGTGGATGACGCTGGAATTTTCGTCCTATGATGTCCCATATGTGCTCGACTGGAGACAGATCTGGTGATCGAGTGACCACTGTAGAGTATGTTTAATTACAACAGCAGTATGTGGGCGAGCGTTACGTTATTGGGAAACACTTCTTGAAAAGCTATTCGTAAGTGACAGCACAACAGACTGAATCACCACACTGACGTACAAATTTGCAGTCAGGGTGTGCGGGATAATCACTAGAGAGCTCCAAGGAGTAGGTCCAGTGTGTTTAGCACACAGACCGGTCGGTTGTAGGTCCTCTGCTAGCCTCTTCCTAACCAACACGTGGTCATCACTGGCACCTAGGCAGACCCAGATTTGAACAGACCTCCAATCTACCCTCCACTGATCTCTCGCTTGACACCACTGAAGTCGCAAATGGCAGGGGTTGTGGTTCAGCGGAATGCACGCTACAGGGCATCTGGCTCGGAACTGTTCTTGAGGTAACCGATTTTTAACAGTTATGTCACAGTGGTGCCAACTGCTGCCCAGATTGCTGCTGCAGATGAGTACGATGTGCCAGGTTCCCATGCCAAACAAGACCGTCGGCCCTCTCGGAGGTGGCACAGGGTCGCCCGCAGCAGGTCGTCTTACGACCCTAAATTCTCGTGACCACCGCTGCCGGCAATCAGGTACAGTGGCTACATCCCTGCCAAGTCTCTGCAGTATCGCAGAAGAAACACCAGCTTCTTGTAGCTCTGTCACACGACCTCGTTCAAACTCAGTGGTCCTAGTCGACTAACACGGGCTCACCACGTCCAATCTCTAAGCTAACTGAGGCTGACGAAAGTCACTGTACCACACTGAGTAAGGCCGTTGTAATGTTTTAAAAACGGTATCAGTAACAGCACGTCTTTCACTTTACTCTCATTTCCGTGCAAATATTAAATAATTGCAGCTGTTTTGCATAATACCTGCTATAATCTAAGAGGACATCATCATACCACACAATGTAAGAGTAGAAATGTTGAAAAAATACAGCTGGACATGGAATCTAGCTCGACTGTTATAACGCAAACCTCTACTCACTGCTCTAACTCGGCAGCACTGTTACATTGCACTAAGGGAACGTATCAAACGCACGTGTGATTACATGAAGCCACACTGCCTTTCTTTGACGTCCAATTTCTACCCAAAATACGTATGCAAGGAACGAAATTTTGTTAGATAAGCAAAGACCCACACTGTGGAATCCAAGGAGCATGAATTTTGGTTTACCCTGTAGAAGAGAACTTGACGTACTGCCTAAGTAGTCGTACCAATTCACGAATCCATTCCACAACATAACTCTCAACAGAAGCATAGCAGCTGTTAAGAGCACGTTATTTGCGATTTCCACCTGAATGAAGTGCAATCTCGCGAAGGTACGAATTGCTGCACATTTAAAAGCTTGTCTTGCCCTTCAAACTTTGATTCTTCAGCCTCTGAAACGGGGAAGTTAACAGATTAAGGTTTACAATATCCCGTCCATGTGGATACCATTACAGGCTACGCACAGACACAGGTTTGACAGGGACGGGTAAGAAAATAGGCCGAGGTTTTCATATTTCTCCTTCCCCAAAGAAACATCGCGGAATTTGTATTAGTCGTTATAGGAAAACCAGGAGGAAGAAAAAACGAAAGGTCGAGCAGCTACTCGAACCGCAAGCATCCCGAATCCCATTATCTTACCGGTAACCAATGTGCCTTCTCACCCCGTTTACTCCTGAACTGACTTTTTAGGTTCGAATGATGCTCATACTAGCACGGTGAGTAACTGTTTGGAGTTCAGTTACCGCGCCCGATGCCTAGTGCAAATGGCCTAATAGCAAGACATTTCTGTTCAGTGAAAAATATTTTGTCTGCGTCCAGTCCTGACAAATGATGAGAGCCTGATGTCAGCCCTCTATCCCAGAGCCCAAACCGGGCACTGTTTTCCATTTCACTCTTTACTTATTCTGCCAACTGCTCTCGCTTCAGAAATCGGCAAACACGATTGTTTTGATATTTCCAGCCTTCGCCTGATGTCTTTTTGCAGTGAACCTGGAAGTGCTTCTATGACGGTACTTCAATAACTGTAAGTTACCATTATGTAGATTAAGAAACTTCCACTGAATGCTGCACTACACTTTAAAGTGACACAATTGCATGTGACATATTTTTCAACACAGTCCCCAACTCTTTTAACGAAGGTCGAAACGTCCTACCGATTGCCCAATTCCACCCCGATAACAAATCTGCTTCTTGGTCACGGAGCCATTCTAGAACAGCTGTGTGGACTTCCGCATCACTGGAGAATCTCTTTCCCGCAGATGTTCTTTTAGTTTGCATTGTGGAAGGTTGGACTGTATAAATTATCAACGTGTGTGCGACCTTTGTCAAATTGCTGACATGCTTTCACAACGGCTGAATGCCACATATACTGAGTATTTCAAGGCGAATCTGAGCGCAATTTAGACATTTCGCTCACAGGAATCTTAGTGTCCCGCGTTCTTCAACTAGAACGTTACCAGCTCGCGCGGCATTTCATTCCACACTGTGATACACGTGTTATTCGTACCGCAGCCGAACTGCATCTGTAAGATTCCCTTAACATGTACTCTCTTCTGACAATGCGAAACTCTTGTAATGCTGTGGTCTTGGTGTGAGAAGGGGGATGTGTGTGTTAACGTCTCGTCGACAATAAGATTATTAGAGACTGAGCATAAGCTCGGATTTGGGAAGGATGGAGAAGGAGACTTTTGGAGGAACCATCCCGGCATTTGCTTAACCGATTTAGGGAAATCACGGAAAACCTAAATCAGGATGGCCAGACGCGGGTTTCAGACATCGTCGTCCCGGAAGAGTGTCCAGTGGGCTAGTTACTGCTCTACCCCGCCCGGGATGGTCTTGGCGTGGAACGACATGTGTGACTAACTTGCTGAAGATCCCGCGTACATACATACTACGCAAGTCACCATACGGTGCATAGTAGAGAGTAACTTGTACCGCTGTCACAGTTGAGTCGGCGTAAGTTCATCCCTGACAGTTTCAATGGGCTTGGCGAGCCAGCTTCGCGCGCTGACATCCACCAATACTGTACCGTCATTTTGGAAACGTTTCTATGGAACGCCTCAGCGTTCTCACAGCTCTTCAGAAGGCTACTTTTTGAGACTGTTAGCGTTTCGCAACTGAAAGCTTGCCACAACGCTACTAGCTGTCAGGGAGCTTCTTACGCCGTCATTCCCTTTCATGTATTACTAAAAAACGGAGTGAGTGAAAATAATCAGTCTGTGACCTTCATGGTCCAGTCACAATGTGACCACCGTGTACGTTCCATGTCAACGTGCAATAATCACTCACAGACGGCACGTGGCAGCACTAGCAGTGGGTACGGAGCACGCGGAAAGTAGTGCAGTAGTTGTATTGCGGAAACAGAGCGATTTATGCGATTTATCTAACGTCCAAAACGGCATGATCATTCATTTTTGGGCCAAGGGTAGAAGCATTTCTGAAACAGCTAAGCTTGTAAGCTGTTCGTGTGCCATCGTGTTAAATATACCGCGCATGTCAAAATGGCGCTATCCAAAATCGGGGCCTCGGCAACTGTGCTGCACCACGCGTCATAGATGACACGGGTGAACTACGGCTACGGTGATGTGTAGGAGCGAACAGACGTGCAACTGTTTAGCAACTGACGTCCCAGATGAAGCAAGGGGCTACTAACAGTCTCTCCCTGACGACCATTCAGCGAACGTCTCTGTGTAATAGGCCTCCGCAGCTGGCGCCTGGTTCGTGCACCCATGAATCGGTTTGTGGGGCGCTCAACTGCGCGGCAATCAGCATCCGTACGAAGTCCCAAATTTTTCAGACTCCAATTTCTTTTTCAGTACAATCTAGCTACTATCACGAATGATGAGGATAATGATGCCGGGAATCGAGCCCCAGACCATGTGATACAGAGGTAGATCACGAGCTGCGAACTTCATGCACCCATGCTGACTGCTTTTCATCAGTGAGGAAGGCTGGAATTTGTAGAACAATACCGCAAATGCACGTCAAGTGCCTTGTCAGATAAAGAGAGTTTTATGCTCCATCGGACACACGGTCGTCGGCGTGTACGGCGTGAAACGTCTGAAATAAAACACCCTGCCACCGTGAGGGACGCGATGGTCTGGGGATTGTTTTCGTGGCATTTCCTGGATGATGTCATTCTGGAAGGCATAGTGGATCAAACCAAGAATGATGCTATGCTTGGAGACCATGTCCATCCATACACGCAGTTTGTTTCCTTTTGCACGATGGCATCTACCAGCAGGACAATGCAATGTGTCGCACGTCTCGCAGTCTACATCCACTGTTCGGAGAGCGTCAGGATAAGTTTGCCGTACTCCCCTGGCCATCAAACTCACCGAATTTAAACCAAATCGAGAATCTGTGGGACCACCCCCGATTGGGCTGTTCGCTCCACGGGTCCTCAACCGAGGAACTACGGCACCTGGCCACGGTAGTGGAGTTGGTAATTTCTAGAACCTCACCAACACTCTTCCTGCACGTTTCGCAGTGGTCCACGCTGCAAAAGGTGGGGTTATTGAAGTATCTGGCAGTTGATTACATTAATGTGACTGGACAACGTACATGCTTCTGCATGAAGCCCTGATTTATCTTTCCTTCGTGGTCCTTACCAGAGATGTTATGTATGCGACAGTTGTATCATACTGTTGTCTGTTGCAAATGCGTCCGCAGCTCGTGGTCTTGCGGTAGCGTTCTCGCTTCCTGCGCACGGGTTCGCGGGTTCGATTCCCGGCGAGGTCAGCGATTTCTCCTGCCTCGAGATGACTGGGTGTTGTTTTGTCGTTTGCATTATCATTTATCCCAATTACGGTCGGAGGAAGGCAATGGCAAACCACCTCCACTAGTACGGCGGCGCGGGTCTCCCGCATCGTCCCCTACGCTCCTCTGAGTATGGGACATCATCATACATGTTGCAAATGCAGTTCTCAACAAAACATCCACAGTATTTCGCCATAAGAACGTCTTCCTCGCTCCAAGGATTTCTATTTTGAGTTCACGCAGCATTTCCGTAACATTGGTGTGTTGATCGCACCTATCAGTAACCAATCTAGCGGCACATCTGGATTTCATAGCATTATTTTCTTTCTTCCGACAAGGGTCCATTTCCTACTAATTAAGCCGTGGCCGGCTGTGCTAGGTTTCTCGGTTGAGGACCCATGGCGTGAACCCATCGGGGTGGTCCCACAGATTCTCGACTGGTTTAAATCCGGGGAGTCTGGTGGCCGGGAAAGTACGGTATACTCAACCTGGTAGATGCCATCGTGCCGAGGAAAATAAAGATGACAGTGATGGTGGTGGTAGCGGCACCAGCAATTATGCCTCCTTTTAATCTCTTGTAAAATAGGACAATGGTTTCTCACATCACTTATTTACGAACGTAATCACACTCTTTTTCGCCAGATCACGTATTTGTGAGCGACACTGTGGTTATATTTTACTACGCGTAACCACCTGCCACTGTGTCATCAAACTACAGCAATTTTAGAATCCAAGCACATCTGAAATCAAACATCAACGGCAGAAGGCTGCCTCGGCCGTCCTGAAACATCCATCTGCCTGTTGACTCTGTGGCTCGTTTACATTAAGGTCAATAAGGGGCGATATGTCCTTCCGCAAAAACAGCTGCTATGAATCGTTGCTCTATCTGAATACGCTTGTGTCGTTGCGTAACTGTGATTAATCAGCGAGGCACACATGGGTAGGAACTGCGGAATACGTCTGCGTTGCCCCGAGCTCAGATACACAATACTGCTAAGGAAGCCCGCTGCATACGCAACTGAGGGATGGATGGAGGGAGAGAGGGAGGAGTGGCGGGGAATATAATTTTAAAGACGTGTTTCCTAATCATTTAGGCTGCCCATATGTTATGTTTGATTACTTGCTATTAGCGTTTTTCCCAATTACAGAAGAACAGTTTATTTTATTTGTAAATTTTACTACCTAAAGCTTGAGGCAATGTGGTGTATCAACTGATAACGAGTTTACGATTTATGCAATACCAACATTTCTCAATCAAGGCAATTCTCTTCACCCTCAATGGTAATGGAAATGTAAAAGGGAAAGAAATAAGGATAACAATAGGAAACGACCGAGGCGGCATGCTGGACACACTTCGCGCCTCTGGATGGATCACCACACCACCTGTGCAGCAGCTACGAAATGTTACATAACATGGATTCCCACTCACCCCGAAGCGCTGTCCTTAAGAAATATCGTATAGTGCATTGATCACATATATTTCCAGGAGCATAAAGCCATGAAAGATGCGGATATAAAGAAATAAAAGTCGTTCCCCTTTCCTGTAGCTATGTAACACACACACACACACACACACACACACACACACACAGCAGAAGAGGGGGAGGGGGAGGGGGGAGGGGGAGAGGGGGGAGGAGGAGGGGCAGGGGCAGGGGGAGGGGAGAGAGAGAGAGAGAGAGAGAGAGAGAGAGAGAGAGAGAGAGGCTAACTTTCCACCTGCTAATGGAACCGTCGAAAAGGGTGGTGGATAAAATAAACCAGAAGTAACTGACGCCAATGATGTAATGTATTCATTTAAATTAATAGTTGAAGTCGTCGCTACAGAGACCATACTGCATAAAATAACTATCAGCTTGTAATATGGACAGTGGCTTCCAACGGCCTTATGTATTAGAAACTGAGCAGAAACAAAACCTGAAACCAAAGCAAACCGGCAGATACTCTAAGTAAACTTCATACGTCAAGGAAAACTGCTTGGAAATCAACTATTTCCCAGCAAAAGTTCTCCAAGTATGTGGATTACATGATAAGCCCACTTATAATGGTACAGTACCCTATTCTTCTTCACTTACTTCACCATTCATACGTGTGTATTACTTGTGAAAAAAATGGCTCTGAGCACTATGGGACTTAATATCTTAGGTCATCACACACATCCATGCCCGAGGCAGGATTCGAACCTGCGACCGTAGCAGTCGCGCATTTCCGGACTGCGCGCCTACAACCGCGAGACTATTACGTGTGACACGTTCAGCACGCGCGAATGTTATGGAAAGGAAGACTGGCCTAGTGTGGTGGTCATGAGGTAAAAACGACGAACTCTTAATATTCTGAACACTGATAGGCTGTTCTTCGGATAAGCATGATAACTGTTGTCTGTTTCATTCTGCACACACAATGCGCGATCACCACAACAATAAATGTGGTAGTGTAATGAAATGAAAATGACAAAATTACAACTATCTGTGCACAGGTGCATCGACACTAACAAAAGATCGTTAAATATGGTCAAAAATTCTGTAATCTATCATCCACTCACATTGGAAATTACGATTTGCTAGTGACCAGACTATAAAGCGCATTTCAATCAAAGCTTTTTCTAGGCTTCAGACCGTGACTTTATGAAGTATTCCTACAACACTAAAAAATTAAAAATATTTGTGGGGCAAAAAGTACGATATGGCCGCGTGTCAACAACCATGTGGGAAACAGAGCCTCAGATATACAGATAATGCTCGAAGGCAAAACTGGATGAAGATAAAAATTCATAAATTTTGCAATCACGTAGTAAAAATGACTACCCGAAGAAAAGACGGTAATCCTCGCTAAATACAGTCACTAGTATCAAACACAGGACTGGAGGAAAAAAATTCTGACCATTTGCATCCGGAAATTTCAATCACCAGTTTTTTCCTCCGATTGCGAAAACGTTCTGTTGACACCCACCGACATAGGGAGAAATGATAATCACAATAAAATAAGAGACATTAGGACTCGCAAAGAAAAAAATTAAGTGCACGTTTTCACCGCGCGCGGTTCGTGAGTGGAACGATAGAGAGCGAGCTTGAGGGTGGTTCATTGAAACCTCTGCCAGGCACTTTATTGTGAATAGCACAGTAATCACGTAGATGTAGATTTCAGTAGCCAGTGACCGACCCAATGGCTCGGCAAATACAGATTTAAGGAACCACAAGGTAGTGATTACAGGGGATGTCTTCCTCCTGCCCCCAGGGGACACAGGCGAGTGCTATATCCGGCAGTGCTAGGGCCTAGCAGGAGCGGCTATGCAGACACACCGTGTATTTTGGCGCGCGCCGCACGGCACCGACCGTGACCTTCGCCACGGCGCATGCGCGGGAGCGGCGACGGCCTCGCCTGTGGCCGCGCGCGCACGGTCGTTTCGGCGCCTCAGCTGTAGCGCGCTCAAACCGACACTCCGCAAGGTCGCCACAACGTCTGCCGCCCACTTTCGCCTCCAACTTTCGCACCAGGCACGTCCGTACCCAGCAGATTCGACATGACTCACACGGCAGAGAACTGCTGAAGGACAAATCTGACTAACACGATACTATTATTACTGATCAGGACCAAAACCACTATTTTCAGTTTAATCACAATGCGTTTAAACGAGTAAGTATCTTCATTTGAATTTGAAAATAAAAATACTACCTCGATTCATTGGGGTTCCTTAGTCACATTCAAGGGCAGTCGTCTTAAACGTGTTATTCTAGGGATGGGTGTTATTCATCAACTCAGCATCTGACAGCCTTCACTTTCCGTATTTCAGTGTCGCCAACGCACAACTTGTCAAGGAACAGTGAGTAGTATGGGCAATGAGAATGTGTGTAACGTGTGCCAATACTTAAGGCAATCAGAGATATAAGGGTTAGTATACGCATAGAGAAATGAGCCAAACCTTAATGGAAACTTGCGCTTTTAAAAGACGTCCTCCAAGTCTACCCAAACATACGCGACCAACGTCACAAAAATTCCTAGTGTGAACTTGCTAAAGTTCGGCGATGAGAGTTGCTATTTCGCAAATTTGCTACAAACTTCGATGATGGAATAGTGATGTGCATCTTCAGATTCGTTAAGACACTTCATTGGACTGGTGAGTCCAACGACACCACCGTTCCCTCAACGAAGTTGGTAGCAAATTTGCGAAGTAGCAACCCTAGCCTTCGAACTTAATCAGGACAGAGTAATAGCCGTACAGTCATGTTATGCAGCGTTTATTGTTTGCGACTGGACCAAACGTGAATACGACAGGAAGAGGACGCGATGTCATACATTTGATAAGTATAGTGAGTGGTTGAAATTTCTGCAAGCAGCAATATATGTTTCATTACGTGAACATAGAACTTGGGGAAAATCAGTAGCACCATATACCCATATAACACCAACGTCAAAGGTTAATTCTGCTTAATCACTATAAAAATAAGTACTCGTGAACTCACATATTGCTCGATTAAATTAATTTTATAAGCATTATCTTCGGAAACGTCCTATTTATAATTCTGGAGATTGATGGCAAGAGAGAATTTTCTTCTCCTCCTTCGAGCAGGAATGATCCACATGAAAAGGAGTACTTAATAAATCACAGGGGAATGAATTACTTTACACGCATGACAGAAAGGAACACATAAATAATGTGATTATTGCCTCTCAAAGAACTTAGTGATTCATAATACCGTGCAAAGAATTACCTCAAACATTCAGTCACAATCGGGACTGTGCGAATTCCGATAATTACGAATTACTGCAGTACGATATTTTAAAACGAAGGTGCTCCTGCGTTACATTTCATTCGTATCATTTCTCTCTGTCAAGTTGGCTTCGTTCCTGACACGAGAAGGCGGAGAAGGAACCTGCATCCGAAACCCGCTGCTATGTGTAGCCCCGTCCTATAGGCACAACGATGGAACCTGAAAGAAATGACAGAAGTTTAACATATCGTGGCCACTGACTTCATCGAGCAAGGAAACTGTCTCACCTGAATAAGGAAGTGACAGAAAATAACTGATCAACATCTTGTTGGAGAAACCAAAGAAAGAAAAAAGTTTAGCATCCAACACCTCATCCACGATGAGGTTATCGTAAGCTGAACACAAGTTCTGAGTGAGTCAGTGCTAGGCATGACATCTACCTTGGCCTCCGCGAAGAAACCGCTCCGGTATTCGCTATAATCGTTTCAGGGAAACCATGGTAAATATAAATCTGAAACTTCGAACTGGAAGAAGAGAGGTCAAAGACTTCACCAGTGAAGCAACAACAACAACAATTAATTAGAAATAACAATGCTGATTCAAGAAATCTACAGGAATAACCATGGATATAGCAGAAACGGTGTGCTTTGACGCTTAAACGTCATACAAAAGAAATCAAATGCGACAGAAACTACTTCGGAACGGCCGTCTTGTAAAGAGCAGTACTTCGGTAGGTCTGTGGTGCGTCGGCATGACGGTTCTCCCGAAATAAGCAGCATCTCCTGCCCCGAGAAAATACCTTAGAGGGACATCTTGCTATACCACAGTGCGGAAGTGTTGCAACTTTGTCTACCATGATAGATTCTGAAAGGTTGCCACTCATTCTGATTCACTGGCAATTCGATAATTACGAGGGTAGTCAAAGTTTTAGTCATCACAAAATTACGAAAGTATTATTTTTTGTTTATTTGCCGCTACATGTCTGGAGTGCTGGTACACATTCAAATCCCCACGCCACAGCACCAAAGCATAATGAATCAAAACAAAATGGCGTAGCCAAGCGATAAAGTAGCATCTTTCAGTAAAAGTATCGGCTACGACCTCAAGTATACGCCACCGTAATAAAGAGAATGTAAAGCATTCTAACATCCAATTAATACAGCGTCTCCAGAATTTTATATTACAACTGGCGCACCATCTGTCCTGTGATTTGGACACAAATTGCAGGCGCCCGATGTGAATGCTATCAGCTATCAATGGTTGAAGCAACATTGTTAGTTTAATGAGGTTCTTCGTTACAGGTTTACTCGCGGTGTGGAAGATTGAAACTAGAGGATATTGCCGAACTGCGACCATCTTCGTGAGGTGTACACTGATACCTTTGCAGCTAAGCACCTGCCGCGGATGCCTGGTTTACGGTTGCAGTACCAGCACTCATCAAATATTTACGCCCATTCCTCTTCTGTTTGTGCGTGGGGAGATGATGCGGGATGCAACAAGCGATAGCCATCCAAAGCTTTCCACAGCTACTCTACATAATAATAAATTTATTTCAGTGTATATCTTTTGCAATGATCACTGCACTCGCCGGAGGTCATCTACTTCAGTAACTTAATGCATCTATTCAATAATTCGTAGAGCAGTCAGGTGTGAAATTGGAAGGTACCAAACATTTCACATCTCGATTTTAAAAGAATTATTCACGCTGGAGGATCGTACATATATACCATCGTCGACCGCCGCACCAACTCCCGTTTAGAGGACGCAGAAACGCATATCACGGGCGTTGAGAAGCAGCTGAAAGATTTGAAAACAAATGTCACCAGTTCTATATGGAATCCCAATTCGGTTTTGCAGAGAGTACCCCTCGACATTAGCCCCATACTTAGCATGCATCTATAGCTAATCTCTCGCTCACAGTGAAGTACCAAGTGTCCGGAAAAAAGCGTCTCCCGTAAACAAGGAGAATAGAGTAACGGACCCGCAAAATTAGAAACCAATACTAAACAGATACAGAAGGATGTAGGTTGCAGTAGGTACTGGGAGATGATGAAGCTTGCACAGGATAGTTTAGCATGGAGAGCTGCATCAAACCAGTCTCAGGACTGAAGACCACAACAACAACAACAACAACAACAATGCTTAATATCTGTTTGCTGCGGAATTCTTAGCACATGTAATTAAATATAATTAAATTCCTTGATAGAGAAAAGCTTCTATTCAAATATCAACACGGACTTAAATGGTTCAAATGGCTCTGAGCACTATGGGACTCAACTGCTGAGGTCATTAGTCCCCTAGAACTTAGAACTAGTTAAACCTAACTAACCTAAGGACATGACAAACATCCATGCCCGAGGCAGGATTCGAACCTGCGACCGTAGCGGTCTTGCGGTTCCAGACTGCAGCGCCTTTAACCGCACGACCACTTCGGCCGGCGACACGGACTTAGAAAGTATCGTTCGTGCAAAACTTCGCCTGCTCTTTTCTCGCAAGACATCCCACGAACCATGGATTAAGGGGAGTTGGAACGCCCTGTCCCGACAATGTTAAATTTAGTGACTTGGCTTCCATGTATTTCTGGAACCACTGTAGTAATCGACATAAAACAGTCACAGGACATTAAACTGTATGTTCGGAGTCTACTGAACTACAATAACTGCATTTCAGCCACTGCTTACCGAAATACAATTTTTTAATTACACGGTTAAAATTGTGTACTTTTTGTACGTTAACCTAAATAATTTTAGTTATACATAACATTATGTTCTTCTTTTACTTCTGTAGACCCGGGATATGTATGTTATTACTCCCTGCAAATTTTAATACTCTACTCGAAGTGGTTTCTGAGATTTAGGGAAAAATGCAACAGAAAATGTAAATTTTCAGGAATGGCGTCAAAAGTTTCAAAAGGCTATAACTCAACATGTTCTTAATTTCTTTATTTTTAGTCACTCAGAAGCACCCTGCACCATACTGTATATCATCCTCGGGATCTTTTTCCAATTTTTTCTTCTCTTTAGTGGCCAACTGTACTGCATACCCTGATTTATCGATGCGAACCTTGTCCATCCGTTCCTGTTCTCTGATGCAGTTTGCTCCAGGATTAATTCCCATATGCTGTAGCACTTTCACCCTACCGATGTTGCCGTCATTACAATCAATAGCAGTCTCACTGACCCCCACTTTAGTGTTTTCATTCCAACAAAAACATTTTTTAGGGATGGAGTCTATATAAGATTATTGAACGACTTATTGGGATTTTGAGTCTAATCATGCAGACACTTCTTCAGTAACTCAGTATTTGCTAGGTCTCTGTAAATAGGTTTTATGATATCCATGACTGCTACTGGGATGGAATGTTTATGGCTGTATGAACTGTTTGAGTACTGGGCATTGCGGTTAAGTGCACTATGAATCGGGTCCAGGAGGGCAAAGACAATCCATACTGCCTGCTTCATTTTCAACAAGTCCTCAGTATTATTTCTAATGGCCATCCCATACTAATACTGTAGGTCATCAATCATTTTGTCCATCAGCCTGCTTATTATGGTTTTACCATCAGAAAGTTTCTTGTCTCTCAAATTTTGTATTAACTTCCTCAACCTGGTGCCCATCCTCTTCTGGACATGACCAACACATTCCAGTTTGTGACAATCTTCTCACAATAAGGCTGAGCGGCTACTACAGTGTTATATGCTTTTGAGTCTCCATCACCTAAGAACTTAAGTGTAACACACTCCCCTGTGTTCACGGATCGACTAAAAATTTCAAAAGCTGCAGAGGCCTCCATACCACCACTTGTTCCTACATAATTTCTGTCACAGATATGCCTTCATTCTCTAATTTACACTTATAACAATGTTTGATTAAAATCTGAAAATCTATTACCTTTCCAGTATCCACACTGGTCACTGTAGCAGCAGAATTCTTAGAACTATAGCCGTGCTTCTGCCTACTGCCCTCAAAAGTTACTGGTGTGTCAGTCATACCATCATTTATTTCAGCATTTCCGTTTTGCAGCACCCTTCATTGACTCACATGCAAGATTCTACATCAGCTCCAATAAATCTTGCATACTTGTCGATTTTACAAGTTGGGCTTGGCATATTCATTACGGTACACATTGTTTCTGCTGCAGTGTGTCCTTTGCCAATAGCTCTCAATCCTTAAAACGACCTAATATTTACTTCAAAATAATTATCTTTACACTTTTCAGAACTCCAAAACGAGTGAGTATATTTACAACTGGCACAATAAATGATAAGTATCCTCGCTAGTCCATCTGATACCTCACTGTTTTCATGTAAAATAACTGGCCTTCACCTAATACCCTTGTTAGGATCTGTAAATCTATCAGATATAACCTAACCTTCCATTTACACCAGTTTCGTTTTGAGAAAACTGTGTATCACAACGTTTTATTTTAATCTTCGAATCACTAATGGGTGTTTCTCTAGACACTGACGAGTTTGCCTGTATTTCATTGTCTGTAACTTCAGACGCCACATGTTGAATACAATGTTTCCCTTTATTCGAAAACGTATTACCATGAAAACCATGTTTCTTAAAAATACTTCGTTTTGGCATCCTACTTTACTTTGAGAGTTTTACCACTATATTCGCCACTTTTCCTCGGAAGAACGTTAGCACATTAGCACTTCGACACACAACGCGTGTTTATACTATGAAACGATACGTTTCTGTTTTGGACAGTGCTACCAATAGAAACACGTAATTTAACATTTATAACACGGCAATCCACAGCCTTCTATACACAATATTAACGATTTTATTAGGTCTTGAAGCAATGAACGTAAAAATTTTAACATTTTCAGCCGGTGTAGATTATATTTAAAAAAAAGTAAAATACTTACAATGTGATATACAATCATTTTATTCGGAAAATTGCAAATTTTATGATGAGATAAATATCCGAAAATGTGAAAAAAAATTCCGTTCTAGCTCCCCTTAAGGGCAAAAAGCAGATTGCATATTCCTCGATTTCCGGAAAGTGTTTGACACGGTACCACGCTGCCGACTGTTAATGAAGAACCAAGTATATGGGAATAGGTTCCCAGATACGCAAGCAAGTATAAATCCCGTTGTCCTCGAGATGATGTATGCACTAGTATAGAAACTAATTTGTGATGTTTTGTGGAAACATAAAAATTATATGTAAAATGAAAAAAATAAAACAGCAGATGGAAGAAATTAAGAGAAGCAGTGTTCAAATTTAAACTAACAAGCCCGACCATACTTGCTTGACGTAAAATTTATTCTTACAGCTAACCATGTTTTTCAACGAGCCATGTCTTCGACGAGGAGCTACAAGAAACAGATGGGTAAGCTATGTTTTACTATTATTCAGTCTTTCTTCTCATTCATAACGACACTACATTAGCGTTGCAGTAACTAAAACGGTTTCTTGTAATAATAGAAGGGAACGTCGTTACGGTCCTTCCATTTCGGAACGCTTACAAACTGTTACCCCTAGGTATTTGTTCGTGTTGACCTTAGTCCAACGGAGACTCATTTTTACTGTCGTCATTAGATATTATGTTCCAGTAGACTCAAACGTACAGCTCATGTTACCTGACCGTAAGTTGTCTGCTGCGTTTGAATTTGCCTTGCTGCTGTAACCTCTTTCGTACTAGCTTCCTTCTATCGACGAACCACAGTGGATCCGTCACATCACAGAGCATGGGCACCAGCGTATCTAGCTCACGGTTTACAATTCGTCTGAATTACTACTAGAAATCGTCCCCCCATCTCCCGTCCAGTGCTGTTTGCTACTGACTGCTGATGTATCTAATCATTTTGTCATCGCACTTCTATCTTTCTTGTTGTTCGGCACCAGTGATGAATGATGCTGCAACAGCTTCTTTGTCGACAATTGTTGTTGTTCTCTCCTCCATTCTTGACTCTAGTACTAACAAGGGAACATCCCCATCGCACCCCCCCCCCCTCAGATTTGGTTATGAGTTGGCACATTGGATAGGCCTTGAAACACTGAACACAGATCAGTCGAGAAGACAGGAAGAAGCTGTGTGGAACTATGAAAAAACATAAGCAAAATATACAAACTGAGTAATCCATGCGCAGGATATGCAACATCAAGGATAATGTGAGCTCAGGAGCGTCGCGGTCCCGTGGTTAGCGTGAGCAGCTGCGGAACGAGAGGCCTTGGTTCAAGTCTTCCCTCGAGTGAAAATTTTAATTTTTTTATTTACAATTATGAAAGTTCAGGCACTCACACATAATCAACTTCGCTCTCCAAAATTCCAGGACATGTTCAGATTTGCTTGGACATATGCAGTATTTGACGGTCTACACACGGAAAAATTTGAAAACGTTTAAAAACATATGTTTTGGCAAAGCATAGGGAAAAGTATGTGACAGTGAAACTGTTGCATTCATTTGTTGCAGTTTGTAACATAAACTCTTATGTTTTCGCACTTTTTTGGGAGTGATTATCATATCCACAAGAAAACCTAAATCGGGCAAGGTAGAAGAATCTTTTTACCCATTCACCAAGTGTACAAGTTAGGTGGGTCGACAACATATTCCTGTCATGTGACGCACATGCCGTCACCAGTGTCGTATAGAATATATCAGACGTGTTTTCCTGAGGAGGAATCGGTTGACCTATGACCCTGCGATCAAATGTTTTCGGTTCCCATTGGAGAGGCACGTCCTTTCGTCAACTAATCGCACGGTTTTGCGGTGCAGTCGCAAAACACAGACACTAAACTTATTACAGTGAACAGAGGCGTCAATGAACGAACGGACAGATCATAACTTTGCGAAAATAAAGAAAGTGAACTTTTCACTCGAGGGGAGACTTGAACCAAGGACCTCTCGTTCCGCAGCTGTTCACGCTAACCACGGCGCTCCTGAGCTCGCATTATCCTTTATGTTGCCTATCTTCCGCATGGACTACTCAGTTTGTATATTTTGCTTATTTTTTTCATAGTTCCACACAACTTCTTCCTGTTTTCTCTGTTGATCTGTGTTCAGTTTTTCAAGGCCTATCCACTGTGCCAACTTATAACTAAATCTGAGGGGGGTGCGATGCGGAGGTTTCCTTGTAAGCTGACGATTCCTTGATTTCTCAGAAAGTGTCCTACGAATCGATACCTCCGTTGAATAAGCTATCTAGCCATATAATTTTCATCCTTCTTCCGTATCACCATATATCCCTTCTAGTTTGAATTGCTTGCTATCCATACATTCACTGAATTGGTAAATTTTCGTCGCGAATGGGCTGCCTCCTGAACTGTCTCAACACTTCTATGAGAAACCATGTAAACTACAATCCAACCCCCAGGCTCGCCGTCCCCGCGCCAAACGCCGACGCTTCGCAGTCGGCAGACCACAGAACGGAACCCCTGTCTACTATACCGTTACGGCATGATCGGGGAATTTACAGGACCAGCGTACGCATGAGCGACTGAGCTACGTGGCAGGAAGTACGCGGCGTGCAGCCGAGACGGCCGCCGCTGACGAGGAGCCGGCGCGTGACGTCAACGGCGCCGCATTCCTCGGCTGTCGCAGCCGCCGCCGCCTCGCCTCGCGTTATCTGGAATGCCGTGCTGCCGCCGTGCATTACGGGACGACCGACAACCCTCCCAACACTAGTTCAGGCGGATCTAATGCTCTCGTCTTTCTCCTCTCTGCGTACACGGCGAAGACGGAGTTATTGCGTTCCGTACTGCGGGCGCATTGGCATCTATGACAACAGGACACAAGCGTGTGCCAGAAAGACGTCTCCTTGCGGGCGATGGAAAAATAAGATAGGAGCTGGAAGTGAGAATGATTTAATTTGATCCATTAAGAAACACTATTTGAAAATTTCCGTCTCTAAAAACAATATTTCTTTTTATTATCATGTAATATTTGCTACAACCAGTCACAATTCTTTTCCGAACGATACATTTGGGTAAATTTCACTCTCCATGGGGCACACTTTTCGTGCACTAAATTTTCCTTTATTTTATTTCATAACGAACAAAATCAATTAGATTTCAGACGGTTGAACGAATCACTCGACTAAGCCGTCTCTCAGACTAATAAGGTTACTCTAATTCGCCAGGGTATGTAACTCACCCTCTCTTACCGCTTCATGAACAGGCTCTTTAGTGTGACGTATGATCTACATTTTAGCAGAAAGTCTTGTGCTCGTTGACGGGGGTAAAAACTGTCTGCCAATTAGATGATGTCCATGACAAAGTCAAATGCGTTGTAAACATCTGTTGAACAATGAATCTTACTCCTACAACCCACGTATAAAAGATACATTTTTATGAGTACGTGAATGTTTTGCCACATTCCGATTACGTTGGTCTTGAAATGCAATGGAAACAATATTGTAAGTCACGTCACCTTTGAAGAAAAGATGGCAACTTCTCGAAATGTCAAAAAAACCGTCTTCAGATTATATGCTGAAATTATTTAAATTGACTATTCTTTGTTATTTACAACGTTTTACGCCCTCTTCGCCGAGAGTCCAAATGACGGAGAGTTCTCGTGCCTGCAAACATCATCCCGATTTTTAAACGGAGATACCGAGTCCAGTACAACAAATACATTTTTATTGAGTGCATCTGGGGTCTGACAAGTGCCGTAATATCTAAGAGGAAGAGAACATGAACCAGTCATTTCTTATACCGGATATTAATGCTCTCATAACGTATCTATCGTCAAAACCAGATTTTCACTGCTTGGCAAGTGGAGCAACTCCTAGTTGATATAATTTATTACTAGTACTGCCATAATTTGGGTAAGTACAAGCGTTTCCAGAAACTGCGATTTTTAAAAACGCCATGACATTCATTCTTCATTTTTAAACCAATAAGATTAGCACCTTGCAAGACCCAACTTGTACGAATTCTTCGTTCTCTTGTGCAATTCTAGGAAGACAGAAGGTACGCTACAGGATCTTCTAAAAACTTGAACGACCTGTACGAGAATTCTATAGAAATTTATCATTTTACAGTATGTGCTTCAGCTGAAACAACCCGACATGACGCAGGACAATGAAGTACCGAAAGCTATACTAATTACTCTAAGGTAACACTAGCTATCACTATTTCATGTATAAAACAGATAAGTGACATGCCATCGCAGACAGCAGCGAACGATCCGTTGTTTGGCACGCACTTCACAAGACGTAAGTTCTGTGGCAATGACTGCCTTCGGTAAATCAGTGACGGGCTACAAAAAGTCTGATCCGATGCATACGCTTGTCCCCATATATGAAACAACCGTGGCAGATTGTGTGCTACAGAATAATGTTGAAAATTAGGTGGACCGACAAGGTAAGAAATGAGGGAGGTTCTCCTCAGAATCGGCGAAGAAAGGAACACGTGGGCAACTCCGTGGTACTAGAGGACACTGCAGAACGTAGAAACAGTGGTGCAAGACAGAGCAAATAATTATGGACACTAGGTGCACGAACTACTCTCAGACGAAGAGATCGGCACTGGAGATTAGTTCGTGGCGCACCGCATCAAACCAGACAGAAGAGAGTTGACTCAAAAAACTCTAGATCGCCTTTAGCCTCATGTTTAACAGAATGACATGAATGAAATGAAGGAGAATTAATTATAAACGAGGCAAAAGGACATGTTTCCAACATATATCGATTCACGCGCGGAACAGGAGTTGCACGAGGCTACTTAGTTTTAATTATCATCTCGAAAAAATTATGTTAAGAATTGAATTTTTTGTTTGTTTTCTAACAGATGTCTGCTGTCTTAGTGTTCACTGAAATCTTCTCGCTATAACACCGCAGCACGCCGCTAAAAAACTAAAAAAATTAAAAAATATAGTGGAGTACCGTCCGATAATTCGTTACCTGCGTTTAAGCAGGATCAACCCTGCAACATCCATGCTGAGCTGATGCAAGTGTGTGGCAACAACGAATCTTCATGACACTTTGATTAAGTGGCGCAGGTACTTCAAGTGTTTTCAAACTAGGCTGAATGACGAAGCACAGAGTGGCAGACCATCTTACTGCGACGACACAGGAATCGCAATAGAAATGGAGGCTCCGTTGCTGTAAGATCGGATTATAACTATCGAGGCAATAGTGGAAAAAGTGAACATCACCGAGGCGCAAGTTTTCAACATCTTGGACGACGTTTTGAACACGAGAAAGGTCGCCGCCCTCGGGGTTCTGCGACTGCTCAAAATAAGCAAAATCAACGGAAATCTTGCAGACCTGTCAGGCCAATCCAGGTTACTTGTTTAGTAGCCTAATCACAACAGAGGGCTGCTGGGTGCATCAATACGACTTCAAGACAAAGGGGCAAAGACAACCGTAACACTTGCGACCCCGCACACTTGCTGTTTTACCTGCTCCGAAGGGTTGATACTAGGGATGGTTCTTATCGTTTATTGATTTTCTGTTATATCCTTGTCCTCAACAATAGTTTAACCTGACAGCTGAAATCGCTCAAAATAATCGGTTTCTGAAATAACCGGTTTTTAATATTTAATCCTAATATTATTGCCCGCAATAAAAGTAGAAATCCAACAAAGATTCAAAAATTTTGACTGCCTCAGTTTCAATGTACGCAGTGTCAAATATTAAACAGGTAAATAAAAGTAAACTTAGTGGGATCACTATTCACTGCTTTACCCGCAAAGTGATGTGATAGAATACTACTGACTATAATTTTTTGAAACTGCTCAAAAATCTTGTTGAAATCTAGGATCATACCATTATTTGGGATTATGAATGGTCAGTGGCAAAGGGTGAAAAAATATAACTACTATCTTTTCTCTATGTATTTTAACCCAACAGCATAAACCAAAGGAAATTTTACGATTAAAAATTACGCGTTTTTTAAAAGGGTTTAATTGAAAATCACAAATTTTAGCACTGCTTCTATGGCTAACCGTTATTTTGGTTTTCTTTCCCATTATTAGTAACAAATAAAAAAACTCCTGTTATAAACGACGCCAAAAAAATTTTGAAAAACGCTGATTATTAGGAACTAAAACACCGGCATCGGTTTTAACTGGTCGCTTTTGCCTATCTTTGGGTACCCTTCTCCTTTCCTTTGCACCACCACCACCACCACCACCACCACCACCACCACCACCACCACCACTACTCAAGTGCTTTGAACTTTGCACCCTGCGTCTATAACAAAACTGAGACACACACATCACATATGCTTAATATCTCATGAACCTGACTTCTCCAAATTGAAAGCGTTTGCAGCCTGAAGTCTTCCAAATTCTGCCAGTTCAGAAGTGTGGAGTCCAAGAATCAAATGATTTACAAACAATATACCTATGTATAATGCACACATTTTAATTTGATTTCAGATAGAGGTGCACGATGTGTGTGAAACAGATGCCACAAGGGAGAAGAGCGGTGCAGAAAAAAAGCATGTTTTGTAACAATTGTCCATCCTCAGCGTGGCTATTTAGCTCTATTTTCCGAGGAGGAGTTGTGTGTAGCACAAGGATACGTTAGAAATAAGCATTGCTTCATTGACTCATTAGTTCGCGATTAAATAAAACACCTACAAAAAATACACTATTGGTCAAAAGTATCCGGACCCCCCCCCCCCCCCCAAAAAAAAAACACGTTTTTCATATTACGTGCATTGTGCTGCCACCTACTGCCAGGTACTCCATATCAGCGACCTCAGTAGTCATTAGACATCGTGGCAGAGCAAAAGTGGGCGCTCCGCAGAACTCACGGACTTTGAACGTGGTCAGGTGATTGGTGTCACTTGTGTCATACGTCTGTACGCGAGATTTCCACACTCAAACATCCTTAGGTCCGTTGTTTTCGATGTGATAGTGAAGTGGAAACGTGAAGGGACACGTACAGCACAAAAGCGTGCAGACCGACCTCGTCTGTTGACTGACAGAGACCGCCAATAGTTAGAGGGTCGTAATGTGTAATAGGTAGACATCTATCCAGACCATCACACAGGAATTCCAAACTGCATCAGGATTCACTGCAAGTACTATGACAGTTAGGCGGAAGGTGAGAAAACTTTGATTTCATGGTCGAGCAGCTGCTCGTAAGCCACACATCATGCCAAACGACGCCTCGCTTGGTGTAAGGATCGTAAACATAGGACGACTGAGCTGTAGAAAAACGTTGTGTGGAGTGACGAACCACTGTACACAACGTGGCGATGCTATGGCAAGGTGACGCTGTCATCAAGGCTAAGGGTGGGCCAACACCATATTGAATTCCAGTATTACCGATGGACGGCGCCACGAATTTTTGTGTCATTTTCAGCATACTTTTGATCACATAGTGTAGCATATAACTTACCTCTCGTCATTTTAAAACAAAGAAAATTCATCTTCATTCTAATCTTTTTTGAGATAAAGTTGATAATGGTGAACGGAGGAAAGAAGTGTGTGTGTGTGTGTGTGTGTGTGTGTGTGTGTGTGTGTGTGTGTGTGTGTGTGTGTGTGTGTGTAGGGGGGGGGGGGGGGGGGAGAGAGTACGTAATATTTGGTGGCCCGAAGGATAACTGTCTCAGTAACATTGAGAACCACTGATCTGAGAGCCGCAACAAGCAGCTTGTACAAAGCTATACCATACACGCAGACTTAGATGGTCAGATTGAGGAAACAAACGTTCTTCCGGCTATATTTGCACTGCAACCGTAGTAAGAAGAAAGACACATATGGTCGCCTGTTTCGTCTGATTAAACAATGAGTTCCTCATTTGGTGTCCTAGAGAAGTGAACGTCGGTTTTGAGACAGCTGCCATATCGGCCCTCAGTCAAGTATTCCCTTCAAGTGAAATAAATTTTTGTTACTTCTCACATGAAGAAGAGTTTATGGAGAAGGATTCAAGATCTCGGTCTAACTGACAATTACCGCCAGAACGAAGATTTAAGACTACACATCAGCATGTGTGCAGCGCTGGCATATGTAAAACCGGAGGACCCAAGTCACGGATGGGTTGAGATTCATGCACGAACTCCTGATAACGAAAGGCTCTCTCAAGTGTTTTTGACTACTTTGTGGACAACTAGCTACAGAATGAGGATATCCCCGTACCTAAGTGGAACTGCTGCGGAAAAAAGCCACCGAACGACGAATGCATTTCAACATTGGAACAACAAAATAAAAAATATTTGGAAACTCTCACCCTAGAATCACGTATTTGGTGGAGTGCTTGACGAAAGAAGCGGAGTTCACAAAATGCATCTACATGAAGTTGGAGATGAATCTCTAAGGGAAGAAGAAGGAATACTTTAAGGTGGACAACAGGATAGAGAGAACCGCAAATCATTAGAGACTGGCAACATTAGGTCCAGCTTGAAAGCGATTGCCCATATTCAGAAACTGGACTAAAAGATATTACAAAGTAATGCATTAAAAAGTTATGAAGGCCACTGAGTTCTAACAGATTTTTTAGTTAAAATTACTAGGTACACTGAAGCAGCATTATTTTCGCTAATAAATATTAAGTTATAATTATAAATAAAGTGTACTGTAGTTCTTGCATAAAAAGCAGCCTGTTTACGTTGATTTTAAACACGCCCAAATAGTAAATTATTTTGTCAGTCCAAACCGCCTGTGCAAAGTGTGATGGGAATCAGCCTTTATTAATTATAAAATTTAAAGGGTTTTCAGGCTCACAGCAGTATTCCTAAACAGCTTAATGATAAAACTAGCTGATCGCAGCTCAGTTTACTGGCATTTAATCAACAAGCAGTGGTATTTGCCTTAGCGAAGCAAACATCAAACATCATCACACAAATGAAGCCTCCGTCGCCAGAAATTACACTTACATCTAACTTTTTTCAACTATAATTTTCCTGTTTAGTGGCCATATTTTCTTTCTCAGCTTTCAACGTTGTCTCACGACACATTATTAATGAATTTTTTTGGCCGGAAGGGTTATTGGGTTTTAGTGAGTAACATGGAATATGTCTCTGTTCTTTTCAACCATTCACCTTTTCTTGATTCCTTATTGTTTTTTTGGACTGCCAATCATAGCATTTAAAATAGGCACAAACAGCGTTCAAAAGTACTAGCGAACATTCGCATTCTTTTACATCGTTCCTTTCCTGTTTCTCCCATGACGATGGGCTGTTTCTATCGCAATCAATAGCTGTGGAAGGAAGCTAGAGTACAGACGGAGGGAATATGGGGCTGTATTTATGCCTGAAAGAACTAATTACATATTGACGTGGTCTATGGTATTGTTTTCGTTTCCACAGAAGTTTTAAATATTACGATTTCCAGATACTGAAAATAAGTTCTATAGTTCGATACAGTGGAACGGTAGCTGGAAATAGGTTGGTAATAGGTGCAACTACTACACCTAAAGTACATCTATACAGTAGGGCACCATCAATAATCTTATCAGTATTTTCATTTGGCAACGTGATTTCATGAAACCGCGATGTCGAAGAAGGGAGCCCCTTACACACTAGTTGCATATTGCAGCTCAAACTACCTGGCGGAGGGTGACTGCAAATGTCCGGCAAACCCTGCCGACCGCAAATGTCCGCGATCGCCTCTGCCCTGTATTCGGATTCACCACCGCCGAAGAGTGAAGAACCAACCATCCTCGGGCAAGGTGAGACCGAGTGTTTTTTGAGACTGTCATTGTGCGATGGCAACAAATTGCGTTCGTAAGGGGTAAATCGCCAAAGGAGCGTGCAACTGAAATTTGCTGACGAGGTCACGGGAGGCTGTTAACGCGAAGCGACGCGGAAAGCTGTCCTAGGGGGCGTTTGTGCTCCAGAACAGCGCCGCGGCTCATTGAGCTCCTTTGGGTTATCAAATTCTGAAGCATCCGCGTATTCTCTCAAATTCTTCCTCTTGTCTCGGATGAAGAAACCCTTGCGTGGCACAAAGTGAAGGGAAAAAATCGTGACACCAAAAAGTAATTACTGTACAGCAACGAAATTTTGGGAATACATTTGTGTAGGTAACATATTTAAGTGATTAACAATGCACGATCTAAGCCATTGCAAATTTGAAATGCTGGTACTTTGATAACCACTGTAGCCGCCAGGATTGCAAGAATCCAGACATGCATAAATTGTGTTGTACAGGTGCCCGATGTCAAGTCTGTGGGATGGAGTACTATGCCTGTTGCTCCTGGTCGATCAATACAGGGACTGTTAATGCTGGTTGTGGACGACCTGCAGTTCTTCGATAGTGTCCGATTTATGCTCGATTGGAGACAGATTTGGTGATCGAGCGGCCCAAGGCAACATGTTAACACTGTAGAGTATGTTGGGTTACAACAGCGGTATGTGAGCGAGTGTTATCCTGTTGGGAAACACCCCTGGAATATTGTTCATGAATGGCAGCACGATAGATCGAATCACCAGACGAATTTCCAGTCGGAATGTGTGAGATAACCAAGAGAGTGCTCCTGCTGTCATACGAAATCGCACCTCAGACCGTATCTTGAAGCATTTGGGGCCAGTGTGTCCATCACGCAGAGGTTCGTCACAGGGTTATTTGGTAAGCGTGATAGCGTTACGGAGATGTTTAGCAAACTCAAGTGGCAGACTCTGCAAGAGAGGCGCTCTGCATCGCGGTGTAGCTTGCTCGCCAGGTTTCGAGAGGGTGCGTTTCTGGATGAGGTATCGAATATATTGCTTCCCCCCTACTTATACCTCCCGAGGAGATCACGAATGTAAAATTTGAGAGATTCGAGCGCGCACGGAGGCTTTCCGGCAGTCGTTCTTCCCGCGAACCGTACGCGACTGGAACCGGAAAGGGAGGTAATGACAGTGGCACGTAAAGTGCGCTCCGCCACACACCGTTGGGTGGCTTGCGGAGTATAAATGTAGATGTAGATTGGAAGTAGGCCCTCAACTGGCCTCCCCCATAACCATTACATGGCTGTCACTGTATACGAGGCAGAACCATATTGCATCGGAAAACACAACAGACCTCCACCCTGCCTTCCAATGAACTCTCGCCTGACACCTCTAAAGACTGAGGTGGAGGTGTTTTGGGGTCAGTGGAATGCACGCCACAGTGCATCTGTCTCGGAGCTGTCCATGAGGTAACCGATTTGTGACAGTTCTTTGTATCACAGTGGTGCCAACTGCTGCTCAAATTGCTACTGCACATGCAGTACGACGCGCAAGAGCCACACGCCGAACACGATCGTCTTTGCTCTATATCGTGCCACACGGCTGTCCGGAGCCAGTGTTCTTGCGACCGTACAGCAATCACATGCAGTGACTACATTCAGGTCTTTCTGCAATATCGCAGAAGGAACATCTGGCTCCTCGTAGCCCTATTACACTATCTCGTTCAAACTCAGTGAGGTGCTGAAAATGGAGTTCAAAAATGGTTCAAATGGCTCTGAGCACTATGGGACTTAACATTGAGGTCATCAGTCCCCTAGAACTTAGAACTGCTTAAACCTAACTAACCTAAGGACATCACACACATCCATGCCCGAGGCAGGATTCGAACCTGCGATCGTAGCGGTCGCGCGGTTCCAGACTGAAGCGCCTAGAACCTCTCGGCCACATCGGCCGGCGAAAATGGAGTCCTTGAAGCTTTAAAGGCTTTCTTGACTAACAACTCACTAATTCCAATCTCTAACTAAGGCTCACGACTGGTACAGCGTGCATTTACAGCAAACCTGATTTGCATCTTCACGGTGGCGCTACTAGCACCACGTTTATGTCGCACAACTTCTTGGTATTACGATTTTTGTCCGCCGGAATATTTCCAGAGTAAGGGCGTGGGATGTGGAACGTTTGCCGAACCGACTTCTGCAAACAAGACCTCTGTCAAGTCATCCACTGTTGGGAAAAATGTATCGCACTGGAGGGTGAACGTACAGGAGGAGGACAAAGACTGCCAGCAAGTTTCATGGTCGCAAGAAGAGTTTTCCCAGGTGATGATTAAAGCATTGTGACTGCCTCTCGTACAGCCTACTGGAGCCATTTGCGAGAAAAACTTCCAATTTCTGACACAAGAGTTACACCCAGTCGTCAGACACGGTCCCGCTGCAGAAGTGTGGCCATAGGCAGACGCGTTTACGTGTGCGTCACTTCCTCGCTGCTAGACACAGTAATGTTCCCGGTCCTTCCGGCACGGTGAATCACACTGCCTTAACAACTTTGTGAGCGCGCACTCGCTCACGACTTCGGAGTTATCACTTGTGCTGTAATGCTGATTGCAGCACCAGTCTGTTAAACACAAATTCCAGGCGAAGGTTATCTCTCTGTGATCTGTCTTAACTGTCCATAAGATTTATCGTCGACATAAACACAACTTGACATTCAACATATCTCTAATTTTATGACCGTTTGTCAGACCATGTCTCCAACGCAGCAAGGGAAACTAGTCAGATTAAGATTGCAGTGGTTAACGAATACCTCGATGTAATACTCTTTCTCCCCAAGATTAGGTTTTTGCTGTGGTAAGGCTTATGAAAGGAGGGAATTTCGACTGTTATCTTACTGAAGGAAATAAGCCCCTCCGTTCACCCAGAATTTAAAGACAACGAGCAAAGTTTAACAGCAAGAGCAATATCTTAGCATACGGTGACATTGTTCTATCGACTGACAACGAAAATTAAAGTCTCTTATAACAATAAAAAACGATGTGAAGGTTCTTCAGATAATTGCAGATAAAAAGGGTAACATCATAGGTCGCCATCCATAAAATGTTTTCTGCAGATGTCGTTGTACAGCTTTAATGAATGTTAAGAACTGCATTATGCAATACATAGCTGTAACTATATTTTACTAGAGACGATCGACTTCAGTCTAGGTTTAGACCATCACTGGGTCAAAATCATTTGAGTTATGCATTTGCATAATTAGAACAATAATTATCAGATGCACATTGTCCACTCCACCACTGATAGCCGGCCGGGGTGGCCGAGCGGTTCTAGGCGCTACGGTCTGCAACCGCGCGACCACTACGGTCGCAGGTTCGAATCCTGCCTCGGGCATGGATGTGTGTGATGTCCTTAGGTTAGTTAGGTTTAAGTAGTTCTAAGTTCTAGGGGACTGATGACCTAGAAGTTAAGTCCCATAGTCCTCAGAGCCATTTGAACCATTTTTGTAACTGGTCACTGATAGTAGCCGTATATACATAAAATTATGGCCATGTTACATCATAGTGACTGGCACAGTTATTAATTTTAGATGAACATCTAAAACTAAATAACAAAATGAATCCACGAACACTTACTAGACGGGTCCGAGTTGCATTGGAGCACTGGTAAATGGCCATTGACGTTATCTCCTGAACTGTGTATCGTAAAACGTTAATTTTGCAGAGATGTTCCGTAGTATGTGTAGATACTGTCTACCTAATTCTGACGAAAAAGTAATAAAGACGCAACAAATTAGAACGTCGTACCTTGAGACGCTGAGTCCGTCTCGAAAACATTAATTGTTACCTTCATTTTATCACGAAATAACCATAACCTACATCAGTGAAAACTTCCGCATTTTGACGTACACTTCGAATTACATAATTATTGAAGTCTGGCATTTGAATGAAGTAGAACATCCAGAAACATGTTACATTATTGGATGAATGAATGCAAACGAAGCTTTCCACTGATCCATAAGATAAGCATGTCGTGGTCAAATTTCGGTAGTCATGAATAATAATTCGTTCGTTCATTTATTTATTTATTTGAGCTCGCCTGAGATGTGTTTCGAATAATAGTGTGTGTTCAACCTTTGGAACACACATCGCAGAGATTTGCTGTGGAATGGATACGACAGGTCCTTGTAGTTAGTTGATTAGTTTCATGTTCCATTGAACATTTGCGCGGTAAGTCGTAATGACGTGGAACGAGTCATTTTACATTCACGTCGCAAATTACACTGTTCACAAAGTGAGTACCTGTCAAAAGCCTAAATAACCAATTTTGCACCGCGGTCCGTTGCGAGACGTCCACCAAAAGAAAGTGAGGCTCTGGAATGTGGGGCCACGCGACTCCAGTGGCGTGGCCAGCTGCGCTGGGTTTCTCGGTTCAGATCCCGTGGCGCAGACGGCCAGATCGTACTGGTCCGACGGATTCTCGATTGGGTTTCCATCTGGGGGGTTCTGGTGGCCAGGGAGTAAGTACGGCGAACTCATCCTGGAGCTCTTCAAACCAAGCACGTATACTACGAGCTGTGTGACACGTTGCATTGAAATGGAGGTTTTTGTTTAAATTTTGCGTGGAATCATGCTCTCTCACTCGTCAAAAAATAGAGTTAATTTTACCTTACCCGTTGGTTATTTATTTTTACTATCAATTACCGACATCGGTGTTCATTGATTATATGGTGGCTGTAAGTTATTTGAACTTTGTACACACCAGGAGAAACTCGTGTCTCACTAGTAAAGAAATTTTGTATAATGTTAAGATAGCACGGAAGGGAGTGCAGAACGCTTAACAGAATGGGCATGAAACAGATACTGCATTACACGCAGACCGCACATGGCTAAGAGAGAAGATTATTTCGCGTAGGGCCGCATGGATCAGAACAGGAAGTCGGTGTGGCGCGATTGCGAAGAGGCAGTTTTGCGTGGGATGCGGGGCGGCCTGACACAGCGCACCGTCTATAATTGCTGCCCTGCCCACGCACGAAACTCCCAAGTACCCACGTGCACGACACGTGCTCCGCCTTCTCGCTGGTCCCATGACCATTACATGCAGCTGGGCACTACCATCTTCTAATAGGGTGCATATGAAAAACAAGCGTGAGGCGGCTTGAAGAATATCCTCGGGTTTTCAAACTGGGCAGCAAACAGACAACCAAGTGGCAGCACCGAAAGCAGCAGATAGGCGCCACCTCCCTTTCCCGAAAGGATGCAACATTCTCTGGCCGCAGATGGCAGATTCGCATACCGGCACAACAAAGGAGTGAGTACATTAGCTGCTCCGTAAGCTTTCTCAAACAATTTTAAAGAAATTATTCGATGAAAAAAGTTGTTCCTTTACATCGAGAAAATTCTGGCACTACGTAGAATCATTAAGCGGTTCGAATGGTTGTATACAGTCACTCGTTGACCAGTCTGGTGTGGCAACTGAAGATAGCAATATAGAGAAACTGAAGTTTTAAAGGCAGCCTTTAAGAAATCATTCACGTCGTCTGACCGTCGCACAGACTCCCGTATGGCGGACACACAGCAGGGATCACTAGCGCAGAGAAGCAACTGAAAGGGTTGAGAACAAGTACGTCTCCAGTTCCAGATGGACTCCCGATTCGGTTTTACACAGAGTACTTAGTCCATTACATTTGTCGCGAACCTCTCGCCCAGCGCAAAGTAACAAGCGTGTGCGAAAAAGAGCCGGTGACTCCCGTAAACAAGGAGGATGGAAAAATGGACCCTCAAAATTACAGACCAATATTCTCAACATGGGTTTGCTGCACAAATTCTTGAGCACATTCCAAGTTCGAATACAACAAATTTCCTTGATAGTGAAAAGCTTCTATCCACATATCAACATGGCTTTAGAAAGCGTCACTCTTGCCTAACTTAGCCTGCCCTTTCCTCGCACAATGTTCTACGAACCATGGTTGAAGGCCAACAGGTACATTCCAAATGCTTAGATTTCTGTGAAGCGCCCGGAAACAGTGTGGATGCGTGTAAGGTTGGTTTGATTGTTTTGGGGGAAGGGACCAAACAGTGAGATCATCGGTCCCACCGGATTATGGAAGGATGCGGAAGAAAGTCGGCCGTGCTCTGTCAAAGGAACCATCCCAGCAACTGTCTGAAGGGATTTAGGGAAACCACAGAAAATCTAAATCAGGATGGCCGGACGCGGGTTTGAACCGTCTTCCTCCCTAATGAGAGTTCAGTGTGCTAACCACAGCGACACCTCGCTCGGTGCTAGTAAGAGTCTGCAGGGTAGGTTTTGCTGAGAAACAATCGTTAAGAAAAAAAATTCAATACGTTGCGCCGTTTCCTAGTTATTTGGCACTGACGTCAACCAATCACGTCATTGCGCGCGAAAAATCAAGCAGCCAGCCAGGGATGGTGTCGCCAAACGTGTTTTTCGTTTCGTCTCCTGAAACCGAAGAAGACAGCGATATAAACATTGGACATGGAACGGCAGTAAGGATCGAACTAGAGTCGAAGGATGAGAAGTCTCGTCCGCTACCATCTATACATTGAGAACAACTTATTAACTGTATCTGGCTGGTCGCTTGAATATGCGCGTGCAAGGGCCTGATGACCAACTTTAATGCTATGTAACTCTGAAACGGCGCAGCGTATCTAGTCTTTTTCTTAACAAATATTTCTCAGCACAACCTACCTTGCAACACCCTTAGGCTTTTCAGGCTGTTTCTGACCAACCTGCACACTGTTAAAGGTCCGAGCATGGAAAGGAAAAAGGAAAAAGAAAAAAGAAAAGGAAATAGAAAAAAGAAAAGGAAAAAGTACAGGAAAGGAAAAAGAAAAAGTACAGGAAAGGAAAAAGAAAAAGTACAGGAAAGGAAAAAGAAAAAGTACAGGAAAGGAAAAAGAAAAAGGAAAGGAAAGGAGCTATTTATGTCAGATGCATCGGGACTTAACGCGAAATCATCGGAGATGAGCGAAAATGTATACCGGACTGGGATTCGAACGTGGTATCTCTTGCTTACTAGGCAGTTGTGTTAACCACTGCGCCACCCGGACAGAGTTTACCACAAGTTGCGTGGACTACCTCGGCACGCCTCTCGGCCGACCCACATTCCCACCAAGCGTCCACTTATCGGCAGTCCCCATCCATTCCCCCCATGTTCGCTAATTTGAGATTCGATAGAACAGACACCACGCACTCATATAATTGGTTCGCCTCGGTGTTCAATAAATCCACCACCTTCAGTGCGGATGCCCAGTACGTTCGACCTCCTGCGGGACTGTCAAAGTAGCGAGCATGAAGGACATCGCGGGACTGCCGATATGTGGCGCTGGGTTACAATGTAGGTAGGAGTTCGAATCTCGGTCCGACACACTTTCGCTCATCGCCGCTTTTTCCGATTAAGTCCCGATGCATATGACACCAGTTGTTCCCTTCCTTTCCTCCCTCCACCCTTAATTTACGTAATATGCATCACAGCTGCGGATTCCGCACGAGCAGCCGCACGATGGTCGTCTACGTTATGTAAGAAGGCGGTTTAGGCCTTCGGTTTTTAAAGTGTGTAAGAGTGTAAATCTGTCTCCAAAAGCAACGGACGAGGTTTCTATATTTTCTGGTGCACGCAGGTGGATGGGTTTTGTTACAAGATTTAGTTTGGCTATGTCAGGGCAAGGAACTGGTAATGGTTGGGTCACTATTGCTTTTGTTCGTACTAGTGATGCTAAGAAGAGTTCTTTGGATTCGTTTGCAACACGTGATGTAATTGCTTGGAAGACATTTAATATTATTCATCAGTCTAATAAGGACTATGGTGGAAGTTATGTGTCAAATTATGAACCTCTTGTTTTAAGAAGTCGTGTGTGTCGTAAAATAGAAAGTTCAGAAACAATCTATGTATGGTGTAAGAGTGGTGGTTCTCTAGGTGATGATTGTGCTGTACAAGGAGAGGTTATGTTTTATTATTGTAATGTTTGACCAGAATAAACGTTTTATTATATTTATTAAGGTTTTTATTTGATAATAATACCTACACATTGATCTTCCGAAAGAAGAGAGACCACGGATTCAAACACAGAACACAGGAAGTTGGCCGTGACGTCGGGTGTTCATCGAAGGCAAAATGTCTATCTGGAGTGAGGGAAATGTGATAGAATATACACAAATGATCTGACGCATAAAGTAACCACTAATTTGCGCTGGTGACGCTGTAGTATGCGTGGAAGTATCGTCGTTGAGTGACTGTAGGACACAAGATGACCTAGAATATTTATTAGGCACGATAATGGCAGCTGGCTCTAAATGTAAACCAACGCAGTTGAGTTGGGAAAATAGTGCTGCAATGTTTGAATACAGTGTTAGTTGTATACTGCTTGACAGAGTCACGTAGACTGAATATCTAGACGTCACGTTGCAATGCTATATGAACTGGAACGAGCATGTAAGGTCGGTAGTACGAAAAGCGAACGGTCGACCTCCGTTTCTTGAAAGAACTTTAGGGAAGTGTTGCTCATCTATAACGAAGATCACGTACAGTGGGATCCCACCGAGTCGGAGTAAAGTAAGACATCGAAGCAAATCAGAGGCGTGTTGCTAAATTTGTCAAATTAACATGAGAGTGTTAGGGATATGCTTCGTGAACACAAATTCGAATCTCTGAAGAGAAGACTACATTCTTTTTCGCGACACTACTACGATTATTCCGGTACTACAGCCCATGAAGAGCCCGGATCATGTCGACCAGATGTTTCCTACAGTTCTCTCTTGACGTCGTCAGCCTTCTCCAGTTCCGTACTCCTACCTTTGTAAAATCTCTCTCTACATTCGATACAGAAACCTCGGGCATATGAAACTAGGTGGTTGCTCGCACGTCTGCAGATCCCGAGCGGCCCTACAAAGCGTACAGCAAAAGCACGCCTACAATTTAAAACTCTGTTTTCTCAAAAACTTAATTGTTGCATCTCTTTGTTTACGTACGTTGAAAGTCTTAGTCGTGCCCTACACACACTGTCAATATGAATGTTGGTACTGTCTCATTGTAAGATTTGCAGCCACTACAGGGTCGCAAATTCAATGGACGCTAGCACGGTCGACAACCGGATTTGCTTCATAGAGTGCGCGATTCCTTGAGCTGAAGGGATGAGAAATGTAATATCAGGGACACAGTTGATTTTTTTCTTTATTTCGATGAGTTAAGACCTTTCCAAATAATCAATACTTCATATGATTAGTCAAATTCTTCATATTTGTTTCGATATCACTTCCTACTCAAAAATAGGACTGGCGTCTTATCAGAAGCTGCGGCGGTGAGTGGTCCATCCTTGTTCAGTAGGGCACGCAGTGTATCTCCAATTTTCAAGGTTTTTGGCGTACACTGCACACAACTACATGTGTGTCAGGTGTTGCGAAGAGGCGTAAAGGAGGAAACGGGGGCGGCGTGTTGTGCAATGTGTTAGCAATATTTTACAGGAGGCGCGAGCCGAATGCAGCAGACGCACCACGTGAGAGAGAGTAGCAGGACAGGGCAGGGCTGGGTTCTGCAGCGGCGCCTTCTTTGGGCTCGCAGACTCCACGACTCGCGGCTGCCGTAAAAGGGACCGCGTCTCGAAAGCTCCATACCGGCTGCTTCATCAGTTTGTGAAACTGCAAGCCGTCCGCAAAGAAATATAGCTGGCGGAGAGCGTGCCAGGAAACGAATGAGGCTTCCGTCACGTTCTATCAAATTTAATTGACCGCGAAGAATGGATGACTGCACTGTAGAGCATTTGTCTACTGTCGTACACAGGCAGGCCGAGGCAGAAGAAAATTTCTTTCCGAGTCAAGCTCATCACAGTCTTAGAGAGATTACGTCATACTCCATTCATTATGTCTAGATTGGCCATATTGCGGAACGGTAGTGAGATTCTGACCGATTCTGTAAGATATCTTTACACTGAGGTGACAAAAGTCATGGGAAAGCGATATGCACATATACAGATGGCGGTAGGGTCGCGTGCACAAGGTATAAAAGGGCAGCGCAATGGCGAAGCTGCCATTTGTAGTCAGGGTTTCCGACCTGATAATGGCCTCACAACGAGAATTAACAGTCACTGTACGCGGAATGGTAGTTAGAGCTAGACGCACGGGATATTCCACTTCCGAAATCATTAAGAAATTAAATATTCCGAGATGCACAGTATCAAGGGAGTGCCGAGAATGGCGTATCTCAGGCACTGTCTCTCATCATGGACAGCGCAGTCGCGGACGTCCGTCACAAAGGGACCGAGAGCAGCGGCGTGTGCACAGAGTTGTCAGTGCTAACAGACAAGCAATACTGCGTGAAATACCTGCAGAAATCAATGTGGGACGTACGTCGAGCTTATCCGTTAGGACAGTGCGGCGACATTCGGCGTTAATGGGCTGTGGCAGCAGATGACCAACACGAGTGCCTTTGCTATCAGTACGACATCGCCTGCAGCGCTTCTGCTAGACGACTGGAAAACCGTGGCCTGGTCAGATGAGCCACGATTTCAGTTTGTAAGAGCTGATGGTAAGGTTCGATTGTGGCCAAGCTACTGACACAAGTTGTCAACAAGGCACTATGCAAGCTGGTGGTGGGTCCATAATGGTACGGGCTGTGTTCATGTGGAATGGACTGGGTCCTCTGATTCAAGTGAACCGATCATTGACTGGAAATGGTTATGTTCGGCTACTTGGAGACCATTTGCAGCCATTCATTGACTTAATTATCCCAAACAACGATGGAATTTTTATGTATGGCTATGCGCCATGTCACCAGGAAACATTGTCCACGACTGGTTAGGAAGACAATTTGAGGCAATGTTTTGGCCACCTAGATCACCCGCCATGAACCTCATCCAACATTTATAGGACATAATTGAGAGGTCAGTTCGTTCACAAACATCCCGCCTCGACAACACTTACGCGATTGGACGGCTATATAGGGGCAGCATTTCTGCAGGGGACTTCTAACGACTTGTTGAGTCCATTCCATGTCGAGTTACTACACTACGCCGGGCAAAAGGAGGTTCGACACTATATGAGGAGGTATTTCGTGACTTTTGTCTCTTCTCTATTACAAGCACAAACATACCATGCTGCCAGTCATTCTCATATACCAGAGCGGATAACTACCGAACCAGAACAAGGACTTTGTGGATGTTTTCATAATGCGCCAAATTTGTTAAGCATGGCAATCAGGTAACTTATAAGCTTTATGTGGAAGTCCGTTAGAGAGAGAACGTTTAATATTGACATTAATTGTTACATAATAACTTACAGTACAACATAAAACGACTGATGGAGCAGTGAAGCTGACGCGAAGACGCCAGACGCGAAGATTCACAAAATACGGTGAGGTTACTCCAACTACGGGAGCCAACGAAGTCGATCACCGTAAAGGAATGTAGTACGCTAATACGAATGTCGCGGTAGAAAGTATCCGGACACCCCTACCTACTGCGAAATTCACCACTAGATGTAATGAGAAGCGGACCGACCAGTATAAAAGGAGGCGGGGAGTACTGCATTGTCATTAGAGCAGCTGTAACCGCAGAACAGGGCCGGTCAGGAGTGTTCGACTTCGGAGTCGACTAGTCATTGGATGTCTCCAGAGTAGCTAAGCAAACATCATGGACACTACAAACGTACTGAAGTATCCAAGGAAGCCTGTTGTGATTGTGAAGTGGAAACGAGAAGTAGCAGCCACAGCTAAACCAAGACGAGAGAGAGCTCATGTCCTGATCGACAGGGACTATCGAGCATCTTGGAGGGTGGTTGTTGAGAACAGCATGAAGTTAGCGGAAGGAATCACTCTTCCGTCTACAAAGGGGTAATCAACTTTTTCACCTACCGTTCACTTTTGTATCTCTTTTGGCAGTAAAATTTTCTAACTAGCTACCGATTTCACAGTAATACTGATTTATAAAACAGGAAAGTAACTTCATATAATTTATAATGCCGAGTTACAGCAAGGTAAAGCATATAATAATTACTTGCCAGTTATTTTATATCAAAATTTTATTAAAATCTAATGAAAATATTTTTTAAACCCCTGCCGCCCACCATGAACGCTGGAACGCTCACTAGTGGGCGATGGTGACCAGGTTGACCACCACTCATCTAGCGCAATGACTGTGCGTAGGCAGTGAAGTCCTGCTTCATGGGGAGAGACGTGCTTTTGCTTCAGGTAGCGTCAAAGGCAAGCCGCAGCGCGGACGAAAGGAAACAACAGGAAACGTGTGCCGTCAACACTCTGCTGAGCAATTTCCAATGAAATTCATTCAGAAACAGCAGCTGCACGTGAATACCGCAGTTAACAATGTATGGCCACATTAAAAAAAATATTTGAAAATTAAAGGATTTAGAGATACGTTTATGAATTAATTATCTGACAACAAAATGGAGCTGAGGGTTGCTATCTACCATGCTTTATTATAAATTACAAAGGCCGCATTACACTCAACTGTTCCATTGCAGCTCACACAGAGGAATTCGGCTTTCACACAGGAAAAATAAAAAAGGATAAAGAAAAAAATATTACGAGCAAGAGTTCCAAAAGGAACCTACCTTACGTTATGATATGAAACGAGATGCTACCACGAGTCCTGTTTTTCTTGAGAGCTACATGAATGGGAACACTTATTTGCAGATGTTGCCAACATGGTTAATGTCCCACCTTGGAGACGAGGGAATCGTACATTGTGTGTAGCTACGTCAGGATGGAGCTCCAGTACTCTTAACAGTTCAGGTGCGTTATATCCTTGATTAACAATTTCGAGGACGCTGGACTGGGCGTGGAATAATGCCACTCCCTCCGTAGTCTGGAATCAAGGATGCGTCAAACGAAACTTACTCTCTTTAACAGTTGTTTCGACACGAAGCAACTGCTTCCTGGTATGTTATTCTTCAAAAATGTCGCACTAAGGTATTCCATTACTTGTCCAATAAAATTCCCAGGAGTTACAATGTTTATAACGTATTTACGGAAGAATTTTTTTAAATGGCGATTAAATCGTTTGAAAAGTTAATTTAGAGGTACTTGGAACAACCACATTTCTCAACGAGATTAGCACGGAGAATACCTTTCTTGTTTGCTCCTACAAGCTTTTTTCACAGTAAAATCCAAACAAATCAACGACGGAATTCACAAACGCCTAGTAGTGTGAAGAATACTAAAAGAATTGTCCCCTCTCACTATGTGTATATCATAACTACAGCACTATTACAGCGCTGTTGCAACTACTCTCGTGTCGAAATTTAAAGCAACAAACCCCTATTTCCCCGTTCTGTCTGTAATCCACGATATAATGATATTAACTGTCAACCAGATGCCCGTACGGTCGTGTACTGCACGGAAGATGCATTCCGATCAACGAATAACCATACCAACGATACGTCACGGCACCTATGAAATGAGGTAGTGTTTGCCGGGTAGTCCCACATCCACAACAGCTGTGTACATAGTCACAGACGGTGCTGTACGGCACAGAGAAGATGCCTACCAGAGTCTCTGCGGTGGAGGGCCATAGAAAGAAAGGAAGCAAGACAGTCGCAAACTGATATGGCCCGAAGGCTTGATGTGAATCGTCCTGTTGTTTCTCGGATGTGGTAACAGTTTAGGGAGACCGAAACTGTATCCTGAAGAGAAGGGCAGGGTCGCCCACGTGTGACTTCAGTAGAGAGGACAGTTATTTGGCTGTAAGGGAACGATATTACGACCTTACAAGGGAACCTCTCCATCGCAACCCCCTCAGATTTAGTTATAAGTTGGAACAGTGGATAGGCCTTGATAAACTGAACACAGATCAATCGAGAAAACAGGAAGAAGTTATGTGAAACTATGAAAAAAATAAGCAAAATATACAAACTTTGGCCGGTAAGGGGAAGGGGGTTGATGGCGTGAAGCCCTGAGCCCCAGTCTTTGAGGTAATGTCCTGGATTAAATTCCAAACCTCTCCCCAGTGCCTCAAAGTGAGGGCACGTAACATTGTTGATTAAGCTGGGCGGTCCACTTGGTTCTATTCGAGGGCAGTGGCCCATGTTTCAGCATCGAGTTTCGTCCCCTCCCTTCCCTTCATCCATAACAACACAAACCCAACACTACACTGTAAAAGCTGTCATCACAGTTATCCACGAGACACGGATACACCCTCTACATTTTATAACAAGACGGAGGAAGACAAAAGCAAACCACCTCCACTAGTACCTAGCCAAGAACATCGATTCAGGATTCCTGTATCTGCTTCCCTATGCTCATTCCCTGAGTATGCGATTACTTTTACTTTTGATGTACTCGATACCTTCAAATAAGTAAACACAAATTACTCTTCTTGTGCGGCTCTTGTGGTTTGGTGCTGCATACCTTTGACATCCTGCGAAGTGCCAAGCGTGTAGACTGCTCGAAAGTTGAGTGTAACGTCATGCTGGTATTACCAATCAACAGAGGAAAGGCAAGGGTGAATCGCAACAGACCAGTGTGCAAGTAGCCACACTTTTTTTCCTTTACTTCCTCTGACGTTGTCTTGCCTCTTGCCCCTCGTTCTTATGGGCAACACCGAAAGTTTTAGAATTTAACCAGCATGACAAATACAACTTTATTATCAGGGTCTGCAGGCTCCTCCACATCACAAAACTCAGTATTCTTTCCATGACTAATTCAATTGTCGGTTTTCAAAGATGGAATTCGAGCTGTGTTCCGTTAGAAACGAATTTCACCACAAACGCAATTTGACGTACTCAGTAGTTAGGAAGGAAGCAATACTGTCACGATTAGCAGTCATTAGATGGGCAAGCGCGTTGTTCTAATGTCGGATATTCATGTCAAGTACCGTGCTTAGCCGAGTACACGCCCACTTGCGCACTCCTCATTCAGCTAGTCCTTCTGAAGTGGAGCCAACAGGTATGGGGAAGTTTAGTTTACCGTACGGTCGCCGCATGCGGCGCGTACTCACCCTGCAGCATGGAGCGGTATGCAGTGTCGGTGATGGCGAAGACGTGTGGCGGCACCTCGTGCCTCTTGATGCCCTTGTAGCGTTCCATTATCTTCTCCGTGTAGATCGGCAGCTTCTTGTACGGGTTCACCACCACGCAGAACAGTCCCGAATACGTCTGCAACAACCATCAGAGCCATTACCCCACGGCACTGCGCTGGCAGCGGCTGTGACTTACCGTGGTAAATTATACAGCGAGGGCAACCCTCGCTCAATTTCACTCCTAGCTCCTCGTTAGTATGAGCAGAATACGAGTATCACGTCCGCTGCCACCCTCTTTCCCCACGTCTAAAAGTACAATGCAGGAATCGCACTGCAGGCCCCTACGTTTTCTGCGTCGTGCTCAATGCTGAGAACGGGAATGGAACCTCGTATACTAGGGTACACCTCGCACAAATACGGCGTTAATGCCAATGAAACGTTGCTTTCATTATTGTAATGTCTGTTCCGTAAGATCTTAAACATCGACACTGCCTAAGAAAGCCTTGATTCACACAACCTTTTGAAGTAATGGTGCTGTGTGTGTTTCGTCCATAGAGAGAGAGTGGAATACCTCGCTGCCAAAAATTTCTTTCATTTGGAAATTGGTCCACATTTTGAAATAGTTTTGCCCTGTAGTTTCTACTCTTAAATGCAATTAAGTAACGAAATACTAAAACGAAATAAAAAAGCCTATGACTACTTTCTCAACAACACGTGTTAGCTGTGTTAGAGTTGACTTCTCAAAGGCATGCGTCTGTCTGTTTCCACGTCGAGTGTTTGAAGGGACAACATGGGAAACTCCCAACATGTTACACGGCGAGAAAGAAGGTTCTAGAATCTAACATAACACTATTCAGATATGAAATAAAGACCTTCCGATGATGACACAGATTTCCTGTAACATGTTTGCGTACAGCAGCTTAGAGATAGCTCCGCTTTGAAGACCGAGGCGGTTTCTTACTGTAACTGCCCTCGTAATGCCTACCCGAAAAACAGCGCACTAGGCAACGCTTGTTGCTTGTTCCTCAAAATTCCGTTTTTCAGGTGTGTATGGCTAATGGCCAACGTTTTAGTTGCGTAAAAAAAACAACAACTTTTGAATTTCATAGCCTTATAACAGGTTGCATTCTGTTATTAAGAGCAGAAGAAACGAGAATCGAGACTTGCTTAAAATTTAGAAGAGAGGTGACAATAATCGCAGAACAGAAGTAATTATGAAGAAACATTACAACGGAGCTATCAAAAGCACACTGGGGCACAGGTGAAAAAATCTTTCTTAATCCAGAAGAAAAACTGGTAGCGCTTCAGGTGCGGCGCTAAGTAGTACGACATGAAGCAGCCTACTGAAATGAACAGGTCCGTGGAAGAACCTTAACAGAACGACACTTCGGAGGGGACGCCTGCTGCAACATCCAAGAATAGTCAGCTTGGCACTCGGAAGAACAGCAGAGGGAGGAAGGAAAGGTTTAGGGCTGACAAACTGCAACCCGATTTGTAGTAGTCGGCAGTAATGGACAGCTAGCGGGCTGCAGTTCACCAATAGTATTCCGGCATTTAATGCTCCTACTGTAGTTCACTTTCGCTGCGTAACACATAGTGATTGTCAGTTCCTCATAACTGGGAACTATTCTGGGTGTGAAAATTTCTCTTATTTTAACAAAGAACGTAACTCTGCCTTAAACAGAATTAAGAACAGATATTTGAAATGCTTAGAGATGCTACACAGACCAATACTACCAGTGAATTCCACATTTTTGTAGGAGTGGAGACTTAACTGATGATTCTATGGCCGCGGAGGGCGGTGCGTCGTCGCGGCTGCCTGCAGCTCAGATTTAGATTAGTTGGCGACTGACGTTTAAGATCTAGGCTATGGCTGTGCGATCGAGTCTGAATTCGATCTTCTTTTCGACTTCATTGTTGAACCCGATGTTAAAAAAGAATTTATAGAATGCCTTAAAAAACAATACGTAAGTACATCAAATATGTTTATTATCAGTAAAGACAAAAATATTTAACGTTACATCTAAAGTTTTGTCTACTCACATGGGGAAAAAAAACTAATTCTGTGAGATGTTTCTCCTTCACTCTATAGAGGAGTTGTTTTCTTCAGTCCAGACACTGGTTTGATGCAGCTCTCCATGTTACTCTATCCTGTCCAAACTGCTTCATCTGCCAGTACCTACCGCAACCTACATCCTTCTGAATCTGCTTAGTGTATTCATCTCTTCGTCTCCCTCTACGATTTTTACCCTCCATGCTGCCCTCCAATACTACATTGGTGATCCCTTGATGCCTCACAACATGTCCTACCAACCGATCCCTTCTTCTGGTCAAGTTGTGCCACAAACTTCTCTTCTCCCCATTTCTATTCAATACCTCCTCATTACTTATGTGATCTACCCATATAATCTTCAGCATCCTTCTGTAGCACCACATTTCGAAAGATTCTATTCTCTTTTTGTCTAAACTATTTATTGTCCACGTTTCACTTCCACATATGGCTACACTCCATACAAATACTTTCAGAATCGACTTCCTGACACTTAAATCTATACTCGATTTTAACAAATTTCTCTTCTTCAGGAACGCTTTCCTTGCCATTGCCAGTCTACATTTTATATCCTCTATACTTCGACCATCATCAGTTATTTTGCTCCCCAAATAGCAAAACTCATTTACTACTTTAAGCGTGTAGAGTTGTTATCGCCTGCTTTTGAGAAGTCGTTCAGAAGCTGACGTTGTGTGCTACATCATTTAGGAGTAATTTTTGTAGGTTCTTACTAGCAGTACCGATAATGTGGTTCGATAATAGTTGTTGGAAGACATAGAAGTCGATCTTTCAGATGTTAACTGATCTACAATGAAAGATCCGCTTCTATTATAGTTTACGAAATTGCATAATAAAAGAATAATTTGCAACGTTCACTCTATAAATCGAATTTGGTTTAGCTGTTTCCCCTGTAATGTAACGACGTGTTGTCCATCCTCACTGACGCTAGTCTGAAAAGCCTCAAACAAATCCTTGACTGTTTCAAACACCTTCGAACGTGCTGAAGCATCTTGACAATAGAGGTTCTTGAAGGCAGGATCGATAAAAGTTGATATGGCTAACAGGTTGACACGTTTAGTTAGTAATACGTTATTTTCTGATTTTTGTTATGATGCTAATCTCCAGTCCCTACAGTCTGTATGGGCTGCATGTCGGGCATTTCGACAGTCAACATACGAACTATTGGCTTTACTTTACTGCTTGCAACGTACTTTCCTACGCAGAAAGAGATTCGTTTAAATGGCACTAAAATTGTTGACACTGCTGATTAGCAGCCCGGCTTTTGCCTTCAACATTCATGATGCGATATTTCAAAGGCTTCCGTGTCAATAATGAAACATCGATGATCATCTAACATCACCACACTATAGAGCAAGCGAAATACACTACGGAGGATGCTGCGCGTAGTAGTTACGTAGAGATGAAGCAGAAGATGGAGGGATGTGTTTCGGCCAGTGCTGCGTTTGGCGTTAGTTCTGCGGCGTGCGTGGCGCCTGCGAAACTAGGCCGCCGTGTGCCGGCGTCTGGCGCCAGTCCTCATATGGCGCGCCGTTAATGACCGTCATTACCGAGATTTACGCCCACCAATTAACTGGAAAGCGTTACTGTTTGGCGGGCAAAAAGGCCCAGAAAGATCAAACGCGGCGATAGCCTGACGGGAGGAGGGCTGATTGATAGCGGATCTTGTGCGCTTTCACTGCCCGCCGCCGCGCCGCTACAGCTCCATTGGCGACCGTCTGAACCTTGGAGGCCTGTTTTATTCGAACGACGCTCGTCCGAGAATAACGAGGCCCGTAACTGTCCACTTCTACTGAGTGGAGACGAATATACACAGAACCATTCGGTTAAACCGACGAGATTGTGTGTGTTCCGGTAGGCAGAAGTAAAATCAGTCAGACTACATATACATGCACATCCACAATCTGCAAACTAGGGGCTGGCGGTTACTGCAGAAACGACCGGTTTTCGCTTATCTCTGTTTTTTCCAAGCCGATTTAATCTGAGTGTAAAAACTGCTCAAAGTAAGCGATATCTGAAATAACCGATTTTCGAGTTTTATTCGTATTATTTTCTGTAATGAACATATAAATCGAACGAAGATTGAAAAAATTTGACTACCTCAGTTTTAAAATACATAGAATCAAAATAATAAATTAAATACGCAAATAAAACTTCTCCGTCCACTGTTCGCTGCTTTTCTCGAAAAGCAATAAGTGGCTACAAAAAATAAAAATAAAAGAATCACCATTACTCTCCTACTGATTCTATTTTTTTTAAAAACTCTCTCAAAAATCATGTCAACGAGGATCATACCACAACTTGGGCAATAGCAATAGACAGTGCTAAATGGTGAAAACTGAAGTCGATGAACACTGCTTTTAGTATTAATTTGTCAATTTTCAATCAAGGCGTACAAGCAAATAGAGACATTACGTAGATACGAGCAACATTAGCTGCTTTCAAGCTGAACTGTCAGGTTATAAGTTTTCTTCTTGCTGTGGCTCGTCCTGTTCCTGATCTTTTAAAGCAGATGGAGCATTGTACTTCATTGGTGCCGCATTTCACAAAATACTTCCAGTTTAGGGATGGTGCCATTCTGCAATAGAACTAATGTCCGACGACGACAGCGTGAAACTACGATATACACTAGATGTAGCAAGTCTTACACAAGGCTTGTACATGCGTACCGTTTAATAGGTCACGCCACATGGTAACAGGTACATTAATGTCTCAGCAATGCTGTACCAATTCTTATGCGAAGTGTTTGTTGCTCGTTTCTGTCGGCATTGTTATTAAAATAGCACTGGTCGCTTTTCGCATTTTCTGTAATAATGCTGTATCTCAAAGTAATGCAAATTTTACAAATAAAATTTACTCGTTTTTAAAAAGTTCATTTAAAAACCAAAAGTTTTGGCACTGCTGCTATGGCTAACTGATACTTATTTTTTACTAAAAACGGGGTAAAAAACCTAACACCTGTCGGAACCTGCTATTCAGAACTAAAATACCGAATGGTACATAACATTGTAGCACACATTAAGGTTCCTTCCCGTTCCCTTCGAATACCGACCGCGGTAAGAACTAACTCTCAGATGCCTCCATTCGCGTTGCAATTAGTGTCCTCTTTCATTGACACCTTGCCGAACCGGTACGTAGTGGCTGTAATATATTTCAAGTTTGCTAACTTAATGGTGGTTCTTACTACTACGTAAGCAGACCTTCGCAAGGTATCTCGTAGGTTCCTATGTCCTGCCGTTTGGCCGCACGGCGGTGAGATTCATGGGGTCGAGTACATATGCGTAAAGTTTTATTTTCAATTTTTACATTTCTTACATTGCAAATAAACTGAAATGATGCTAAAGGTATTGTGTTTACCTATTACTATCTTCACAAAAGGCGTGAAAATGAGAGCAATAGAAAATTTCGGATTGCAAATAATTTCCAAGAAAGGACTGTATTTCAGCATCCGCGAGGAATCTGCAAATAACTTTGCACTATGGGACTTAACTTCTAAGGTCATCAGTCCCCTAGAACTTTGAACTACTTAAACCTAACTAACCTAAGGACATCACACACATCCATACCCGAGGCAGGATTCGAACCTGCGACCATAGCAGTAGCGCGGTTCCAGACTGTAGTGCCTAGAACCGCTCGGCCACCCCGGCCGACTCCATGCGGAAAAAAAAAATCAAACTTTATGTACGAAGTACTCGTGTACACCGTACAATGTCCAATTTTTCGTTGCCATTCCTCTTCACGCATTTGATGAAAATATTAATATTAACAAAATATTGGGCATTTCGGTTTATTTGCAGTATAAGTAACGTAAAAATTGAAAAAAGCTTCGTAAGAGATTAGACTCCAAGACCCTCTGATTACCGTTCTGCACTCTTTCCGCTGCGCCAACCACCGCCTGGCAACACTCTACGATAAATGGCACACATCTCGCTGGACCAGCGGAAAAAAAAGCCTTTCTCCTCATCGACTGGCGATCTGGAGCGTCCAATTTCGTCAATTTCATTTCTACCCAAGCCCTGCATATACCAAAATTTGGACGAATCGGTGACGACGAGTACGGGCAGACTCCTCTTTACTAGGAGTCATCATTTCGTGAGTGTCCTACTGGAAGATTGAAGCTACTAGAGGAATAACGCGCGTTCATATGGTGCCACCGCCCAAGTGTTCTCGGGAACGTCTTCTGCAGACTGCGACTGCAAGTAGGAGCCGTACGCACGCAGCAGATGTTTTTTTCCCATCGGCGAGGAAAGAAGCACAAATACGCCGGCGGCCGGGGGTTCGCATTGGATTGTTGGGGAAAGGGTGCGCCGGGGTGGGGGGGAGGGACCAGCAGCGACCGGCTCAATACGGCTGGCGTTGAGCTGCGGGCGCTCTGGCCAGCAGATATTAAAACCCGCCGCCGCCGCCGCCGCCGCCACCGCCCTTGCGCTGGCCAGCGGAATGCAGAAACCCGCGTTCCGGCTGCTCACTCGTGACACAGACACCGTGGCCGGCCGCCAGATTTCATCCCACTAAATCTCATTACTCAGCGACAGGCGACATCTCACTTAAGCTGTCTCGGAATATCAACCGCCCTCTTCTTACCATACTAACCGCTCTATTTCACCTAACTTCATTATTATGCGGCAAGGCGAACTGCAGACTAGGTCAGGTTGATAGCACCGCCGTGTTTACAGGCGAGGCTCTTAACGCATTACACTCCCATACGCCCACGCCCTGCTTAGCCCAACGATTGCAGACCAGCACTTTCGTTTGACAATACTCCTCGCACTATGTCACTTTGCCAACATTTATTCATAGTTCAATGTGACCTAGTGTGTAACTTCGAAAGCTTCAAGAAGCTGTTTACGGATCACCCAGTTTTTCGCTACGATATTCTAGCTTGCAACTCATCTAGACAGAACATGGGGTCCTCGATGCAGAGACTGGCAGTTTACTTTCAGTTTAAACACATGTAACATTCACAGATCGAAAATGGAAAGACCTGTTATTGTTTGAATACACGACTGTCGAACAATCATAGGAAAAAGACGCATCTGTCAAATAGCTGGGAGCGACTTTAAGTAGAATGGCACGTATCAGTAGTTATAGCAAAGACTAATGTCAGATCCAGATGCGCTGGACGAATCCTCGGGAAATGTAATTGACCACAAAGAATGTAGCTTACGAAACCCTCGTTCAGCCAGTATCACAGTACTGGTCCTCTGTCTGGAACGTTTACAAGGTAGACTGGAGGGGCAGTGTGTTTCGTCACTGGTCACTTAGTTAATGTGAAAGTGCCAAGGACATGCTCATCCCACCCAGTTGACAGGATCTATGAGAAAGACTTTGTATATTACTGATTTACTGTTCAAATTCCCAGGAAGTATGTTCTTAGAAGAGTCAAGCAATATATTTTTCCTAGACATACCACGAATGAACCATTTTAACTTTAAAACTCTTCTGTTGGTCAGCGTAAAACAATGTGAGATTGTGCGTCTGCCTGTTTACTTCCTTTCCCTAACTAGTCTCATCAAAATCTAGCCATCACCAGTGGGTTTCTTTATTCCAAAACGTGCAACGTTACAAAAATGTTATTACGTGTGTATTGTTTCGTTCCAGATACTGCATTGTATGAATAATTTTAGAACACCTTTCCACTTTTGAGAAACTGCATGGTTTCAGTGTTGCCTTTTTTTTTCATACAGCAATTCATCTGCAACGGTATGAGTGGCTGTTACTAAAAAAATGAAAATATGAAATTACACGAGTCTGTGTTATACTACTGAAACTGAGGTAATATCGTGGATTCAATTTTGGTGGACAATAGGTTGTAACGTGATCTGTCGACTTGTAGTTCGTCTAAAATTCATACAAGTTAATACGAAGGCATATCAACAAAGGTCCGACGCGCCCACCATTTGCGATTAGGACAGCATACAGAGAAGTGACAGTGGCGCACGAAACATTCTCCGCCACACATCATAAGGTGGCATATGGAGAATGGATGTAAATGAACTCACGACTGGTCTAAATAAACCACTGGTTGCTTTAATTCTAATGCTTCACTTTTTCGTAACAATTTGATGTTGTATGGACCTTTTTGAAATTCTGTGGCATCATCGCACGCGCGATGACACTCATTCTGGGGCCTTTTAAAACCAAAGCTCATTCATTCACATACCAATATTTGTCAGACTTCCCTTTCTAGCCTTGAAATCCATTAACGTGCCAAAAAAGCTACGAAGTTTTAGCAAAGATTGTGTATCCTTTATGTCCATAATACCGAAGAAATTTAAGCATAATAATGTATTTATCCATATTGTCAATGAACTTGGCTGCTGCTTCCTTTTCAATTCCATTTCGCTCAGCATCGTATTTCTCCACCATCTTTAACGTTTTGCTTTTTTGTTTCATCACCTTTCGTTTCAGCACCGTCACTCGTTTCTCCTTCTCGTCGCCAATAAACTTAATTACGTTAACAGCAAGCTGCCTCGGTTGCCCGCAAAGACATTTCCGCGATCACTTTCCATGCTTGTACTGCAACGCAACGCGCACTACTCCGTGAGCTGGAACCCGAGTGTACGTAGCACGTTACCAAATTTGCTCTCACGACTGCCAAGTTTACGTTTACTACGTCGAATAATACTTAGAGTATTCCTACATGCTAGGGGTGAAAAAGGAGCCTTGACGGCTACTCGGAGAAGTCTACACTTCCGACTGAAATTTCACCTCATACTCCGCCTTCAGCAGTTGTCAAGCAGAAACGTCGCCGTAGCTGAAGATTCATAATTTTAATTCCAAAATTCCGAAATCAAACTTTTTAACAGCAGCCGCAGCCGCAGCAGCAGCAGCAGCAGCAGCAGTGTTGCCACCCGTATATGCTGGGCTTTCTAGGGACGCTGCTACCTCCTGAGCTGCCTCGGTCCACCATTAGCGAACAACGCACCTGAAATACGTTCACCGTGGAAGGATTGTAGGGATTTCTAAGCTCTTCTGTTAAACAGAAACTGGAAACACCCAAGAAACCATATTCAGGTGACGGCTACAGGTTCAAATGGCTCTGAGCACTATGGGACTTAACATTGAGGTCATCAGTCCCCTAGAACTTAGAACAACTTAAACCTAACTAACCTAAGGACATCACACCCATCCATGCCCGAGGCAGGATTCGAACCTGCGACCGTAGCGGTCTCGCGGTTCCAGACTGAAGCGCCTAGAACCGCACGGCCACTCCGGCCGGCGACGGCTACAGGTAGAAACACTCTTTAAATAAATGCTGTGCTTTATTTGCTGTTCAATTATTCTATGAATGAGGCCGTCTGTGGTCGTCAGCGGTTCCAGAAGCCTTAAAATAAATAAAAAACGTAATGAATCAAGAAGTCGCGAAGTGTAAAATTTTCGGACAAAGATATCTACGAAAAAGAATGACAAAATCCTTTTTAAAATGGATATTTAAAATCTTTACACGCTCGTGAATACGAAGAATGTAGGCAACCAAGAACATGAAAGAAGTGTTAATTCAGCGGCCACTACAATACTCGAGATACAAAAAGTTTAGAACCTGAATTGCACAAATGTTTCACGGAAAGAACATTTGATTTGTGAAATTATTGTCCTTCGAAAGACTTCCCGTTTCATTCGTAGCAGGTCTGGTGCTTCAAGCTTTATCTTTCATTTCCATTACATCTACATTGTTAACTGTTACCTCCGCCTCCGATTCCGAAGTTTACAAAACAATTGTGCAGCCTCTAACTGAGATTCCTGTAAAACTGAATCCATTACAATCGCGCTACGTTCAAGTTAGTATTGTGTACACACAAGAGAAGTTAGGGCTCATACGAGGCGTACAGACTTCTCTTTCCCCTTCCTCTATTTGCGAATAGAGCAGGAAAGGGAATGACTAGTGGTGGTGGTGGTGGTGGTGGTAGTAGTAGTAGTAGTAGTAGTAGTAGTAGTAGTAATAGTAGCAGCAGCAGCAGCAGCAGCAGCAGTAGTACAAGGTACCCTCCGCCATGTACCGTACGTCGTCTTGCGAGTACGTAAGTGTATATGGGTCACGTGATCAGTGGCCTTTAGCAAAACAATTGTCCGATTTCGACGTTTTGAATCTTTAGAATTTCTTTTTATGCTCGGGTCATTAAATTACTTGCAGGAAGTTTGTTTTTGGCATCAAGCTGCATTATTATTTGAAGGTTGTTCTGAAATATTATGGGTGTGTTAGCAGCGTCCGTGAGATAAAAAAGGGCACAGTTATCTGTGACAGAGCACGGCGCGGCGCTGGACGGAACCGCGCCCGACCCGACAGGATGTGACGGTGTGGCCGGTGTTGTTATCTGTTTACCAAAGCCGCCTTGCGGCCGCCGTGTCTTCCCGCGTTGCGTACGTTTCCCGGAAACTACAAGTACGGAGTTTTAAAATCCTGGTGCCCGCTCCCAGTTTCTACGAACATCTACTCACGCACGGAAACTACCAAAATACAACTACGTCAACAACGGCGAGAATTGCAGCCCTGTTAGCCCTACACATATCTTAGAAACTCCTGAAAAACGAACGAACCACCTAGGTCACAAAAATCATTACGAACCAAGTATGTCAGAAATTTGTCTTTCACCACCCAGTCGAACAGGCGGGATTAAAAAAAAGTCTCAGTGCAACTGATCATACCCAAGCAGCGTGCACACCGGTAGAGAAATGTACGGAGTGTAGCATCCCATTTCACATAACCTTCACACACTGCCGGCAGGTGTTCGACTAGCTCGAAACTTGGGCGTTTACTATAGATTATCCAACTCAGTCCGTTACATTTACGAGAAAGCCTCTCAACGTGTAAAATTAAGGAGCGCTGAATCACTGGAAAGGTTTCCGCGAGAAGAGGCATAACACAAGGCGACACTATCTCACCCAATTTATTCACCCTGGCTCTCGAGAATGTGTTCAAGGGTCCATTGTGCGGACAGAAACTTATCATCATGGAAAACGTCTCGACCATCCTTATTTTTGAATTCTCGGATCACTTAACAGTTCGTCCATGTCGCTGCTATAGAGGATATCATTTGCGAAGATTCTTCCCAACCTGTAGGCCTCGAAATTAACCTTCAAAATACCTAGGTCATGAGCCCTGTTAATATTATGGTCTCTAAAGTTTACAGCTGGAAGTTCTGAGAAGAATTTGAGTCGCTGTCTTACGACAAATTCATTTCAACCAGAATGTCTAAGATTACTGGCTGCCTCTGCTCCTCAGATTTAGATATTTGCCTTGAAGTGACTGCTGTTTAGCAACATCCAGACGACACGTGTCACAGACGGAATATCACGGCGCAAACAGCCACAGATCGCTGGTAACCCCCACCTTCCAATATTGAACGATGTATTCCCTGCGAACCGAAGAATATTAAGGTCAAGATATCTCATTCTTATCACAGTCAGGACTCACTGAAATTGAATTCAGTACCATCGGCGAATGGAAATCCCGCTGGTGTCCTCCACAATGCTTGAAACTACTCCGCATCAAGAAGAGACCCCTTTGATTTGACCAGCCTCGGGCAATTTTGACTACCCTGAACCGCTTCCGAACGGGCTATGGAAGGCGTGTTGACTCTCTTCTACCAGTGGGGTAAATCATCACATCGTGTGATTGGTGCGGACGAGATGCAATTGCTAATGTTGTATCAGCATGCCCCGCACGTGCGTACAAGGAGCTTTCCGAAGATTTCCTAACAGCGACAAGTGGAGTAATAAAATAGATAAGAGACCTTGATATTCGTATATAGTTGTCATTTGAGTTATTTTATACTGGAGAGCTGCCTTCAAAAGCTGACATGTAGTAATTTTTGATGTCTGCATACACCGACGAGCGAAGATATTATGAGCACCTGTCTAACAGCGTGCTGGTCCACTTTTCAAATGCAGTACAGCAGCGATTCTCCTTGGAGTGGCTTCTACGAGTCCTCGAGACGTTTCTCGAAGTATGTGGTACCAAATGTCTACTCAAAGGTCACTAAAGTCCTGAAAAGCATGCAGCTGCCGTCCAATGCGTGTTCCCTCGGATAAAGATCAGCGGCATTCGCTGATTAAGAGATTATAGTGATTTCACTATCGTGATCCTTAAATCATTGCAGCACAATTTTGGCCTTGTGCTGCGGAAAGTTATCTTGCTGGAAGATGTCATCGCCATCAGAGAAAACGTCAACCACAAAGGTATGCCGGTGGTCCGCAATAACGTTCACGTAGTTCACTGCCGTCGTCATTGTGCCTTCGAGTACTGGCACAGGTTCCACAGAAGTCCAACTCTATGTACCCCATAGCATAATTCTGCTCTCACCGATCTACATCTGTGGCTCGGTGCACATTCCAAGCAGCCATTCGCCAATGTGAAGGCGTGTAAGGATCCAACTATCGACCTGATGCAACAAGGATTGCGATGCACTTGACAGGCGACACGTTGCTACTGATCCACGGTGAAAACTCAGTGGTGCTTAGTCCACTGCAATCTTAACTGAAGACGACGTTGGGTCAACAAAGGAACACTTAGGGGTTGTGTGATGAGGAGCTCCATGTTAAACAATGGCCTTTGTACGGTGTGCTCCGGAACACTTGCCTACGCCAGCATTGTACAAAGGGTACTGGAAAGTTTTGCAATACAGCTTTATTTATTTTATTTTTTTCGAAGTAATTCCGCCTTATTGAATACACCTCTCCATCCTCCGAAACCAGTTCCTAAAACCAGTTCTCCCAAGTTTCTGTAGGGAGTAAGGCACACGCGTTGACCAAAGCCAAGCCCTCAGGAGGCCCTCATCACTTGAAAACTGCACTCCTTTTCAGACTTTGGGCAAGCACTGCTCAGTGTACAACTTAGCTGTGACTGTTTTCTGTGTGTCCAAAACAACACACTCCATAGTTCCACTCCATTTGGAAAAAAAGACAGGTATCATTTTCTTCGGGATTTTCTGACAGCTCGGGGTGTGTCGTCATCTTCAAAGACGAAAACTTTGTTGTGAGTCTTAGTCGGCACGTCATAGTAGTAAAGCCAAGTCTGGTCACCTGTCACGATGTTATTCACATACTGAGATTTTCCCTTAGAAAAATTCTGTAACATCTCCCGGCACGAAATCACGCGTAGAATCATCTGCTCTACCGTCATTCTATGCGGCATCCGAAGACAACACAGTTTTGTTTATTTACAAATATTTTGTTTATTTACAAATTATTACGCAGAATCGAACGAATTGCTGGTGCATTTAGCCGTAAGGTATCCTCTACCTGCTTATAGATCACTCGCCTGTCTTCGTCTTGCATTTTCCTCACAGTATCAATGTTTTCCTTCGTAACTTGTGTTCGTGGCCTTCCCGTCCTCTCAGCGTCCTCCGGAGTGAAATTTCCTCTTTGGAATTCTCTGCACCACCTGAATACAGTTGTATGATGTGGACACACATCACCTAGTGCAACAGTCATTTCTTCAACGCACTGGTCTACGTTCATACCAAGCGCGAAGTTGTACCGCAAAACTAGCCGACTCTCACTTCGTGACTACGATGCCATAGAAAGCACTTCAAACTAATCCTGCTCGTGAACGACTGCGCCCACAGACTTAGCATAGCGGCTACGATTCAAGTACGAAGTATTCTCAGAAGACAGCAACAACCAGCCTCCTGCGATTTACTGTTGCGTCGTATTGCAAAACTTTCCTAGTACCCTTTGTACTCTATCCTCCGACAGTTGCGTTTTGTGATGAGACTTGAGCGTCCCATACCATACGGCCTACTCGTCGTTTCACCATCCTTCAAGCCACTTTCCACAGGCGCTAACGACAGTAGAACGCAGACAGACAGCCCCCCCCCCCCCCTCCTCCACATCTTCGCCGGTTCAGAGATTCTCGTTTCCAGCCGCAGCGCCACAACAATGTGCCCTTTCTCAAAACCGCTTATACCAGAGGATTCCCGAATCTGTGGTTCGTATCTTCGCTATAATGACGGCCCATTCATCTCTCTTCCGTTTACAATCTTTCCTTAATGCGTAAGTGCCCGCAAGACAACCAGGCGGCATTCGACCTCTTGGTGGGCAGTGGCCATAATGTGTTGGCTCGTCAGTGGACGTACTGACATAAATGGTCTTCACCGAAAGCCCTGCTGTGGAAGTAATAAATGAATTCATTTATTCATCTGGGAGATAAAACCCAATTTGGAAAGGATAACCAAACAGTAGAGGACATCCGGCGATTTAGCCTCACCTGGCTGTCACTAGGGAAACTTAGTCACATTCTTCGCACACGTACTATCCTCATAAATTTACACAGGAATGCTTGTGAGCTGGCACATGCATCCTGCTAGTAACAACATACGGCCTCTAAACTATGACACTTTACAACAAGCAGCGTAAATCAACTCATCTGTCAAAGGGCAACAGAGAGAGCTATGCATGGTGAGAGAGAGGCAGGATCAAGAACTGAGAGATAAGGAGAAGAGCGGGGATATATGCTGTCGAGAGGATAGCGAGACTCAAGTGGCGTTGGGAAGGACACGTGGCCACGAATGGACCAAAACACTGATGTAGTGTCGTCCGAGGGAGTCAAAGGGAAATGTCGGAGGTCCTCTGGAGAGATGGGAGAGACGACAGCCAACGCCAAGCTGCAGAAAATTGGATCCAAACCGGTCGGCATAGATCGACACGAAACGCTTTGGAAGAGGCCTGTTTCCTGTAGAGCGTATGTAGCAGTAAAAGAAGATCAATGTGTGCGCGCTTGCAAGTATTCGTACTAGGTGCAAGCGTATGAATGTACTACAGTGTCGGTAAAATAGTCCCTGGACGAATCGTTCACACTGTAGCTTAAAGTACTCCGACTAAAGCTGTGTGTCGGGCCAAGGTACGCAAGAGCCTCAAAAAGGGCTCTGAGCACAATGCTACTTAGCCGGCCGGAGTGGCCGAGCGGTTCTAGGCGCTACAGTCTGGAACCGCGCGACCGCTACGTTCGCAGGTTCGAATCCTGCCTCGGGCATGGATGTGTGTGATGTCCTTAGGTTAGGTTTAAGTAGTTCTAAGTTCTAGGGGACTGATGACCACAGCAGTTAAGTCCCATAGTGCTCAGAGCCATTTCAACCACAATGCGACTTAACTTCTGAGGTCATCAGTCGCCTAGAACTTAGAACTAATTAAACCTAACTAACCTAAGGACATCACACACATCATGCCCGAGGCAGGATTCGAACCTGCGACCGTAGCGGTCACTCGGTTCCAGACTGTAGTGCCTAGAACCGCACGCCCACTCCGGCCGGCGTGCAAGAGCCTCTGTAGGATTTTTCAAGTAAGAGGAAAGTACCGGGAGACAAATTTCAAGCGAGAAGCGAGGCTTGTCTGTGTAGGTTGCTTGATGAAAGAACGCTTTCTGCGGCCGACAAAGTCCACGTTCGAATCACAGCGCGGCGCTGATTTTAATCTGCGCGAAGCTTAATTACAGTGCTAATAAAAGAACGTCAGAAGATTAACGGAAAGAAGAGACAAGTAAGGGTTTCATATCCGTACTGCACGAATGTGCACTGAAAAGCGACGAAGGGAGCAATCAGAGCTCGAGAGCAAATTTATGAGACCAATTCACATGTGCAGGCGAGACACGCACGGTATGTTAGCTGCATGTGTCACAGGCCTGGCACAGCCTGCGAGGCAGGGCAGGCGCTGCCGCGGCGCAAGCGCGAGAGCTGTGCGGTCACGGAGCATTGACTGCAGCTGCCGCAACAATGAACGCGTGCTCTCTCAAACATCTCCCGGACACAATGGCAGCAATTCATCCGCTGCTAACCAACTTAAATGAAACAGCACGAAGGATGTCATCCAGGCGAACAGAAAGTAAGATCGCTTGGTATTCAGACAACGCTCCACCTACATATCCGTGGCTACAAGCACTGGGATGTGCTATTTTGTCCCTATGTCTTCTGTGCAATATGTCCTTGCATAGAGGTCGAGAGCATGCGCTGTTTTGCGTTCATATTCCACTTTCAATGGAATTTTTTTGCTTCTTTGTCACGATGGCATTTTTTTGTGACTACTGTGAAACGTACAAAACAGTTAAATGAATCACATACACGACATTTTATTGCTAACTTACATTTAATAGTTGCCACCTAAGTCATTGCGATTGTCCTTCGGGGGGGGGGGGCGGGGGGGGGGGGGGCAAACTGGAGTTCGGTGACTCAACACCTCAAGATTTTCCAGTGCCTTCCGCGGTTTGTACTATTACAGCAAAATAAAAACGACTCAAAAACTTTTGGAAGCTACTTTCTGCACAATGCTGTACTGAGGTGAAACGTGCAAGAATAAATAAGTGTCTAGCGCACCTTCGTGCTCTGCACAACCGTGTTTAACGACCTAGTGATAAGATTTTAATGTCGCCTCAACGGCGAGATCACTAGAAGCTGTGCACAAACTTGGACGGGGAAGAATGGAGAAGAAAACCTCTCGACATTTGTCTTAAGCAATTTCGGGAAAACATCACATATTTAACTCTCCGGCCGGACAGGGGTTTGAAGCGCGGACCTTCGGATTGTAAGTCCAGTGCTGCTGTACTGCCTCGCTCGGTGTCCGACTGACGGCTACGCGACTGCAAGCCTGGTACTTGCACTCACGGGCAGCTTGCTGAAAGAACCGTTATTGGGAGGAAGTTATTCGTTAGCCCTGAGCGCTTTACAAAAACTGCTGGAAATTTAATTCAAGACGGATTCATCAGTTTTTGAATGTGTCTCTCTCCGGAACACGGGTCACTCGTCTTTGAATAGACCTCAGCTACATTTCATTTCATGGGCTACGACCGTAGACTGATAGGTTATTTAGTGAACTTCAATTAGAAGTGAAAAATTTGACGGTCTGGCTGCAATTTAAGTCTTCCCATACTGCGGTCGACGATTCCGTTCGACGCCACCCTCCAAGAGTCTACTGAGCTCTTAAACTGTGGTTCTCTTCCAGTTTGTTTACGAGACATCAGGTCTTTACGTTCTGTGCAATGGCGTCTCCACATTTTGAGTTAATGTCTGAAGTTTCCATTACTAATGCCATTTTGACTCGTCTTGTAGAAATGCGAGAATATCCATCTTCTTCTCCTCCTCCTCCTCCTGATCCATATCTGTGTCCATCTCCTCCTCCACCCTTAGCCTTTCCATCTCCTTCCAAGCCATTCTCGCCCACCACCCCCACCCCAACAGAAGGTTAGTGTTTCTTCTCCCCCAGTATTTTTTTCGAGACATTAAGTAATATGTGTACTAAGCTTGGCTGAAATCGACCCAATAGTTTAGGAGAATATGTGAAACATACAAAATAATAGGGTATTTAAAAAATAGTTCAATATTGTCAAATTTATTTCCGTCTGTCCAATCTTTAAGATGGGCGACAAACGTAAGTGTGAAAACTATCGGCGAATCGCCCTGCTTAATGTATGCTACAAGATCTTGTTTAACAGTCTCATACGTAGGCTTCAACCCCTTGCAGAATCCGTAATTGGTGAGTGTCAGGGTGGTTTGTGGCGAGGTCTGTTGACAGCAGATCGTATCTTCGTTCTCTGCCAGTTCACTGACAAACACGGTAAAGAACAGCATATTTTGTTTTCAAGGCGGCCTATGGTTGCAAGAACCTGTTTGTTCACTTGTCTAAGAGAATTCGGGATGCCCCACAAACTTAACCTGGTAAAGATTGGCCTGAGGGGAAACGCGTGGTAAGATGAAAATGGCAAACCGAGTAACAGATGAGTCACATTGTGACGTGTCTCTGGCAATAGTTTTGCCCTTGCGAAGGTCATACGTGAGACTTTTAAAAAGAACTTCGAAGGAATCCAAGTCAAAGGGAAGAATCGGACGTATCTAGCCTACGTAGATAAGATCCGCCTTCTGAGCAGCTGAGAAGAGGAATCAAAACGAATGACCAGGGCCCTGGGAGATGGCCGCTGGCAAATTTGGGCTACTAACAAACGAAGCTAAGACGGATTACCTCGGTATGACTCTTCGACACGATCAAAATAAGGACAACTGCGGTCATTGTGGGTGGGAGACCGGTCCTACAAGTGTCAGCGAGTTCAAATACATGGGAGCGCTTTTCACAGAGAACTTGTCAAGCGAGGTAGAGATCATCAGCAGGACCCAGACAGGAAAGCAATCCTACAGCCTAAGAGCTACTTCGGTCAGGATGTTTCTCGAGACGGTTCAAGATTCGTCTCGCATTTGAGAGAAAAGTGCCGCGGAAAATCTTTGGCCCGGTGGTGGACGCAAATGCGGGTGAATTGAGGATCAGACAACGATGAGCTACATGAACTACACCGAGAAGTCATTATACCAGGGATCCTCAAAAGCAAGCGACTGCAGTGGGATGGACACGTGACTCGGATGGAAAACGACAGGTTGACAGGGACGCTCCTAGATTTCATCCCCACAGGTAGGAAAACCTCGGGAAGAGGAAGAGGTGGCGTCCGTGACGGCTTCCAACAGTCGGCGATAGATGGCAGATTGAAGCGATGGATAGAAGACGACGGAGAAGGAAACTTAACAGCGCGCGGTCCGTTGGATCTGATCGCGTAGAAGTAAGGAAATACTATTTTTTCCTATATAAGAGAGAGAGAGAGAGAGAGAGAGAGAGAGAGAGAGAGAGAGAGAGAGAGAGAGAGAGAGTTGCTTCTAGCAAGACTCGACCACGTAACTGCGTAGCGTCAAAGTTGTGTGTTCAGCTACAGACGCTACGTCAATAAATTGAAATTGTGTTAAACTTACAGAGCTCGGAAACGTTATCTTCGATAGAGATTTTTTCGAGGGCTTTTTTGAGGATTGCGTAGTACTGCTTTAGGATATTGATGCCCGGGTACCGAGATTTAACTCATGTAAATATTAAGAGAACCGCAGAAGGACAGTAGGTAAGGGCTCTTGTCAGCACTGGAGTGAGGGCAGAACACTTGACGGTGACGGCCGCTCGCCTCCCTGCGGTGCGCCCCCGCCGCCCCAACGCGTAGCCGCCTCCCGGCCTAGCAGCGCGCTCTGCAGACCCGCAGGTCGACAGCGCGAGTGGCCGCCCGGTGCCTGCCTGCCTGCCTGCCGGATCGCTCGCATATGAGCCAGTCACTTCTCTAGGGCACGTTTTTCCGTATTCCATTCCCTACTAATGGGCAAGGTAGGCTGTTATACAATTGTTCTTTTCAGACAAATCTCAACGAGCTTCTTCGGAGTAGTCTAGTTCCCTACTGCGAAGATTTGAGGGGAGGGTTACTGCCGACGACGTAGACGAATTTTGAACAGACTTACTTACCTACATCTATGCTTCGCAAGCCCGCTTACGGTGTGCGGCTGACGGTACTAGTAGTTTCGAGCGAGGTATGACACGGAGTAATACACTACTGGCCATTAAAATTGCTACACCAAGAAGAAATGCAGATGATAAACGGGTATTCATTGGACAAATATATTATACTACAACTGACATGCGATTACATTTTCACGCAATTTGGGTGCATAGATCCTGAGAAATCAGTACCCAGAACAACCACCTCTGGCCGTAATAACGGCCTTGATACGCCCTGGCATTGAGTCAAACAGAGCTTGGATGACGTGTACAGGTACAGCTGCCCATGAAGCTTCAACACGATACCACAGTTCAAGAGTAGTGACTGGCGTATTGTGACGAGCCAGTTGCTCGGCCACCATTGACCAGACGTTTTCAATTGGTGAGAGATCTGGAGAATGTGCTGGCCAGGGCGGAAGTCTAACATTTTCTGTATCCAGAAAGGCCCGTACAGGACCTGCAACATGCGGTCGTGCATTATCCTGCTGAAAAGTAGGGTTTCTCAGGGATCGAATGAAGGGTAGAGCTACGGGTCGTAACACATCTGAAATGTAACGTCCACTGTTCAAAGTGCCGTCATTGCGAACAAGAGGTGACCGAGACGTGTAACCAATGACACCCCATACCATCATGCCGGGTGATACGCCAGTATGGCGATGACGAATACACGCTTCCAATGTGCGTTCACCGCTATGTCGCCAAACACGGATGCGACCATCGTGATGCTGTGAACAGAACCTGGATTAATCCGAAAAAATGACGTTTTGCCATTCGTGCACCCAGGTTCGTCGTTCAGTACATTCGCTCCTGTCTGTGATGCAGCGTCATGGGTAACCGCAGTCATGGTCTCCGAGTTGATAATCCATGCTGCTGCAAACGTCGTCGAACTGTTCGTGTAGATGGTTGTCGTCTTGCAATCGTCCCCCTCTGTTGACGCAGGGATCGAGACGTGGCTACGCGATCCGTTACAGCCATGCGGATAAGATGCCGGTCATCTCGACTGTAAGTGACACGAGGCCGTTGGGATCCAGCACGGCGTTCCGTATTACCCTCCTGAACCCACCGATTCCATATTCTGCTACAGTCATTGGATCTCGACCAACGCGAGCAGCAATGTCGCGATACGATAAACCGCAACTGCGATAGGCTACAATCCGACCTATATCAAAGTCGGAAACGTGATGCTACGCATTTCTCCTCCTTACACGAGGCATCACAACAACGTTTCACCAGGCAACGCCGGTCAACTGCTGTTTGTGTATGAGAAATCGGTTGGAAACTTTCCTGCTGTCAGCACGTTGTAGGTGTCACCAGAGGCGCCAACCTTGTGTGAATGCTCTGAAAAGCTAATCATTTGCGTATCACAGCATCTTCTTCCTGTCGGTTAAATTTCCCGTCCGTAGCACATCATTTTCGTGGTGTAGCAATTTTAATGGCCAGTAGTGTATGTTGTCCAGCTCTTTCTGGTGCGTGTGCACTCGCAATTACATCTCCCCGCGAGGCACGTCTCTCTGGTACGTACTGCCAACGGCGTTTGTTGAGCATCCCTGCAATACTCTCACGCAGACCGAACTATTTCATGACTAAATGTGCGGGTTTTCGTTAGATTTTCTCTGCCACATCAAATAACACAACCTGATTGATGCACAATACTCAACAACTAGTCTTAGAGGTATTTTGCGTGTCACTTCGATCGCTTCTCCCAATGAATCTCTGTCTGGCATCTGCATTCCCTCCAAGTAAGGTGTACTATCACGTGGTCGCTCCGCATTGTTACTCGGAAGTACCCTTCGGTGGTTACGCCTTTCCAGCCATTTGTCGTGAAGCGTGATAGGGCAGCAATGCATTTCTTCGCCTACTTTGAGATTTAAGTTATTTTTGTTTACATGCAGGTTCAACCGCTAGATCCTGCACCAACCGTCTACCATCCGCATGTCTTTCTGCTTGGTTACTAGTGCCTCCACGCTCTCACAGTATTCGAAGGAGTAGGTGTGAGACTCGTTTTCGATAGCAAGAGGTCTATCGTGTTATACTTGGTATGAGAATGGTCTACGAAATTGATAAAATTTAAGATAATTGCGAAATAAAGTTAATAACTGCAACGTAGAGCATGGCGTTTACATCTGTGACGTTCTTGATGGGAATTAATGTATTTTAATGGAGTGGGCTGCGCCACAGAGATAAACTGGCAGCGAGTTCTTCCCTTTCCGCCGGCCGGGGTTGCCGAGCAATTCTAGGCGAGTGCTCAGAGCCATTTGAACCATTTTGAACCTCCCTCTCCGGCCCACTTCCCTAAGCCGACATCTACTGAAGCTCTCTTCAAAGCCTATAATATCCCTTCCTCATTTTCCCAACTTCGACAAAAATAACTTGCTGACTGACGTTTCAGTGACTTGTGATGTGTTGTAGCCGCCAGCCATCGGGCAGTCTCAGATCTTTCTGGAGTGTCACGTGCTCGCTGGCTGTGTTGCTTACTTTGCAGGTGCATGCAGCGCCTTCTGAAACGAGGCTGGCTGCACGACAGCAACACTGCGCCATCCCCGCCAACCCCACGGTCCGATCACAAGGTTACTTTATTTGAGTTATAGTATGTGGCACTGGATCACTTCTCACCCCCCCCCCCCTTCGGGGGCCGGATTATTAGGTACCTACAATCACGGAAATGGGCGAGACTTTTTAGGGAGTTACGGTATTGGAGCTTTGTTGTTCTTATTTCTGGGACAAAAAGTCCCTAACAAAAATAATACGACGTTCTGGGTGCGTGTTTGTATGTCAGCGCGTGCAAGATGGTGAAGTCGACCTGCCTCAGCGTAGCAGAGGGGCATGAGAGGAATAAATACCAGTTGCGGTCTTGTATGCGGACTCAGGGCCCTATTATGCATAGATCAGCAGAGTCCATGGATTTCTGTTAAGAAATTTCGTATCGATTACACTTACTGTAGTAAGGAATCTTAAGTTTGTTGCGAAACGACAGACCATGGAATCGAAAAACGTCGAAATTCGGAAAGAAACAAATGGTGTAGGATTGGGAGGGGGCGAACGGAAGGCCGCCGCTAAACTAGGGCACCGCCGTCTGTATATCCGGCCCTGTGTGCACACCTGTATTCAGCAAAGCAGCTGGTGCGAGCTGCTCGGGAGAACGAGTGAAAACGGAGGGAGGGTGAAAGAAAGAAAGGAAGGAAGGAAGGAGCGATACTGCAAATCGGAGCAGCGGGTGCGGATGCTCGGAGGCGGACATCCTGCGGTGAAGGACCGCTGCTTGCGCTCAAGCAACTGCAATCGGCTACGGCTGAAATCAGCCCTCATCATCATGCAGCGTGAGACAAAGACAGCTGCCAAGATTACATACATTTGGCACACGGTATCAATGAAATGAGAAGCTACTTAAAGAACTATACGTCTAGCCTTAACGGACTGACGCAAACTTGCAAATGGATCAGAAATACTATTTAAAACTGTCTACGTAAAACACCTCCCATATACTCTCGAATTTACACTGACGGAAATAAACAGCAAAGTCAAAAAATAATTAATGTGGAGTACTGAAATTTCGGGAATATATTTGTCTAGTTAACATATATAAGTCATAAACACTCCAAGAGCACAGGTAAATCTATGCGCGAGATAAATCGTTGTAAATGTGAAACGCTGGTACATTAATAACTGGTGTAACCCCCAGAATGTTGACGGCAGGTGTGAAAACGTGCATTCGTTGTGTTGTCCAGGTGCCGGAAATCAGTTTTTGTCACGGAGTAGCACGCCTGTTGCACATGGTCGGTCAATACGGAGACGGTTAATGCTGGTAGTGTACCACGCTGGGATTGGCGTCCGATGACGTTCCGTAACTTCCCATCCGTGCTCGGCTGAGCAAAGATCTGGTGATCAAGCAGGCCAAGGCAACATGTCGACACACTGCAGAACATGCTGGGTTACAACAGTTGTGTGGACGAAAAGATGCGCCACGGCCATACGCCAAACACGATGGTCTTCCCTCTCGGTTGTGCCGCGTGATCTTCCAGAGCGAGGTCTTCTTGCGACTGCACATTCCTGTGACCACAACTACCAGAAATCATGTACAATGCGCAACATTCTTGCCAACGAAGGAAGGAACATCCAGCTTCTCGTAGCCCTGTTACACGACCTCGTTCAAACTCGGTGATGTGTTAATTACGGGGTCTCTGACTAACATCAACTCACCACATCTACTCTCAGAGGTAACTAACGCCCACGACTGTTACAGCGGGTATTTAAAGAACATCTGACTTGCATCCTCATAGTGGCGCTACCATGGCCACTCCTATGCGACTCGAGCGAAATTTGAAGAGACATCATCTTTCTGACGTAGAAACACGCCCACCAACTTTCGTTTATTTCGCACAACTCGTTTCGCTATAACGCGGAAGTTAACCATCGACAATCCCGTTATATCGGGCTTTTAATGTTAGGCTCTTCCGCTTCACTAGTACTTTCACTAAGGAGATACAGCACGTGTGTATCACGTTAAAATCATCTTCCATCCTGCTGCTAAGCATCCACAATTCCTCAGACACGATGACGACATAAAATGGGCGCTATGACTGCGGCCACAACCTCACAACAGTTTCATTGCACAAGCGATCGCGACAGAATTTTTTTCCATTGGGCTTTGTGTCAATTTTAGTACTAACAATACACCATACCCGATAAAACATGGCGTTTAATGTGTGATATCTGTAAGACAGTCTAGGCCCATCTGTACAATAACAGGGCACGAGTTAACCTACTAGAATACCGGGTTCTGGCGTGCTTTAGCGAATGAAGTACGGTCACAGAATATCCGGCTCACACAAAACAGAGTCTAAAATTATCAACTAAGAGGAGATGTAAATTCAGTTGTGGCGGTCCTACTGGTATGACGCTCCACATTTAACCTGATGTTTTGCCCGCTTTGTATGACGCGTCAGTTTATCAGAGACAATGGCCGCGCTTGTTCTCGACGACTCTTGAGAGAAGCCACGCGAACTACCGACGACATGAGCGGCGTTCAGGATCCGTCGCTTTTGCTCTTCTAATGAGAGAGAAGTTACGGGAGGTAGAATGGAAACGTCGTCCCGGCGAGCCGTCGTAAGGCCATGCTGGACAGGAAATGCCCCCGGATGACGTGGTGGGCTGCGTGCGCGCTAGCCAGGCAGCGCGGCGGCCGTCTGGTCCTGTACACTCCTGGAGACCGTGCACGTGTTGCCAGATCGCCTACAGCCATCGCAGAAATTCGCCGACATTCCCACCGCCTCTGTCATGTTATGACTGAACCACTGAGAACGTTACTCATTATACAGCCTATGGTAGCCGAAGCTGATGCCCCAACATCCAGAGGCCTATGCTGTGACACTAGTGACCTCGTCGTCGTTTGGACGCTGAATCTTCATCCTTCTTCCTCGATATGAATATTTACGCTCTTAGCATTCCTTTAAAAGCAGTGCCATCTTTACATTCATACGTGTGTGCATGACAGTTTATGAATCTGGTATTAAAGCTATTCCATGCGAGAAACACTGCAGGCGCAAGTATTTCACTAACTGCATGTGATGCAATATGGGCGAGCCTTCCCAATAAAAATTACATCACTGCAGTTTCAACGTCCTTTATCTGTGGCCATGCTGGCGGATTAACCTACTCCGGACATCATTTTCGTGCAAAATTTTTTTGTTAAGTTCTCGGGTTGTACGAATTGTCAATGAAAGCCCATCTGTCATTCCCACAAGACACGACGATTTTGTTGAGTCGCCTCCCAACGTTAGATTATCTGTTGTTAATGGTCCTTGGGCACCGCCGTATTCCTTTATAACAACCCCGTTCTGCTGTGTGACACGCGAACTAATTTTGTCCGCGAATAACGAAAACGGAACTAGTTTTAAAAACTACTTGTGATGGCAACGAAACGTTTCAGCAAACATAAGATTTAGAACAAGTTTAGAAAAAAAAAAACTGAAATTTATTTCTCCCTTGAACATATGCTGCTATACCTGTTAACTCTGCTACCCAAGTAAGTAATGTAACAAATACCAAGAACACACACTCTAATAAGTTTCACTATAATAGACGGAACGTGCCGTTAGAAATATTACATTTCCTGCCTTCAGCGGGTGGTGTTCCAGTGTTAAAGTGTCTGTTCAGTATTTTGGTACTGTAAGTCTTCCATTTAGAATGGTCCCTCGACCTTTTTTCTGCTCGCCCTTCCACGTACAAGCTTGTCCCTTTGCTATGAGTTAACTAGCGCCACACTCTCAGTGAGTACAGAGGTCAAACTCAAGAACAGAGAGTGTAATGATTTGTGTGTTAGCGGTGTTTTCAGTTATTCGTATTTCGAACAAATACATGTAACGAAAAGAGAGGGAGTGCTATAAAGCAGTTGCCTGAGCTGTGTCGAGCCAAGGACATCACCGTTTCCATGTCGACGGTTGAAACGCTTAAGGCCCCGATAACGTAAATGGAAGTTCCAGAGAACATTAGCGTTGGGAACAACATCTACAACGTCCGGAATGGCATGATAATGTAAGAAACGTGCCGGGCTATCACCAGTAGGAACAAAGACGTTTTCATATAAAAAATGGGGAGTCGAGTAAGACGCAATTGTTTTTCGATATCCGACGCGACGGAACTATAGCAGGAAGCGCTTTTCTTGGTAGGTACGATGCAAGGTGTGAGCGTTTGAACAGCGACGTATTTGAAAGACTGAATCCGCTATCAAGAGGAAAAACACACAGAAGGGAGCCGTGAGCAGCGCTTATGTCTGAACCACCAAATTGCCTGCTTGCAAAAAGCTGAATCAACTTCTTTGTTTAGTTCACTTTCTGCTCCCAAGCAGTATTAGTCCAAGGAATTCGAACAAAGCTTTCCATTAATAACTTCCAATTATGCACAGGTTTTTTTTTCACAATATGGCTCTCCCTATTTAATCGGCAGTCTAAGAAACGCCACCGACCCACATCCTACACCAGCCATGCTGCATATTTTCCTTCGATCGAGGCGACGCACTGTTTTAAGACACTGGAATCTCATTCAGCAGAGCCCAGATTCAAAACCCGTCCATGCTTCTAGATGCGTCAGTTCTATGATTTCCAGAAACTGCTTATGCCAAATGCCGGTATGTTTCCTTGAAAAGCTTCCAACCGATTTCATTTCCCAATATTTCTCCAACCTGAGCTTTTATCCGTTTCAAATGCCATCGTCGGTGATGCGACATCAAAACACAGCATTCATTCCACTGTTTCAGGAGGGGAAATTAACTGCATCGAATACTTTAGGTTCAATGTCAACAGTTACTACTCTCGTTGACTCCGATTTAAAAACAACTCACGAAAGTAAGAGTTAATGATTTCCGGAAAAAACACATCACTACTTATGGTTCTGTGTTTCTGCCACTGTCATTCTTCCTAAGATTCTTCCGTTAAATCTTCATAACGACGTACATTTTTTTCTTAATATATTTTTACTAAGTCTTATTCTGCCGTACCAAATTTTAATTACTTACAGTACCAAAATACTGAACAGAAACTTTTAAACACTGGAACACCACCTGCTGGAGGCAGGAGATATAACATTTCTATCGGCACGTTCCGTCTATTATAGTGAAACTTATTAGAGTGTGTGTCTTCGTATTTGTTACATTAGTTACGTGGGTAGCAGAGTTAAAAGGTATAGCAGCATCCAGCCACAAATCACAAATTCTGTTAATGTGCGGGGAAAATAGAGACGCTACCTGTTCCGATATTTCTGCATTTTGCCTAGCAATGATCAACTTCCACGATGGACTTTCACAACCTACCCGGAAAGAAAGCCATATAACCATCACACTCGTGAAATGCCTTTCCAGGAAACACAAACTGCCACACGAGTTTTTGTGTTATATATTCCACGTTTAAACAAGGCGCAGTGCCCTTCTGTTGCTGGCCGGCACGCGCCAGTAGCGCAGAAAATCCGTTTGAAGGTGACGTGCTGCCGCTTCCACTCTGGCAAACGCGGCGCGCCTGGTTAAAAAGTCGGCACGCCCAAAACCATCAAAGTGAATATAGCAGCATTTCCTTATAACAGTTAATGTGTAAAATAGCAAATGCTTTCCGCTCAAATAATGTGACAACGGGACGTCTTACAACTACTTGATAACTTCTTGTGAAGCAACAGCAGCAGAGAGGAACGTTACTGCAGTCCTTTAAACGTGTTCAGTTTATAGAACGTGCAACGCTGCATGAAGCAATGAAATATTTTACAACCCTCTGCAGCGCCGTAATATTTCATTTACTTCTGTATACCGTCACGCAGACACAAAAATCGCGTTGTCGTTTACTGCGCACTGACATACTCGTATTTAAGGTCCAAACAATCATTCCATTATTCGATGTGCAGTGACGACGCGAGGCAAAATACGAGCTTAATTACCGAAAAATATTTGAACAATAGAAGCCAATACCTTATTATATACTGTGTTCCAGAAACTTTGAGACAAACTTCTAGGGGTTGTCGAGGGTGTCGAGGAAGAAATCGAGGATAACTTGGGTCCGGTAACGTCATCCAACGACGCTACAGCGCGTCTAAGTTGTATGCATCAGCTCCTGCCACTACGTATGCCCTTTGTACGCTGACGGACTGCAGGTGAAACATCGCCAGCGTTCTTTGTTATTCAATGATCGCGACTCTTTGTCACGATCCGCCAGTGGGGAAGACGGAGCTGTCTGCTGCGTAGAAGGGCCGTCTCTGCTATGAATGCGATGCTCTGTTTCCCCCGTGGATGACTGTTTCTGACACTAGTTTCCATGCGCAGTTTTCTCCTAGAGTCCTATAAAATCTCCAGTGTTTTTCGTTATACTGGAGAAAAACTGCAGATGAATACCTGTGTGCGAAACAGTCATTCACCACGGCAACAGGGCATCGCATTCATTGGGGGGAGACGAGGCCTGTCTATGCGGCAGCTACGTCCATCATCTCCAATGGCGATCGTGGCCAATCAGTCGCGATCACTGAAAAACAAAAAAGCATCGCGAGACGTTCCGCCTAGTCAGTCAGTCGGCGTAGAGAGTCAAATTGCTGCCAAAGGGGTAGCCTGCTGGCAGGCGACGGTGCCTGGAACTTCGACGCTCTGTGCTGTCGTTGCATGACATTTCCGAACACGGATTCCTATCCTCGATTTGTTCCTCGAGACACCTTCTACATCCCCTCCAACCTTATCGCAACATTTCTAGGACACCCTGTACAGGACGGCGAACATTCCACAGAAAGGAACGTAAGATCGCGTACTCCCCAAGGAAATGTAATAGGATCTTCCTTGTTTTCCAGTACAAATAATCGATTTATCAGACAGAATGAGCACCATTATAAGACGCTGTTGTTGTACAGGAAAGTATCGTGGCTGATGACCGCAAGGAATCGTCCAAAGACAAAATTTCCACTTAGTGTAAACGACAGTTCTCTTTAAATATGAATAAATACAAGATGGGGGCTATAATGAAGAGAACGAAGCCGATAGTATCCTGTTACAAGATTGTGAAGACCATCCTGAACACGTCGCGTCGTTTAAATATTTAGTAGTAATACTGGGAAGCAACATAAAATGGGACTATCATGTAAAAACGTATACGGGAAGGCGAACATAAACGCAATGTGATTGTAAAGAAAATCGCATACAAGACGCTAGAGGAACCAATTCTAGAGTACTGTTCAAATGTTTGGTGGCCTAATCAAGAAGCCATGACAACACACGGAAAGAACACAAACGCGCGCTGCTAGGATCTTAAAAAGGCGGTGTAGCCCGTACGTAAGTGTGGAGAATGCTGGCGGAACATAAATGGGAATCTTTGAAAGAAAGACTATGTACAGCTCGTAAACTACCGATGGTTAAATTGAAGTGACCTATATTTGATGACTGCGACCACTACACCGTGTCGTCAGCGTGTATCTCGCGTAGGGATTGAAGAGTGTTAGTAAGATAAAGTAGGGCATGTACAGAGGTATACAGTCATTTTTTCAAATGGTTCAAATGGCTCTGAGCATTACGGGACTTAACATCTGAGGTTATCAGTCCCCTAGAACTTAGAACTACTTAAACCCAACTAACCTAAGGACATTACACACCTCCATACCCGAGACAGGATTCGAACTTGCGACAGTAGCAGTCGCGTGGTTTCGGACTGAAGCGCCTAGAACCGTTCGGCCACCGCGGCCGGCACTCATTTTTTCCTTCGCGCAATATGCAAATGTGATAGGAATCAAAAGCAGGTAATTCTGGTACGATCCACCCTTCGCGATGGGCTGTACAGTGGACTGCGGACTATCCACGTAGGTGCAGACCCAAGAATCATGTGCAACCTAAACTCTCACCGACTTAATTTCTCTTGTCTAAAGTTATACTTTCAAACAGAAATAACACCACTGACGTCAAATTGCAACGGAATATTATCGGAGAAGGGAGAAAACGTATGGCAGCAGAAAAAAAATAGTGTGAAAATTGGTCAACAGATGGCGCTGTATCTGACAGAAAACGTAAATGAAAACACCTGTAATGCGCACGACCCATTGAAGTTGGTATAAATACGCCAGGTACACCACTTTTCCTCCTTTCGCGTCTGCGACGTTCGCCGTGACTGCCTCAATGCAGGATAGCGCTCTGCTTGTAAAGCTGTATTACAAGAATGATGACTGAGCATACGTCGCTCTGCAGAAGTTCCGGACACTGAAGGGTTTGAATAAAGACACTGGTCGTATGACTGCCGTGAGTCTGGAGAAAACTATTCGGAAATTCGGAAAGACGGGTTATTTTGGTGTGCAGCCTGGTAGAGGCAGGAAACAAATTGATTCGACGTGAGCGGAAGCAGTGGCCACAGCAATGCAGGAGACGAGTGGTGGTGTGCAAACGTGTAGTGCACGGAGAATTGCCCTAACATTGGACATACCCGTGAGCACGGTGCGTAAAATCCTACGAAACACTTCTTTGCTACCCATTCGAAATTACCCACGAGCACGTGTAGCTTCCTGTTGACCTGCCAGCAAGAGAGACCCTCGCTTTAGAATTTCTTGCTCGCATGAAATGGACAATGATTGGCCGTAGAAGGTTTTGTGGGCAGACGAAGCCCACTTCCATCTAACAGGATATGTCAATACACAGAATTGTCGAAAATGGGCAATGGAAAATCCACACGCAAATCAACCAGTACCACTTCATCCTGAAAAGGTCACTGTGTGGTGCGGGTTTATGGCATGATTTATCATATAGGGTCTTATTTTTTCGAAGAGACAGATGCTTCCGGTCCTGTTACCTGTACCGTCACTGGTGAGCGCTATGAGTGTCTTCTGCGCAACCACGTCATTCCAGCTCTCCAACAGAGCTGATGGGATCATTTTTATGCAAGATAGTGCACCTCCGCACATTGCAAATCCAGTTAAGCAGATGCTGATGCGCTATTTCGGAAATGCTAGGTTATCAGCCGCCATTTCCCTACAGCCTGGCCGTCCCGATCTCCTGATCTTAATCCGCGTGACTTTTGGCTCTGGAGCTATCTGAAAGACGTTGTGTTCAGTATTCCGATTGCAAATTTAGCTGCATGGAAGGCTTGCATTGCGCAACACATTCTGAACGTGACCCGGTAAACACTTCGATCAGTTGTGGAACATGCTTTTTCTCGACTTCAACTTGTTGCAGAAAACGGTGAACAGCATATTGAACATGTTTTTGCGCCAGTCATACGGAAATTAATAATAGGATTTCATTTTTATTTATACTTTTTATGCGGTTTTTGGCCTCAGGTTAATTAAAAACCTGATTTTTCCCATCCGATGTGACATGACCTTGCCGTGGTGGACCTGTACACCAATGCACACTGAGTAGTACAGTTTGTTTAGCGACTAACGTACACCTTAGGCATTGTTGTATGTTTCATTTGTTATTTGTAGTCGACCACTATTAAATTATGATGCTTACAGCGCCATATACTGCTAGATTTTGTAACTATTTTTCTTCTGCATTACGTTTTCCCCCTTCACCGATAATATTCCGTTAAAATTTGACGTCATTCTGACCAGTGGTGTTATTTCCACAGCGGTTTGAAAGTTTAACTTTGATTATAACCATCATGTACTAATACTAATAACTGTATTTTGAAATTGTGTGTTAACTTTGCTGTATTGAATTTTACACATTCATTCCGATCGGTTTCAGTTTTCATCCACCATTTTCTAAAATATATTCATGCTGTAGACTGTCGCCTAAAAATGTGCCCTAATCACTGTAGTACCGCCGGCCTTTAATGAGGTCAGAAAAAGATGAAAATGATTAGAAAATCATAAATAGACGGATAGGCAATACAAGATACGGAAGTGGGAGCACCGAGGTGCCAAAATTATTTTTTCATGTTTACACGCTTGGTCCGCGTTGATGATGGCCTACTGTGAAGATCAATACTCGCGTCCACAGGGCGTAACTTGGTAAAACCATCCCACAGATATACCGTCGTGCTGGGGCTAGGAGAACAGTCCACTCCTTCGCCCTTTCAGATAGCTGCACTAGTAGCCAGTCAGCATTAAAAACTGCCCACAATTTAGCAGCGACTATTTCTCACTGTGCGGCCCCATGTTGTGCGGAATAACCAAGGCTGTGCTCCCCCTGATTTCGGTGCGGCTTGCTGGCAGCTGCGAGGCACACTGACGAAAGAAAAACAGCAATCGTTAGTGCAGTTATGCAAGCCGCTCGAGACACGAAATGGAACGTGCGCATCTGGCGCTTCTACTCTGCGCCACCGGCGACACACACGAGAGAGATCGCCAGGGACGAAAAATTAACAAGAGTACGACGAGGTCCTCCTCCGCTATTCAATCGTCCCACCCAGAAATACTATCGGAGACATTTGGCAATGAACAGGTGTGGGGAACACCTGCTCACACGCATTACGATAAGCCACCACGGTTCCGCTCGGCACTTTCTCCACGGAATAAGGCCAGCTGGCGGCAGCTGCCCGTTCCTCAGATGGCGCCAAACAGCCTGCGTAATAAAAATTGCAGCTGTTACGTGTTAAACAATCGTCACTTCTCTAGACCGCCATAAAGGCGCCCGCTATCAGTCTACAAGATATATCTAGGTACTTCAGTCTTTGCCTATGTTCAAATGACATACTTCGCATGATAATCTAGTTTATTTACTGTATTTAATTTCAGTGCCAAAGAACTTGTAATGTGCTGACATCTATTTTAGACGTCTTTTTCGGCGAAGTTCTTGTTCATGTTGTATGTTCATTCACCTCAGACAAACTTTCTGAGGTTGTTCAGGGATAATTTCGAGCATTTTAAGGGAACCACAGTCTCTGATGGCTCCTTAGAGAGTTATTGCTTTTCGTTTTGTTTCTTACTACAATTAGCTTTGAATTTACACTGACAGAAAAATTTTAACACAAAAATATAATCGGGATTACATTTTGCTAGTTAACATATTTAAGTGATAAACACTGCAAGATCACAGGTTAATGTAAGCGCCAGATAAACCATTGCAAATGTGAGATGCTGGTACATTGCTACCGATAAGGTGACCATATTTTCTAGACTCAAATTCGGGACATTAACATGTTTCCTAGGCCCAAATCCGGGACACATTAAAAATTTTGCAAAATAGGCTATATTTATTTATTATACGAGAAGAAGGTTTCAATTAAATGTAATAAATACAAAATATCAAATTTGTTACAAAGAAAAGCACATTTACATTTTATTAATACCTTCTAAGATGAATGAGTGTGATCAGGGCAACTGTATTTATCAGTGCTGTGAGTCCGAAGGACTAATGTCATTGATGAATGGAAATTCTTCCTGCAATTGTTCATTGAAGGAGCACTTGCGCTTCTTTGAACTCATTCTTGCGAAGAAGTATTGTTTTTGTTATTGACGACGAAAAACAACTAAACTTATCAAACGTAATATACGATAACACGACGTAACACAAAATTCAATCTGATATAATATGGCGTACACAGATGACAAATGGTAGTATTCTAGACACCAGCATACACTGCGTTGGCGACGCCAAAGTCAACAACAGCGTATATTACTGTTCGCCTGTTCGAGTTACTTTATATTTCGTCTGCATGTTTGCCATAAAACCTCCTCTGCCTCTTCCATGGCTATCAGAAAATATGCAGATTTCTTCCTTCTTCTGTCGAGTTACGATTAGAACCGTTTCGACCGCGCGAATGCGTTCGAGAGCGACTTTTTCTCAGTTGCCGTGGTCTCTGACTGCCCATTAGCTGTTCGAGCTGCGGCCAAGACATGTTTGCAAAGTAGAAACAGTCAGATAACGGTTTCGACAATTTGTCGTACCCTCTTGTCAAACGATTTCCCACCATAACTAAAACTAATAATAAAATATACCGATACAGGTGAAATGAATGTCTAATTTGGGACAAAATGGGGTCATGATTGTTAATTTCGGGACAAACAGGTGTCCCGAATTACCTTTGAAAAAATTCGGGACAGAGACACAAAAATCGGGACACGTTACTACCGGTTTAACCGCCAGAATGTTGAATGCAAGTAATCCAACGTGCAGTTTGTGGGATTGAGTTTCATGCGTGTTGCACTAGTCGGTTAATATAGGGACTACGCTCGCGTTGTCGTCCGATGACATCCCATGTGTGCTCAATTGGGAGTCAGGCCTGGTGATCGAGCAGGCCGAGGCAAAGTAGACAGACTGTACAGCACGTTGAATTACAACAGCGGTAAGCAGTTGGAAACACTCCTGGAATGCTGTTAAATGGGTGGTAGCACAACATATCGAAACACCAGAGTGACGTACAAAGTTGAGTCAGTGTACGTGGGATAACCATGAGAGTGCTCCTGCTGTCAAACGAAATCGCACCCCAGATCATAACACCAGATTAGGTCCAGTGTGTGTGTGTGAGTTGGTTACTCCTAAACCTTCACCCTGCCCTCCAATAAACTCTCGCTTGACATCACTGAAGTAACGAATGGGTACAAGGCTTCTGACTCGGTGTTGTCCTTTAAGTAATTTATACCGTTTGGAGTTCCGACTTCTCGCGACTACATTCCTGTGGCTACCGCTGCCAGCAGTCATCTACAGTGACTATATCACAGCTCTACAAAATAAATTTTTTTTTTCGTTGCCAGGGAAGTTTGAACGAAAATGGGATATTGTTATGATACTCATTCCGAGTATATTTGTCCTTTTTCCAAATTGGCTCTGGTTTTTGAGATATAGGTTATTTGTGGAAATGAGAGTTTCATGTGGATAATATCGACTGCAGGGTCCATATATGGTGTAATGTATTTGCTACCTGTTTTTTAATTAGTGATATTGTACTATCTTTATTAAACAATTGTGCTCAGGGAGTGCATCTGTGTGGTTGAGGATTACATCATGCAAACATCACAGTCAGCATGTGTTCAGTCCTGTTGTGCGGTGCGTGTGTTGCTTGGACAACAAAGTGGATACACAAAGCACCCATGTTTTATCTGCATGTGGGATAGTAGGGCAAAGCACGAACATTGGAAGCAGAAAACATCGCCTCCAAGGGAACATATGGCTGTTGGTGAAGCAAACATCATTAATGAACCTCTGGTTAGTAGGGACAAGATTGTTCTTCCACCATTACATATTAAGTTAGGACTAATGAAGCAATTCACCAAAGCTTTAGACAGAAATGGTAATTGCTTCACATACATCTGCAATACGTTCCCTGGACTCAGTAGTGAAAAACTTAAGGCAGGAATATTTGATGGTCCTCAAATTCGCAGGCTCATCAACGATACCAATTTTACAAGTGTCATGACTGTCACTGAAGCATCGGCCTGGAACAGTTTTGTCGCTGTTGTAAAATGTTTTTTGGGCAATCATAAAGCTCCCAATTACGAGGAACTGGTCAAAAACATGCACACTAACTTTCAAAACTTAGGAGCTAACATGAGCATAAAATTGCACTTCCTTCACAGCCACTTGGATCGATTTCCTCGTAATCTAGGTGATTTCAGTGAGGAACAAGGAGAGCGGTTCCATCAAGATATGAAAGGAATAGAGGAAAGATATAAAGGAAGATGGGACAGGCATATAATGGCAGATTATTGCTGGAATCTGCAACGTGACTGTTCTGAAGAGACCTATAAAAGGAAAGCGTGCAGGAAGCGGTTCGTCATGGACGGAAAATGATATACTTATAGAGAAACTTTTCAATTATGTTTTATACGTGGACAAATGCCTATCAGGTTTTCATAGAAGCTATTTATAAAGATTATTTTCTTTTTTCATTGTAGTTTGTAGCGCTCGAGTTCAGTATTAGCAACTTTTTTCTAATTTTTTGAATAAATTATGCATTATCTCAAAAACTAGAGCCAAACTGCATAAATGGTTGCTATATTCGTCCTCAGCACCACTAACCCATCCTAAAGCCACTCAAATATCCTTGGCAAGAAAATGAGTGTTGACCAGTGTATTCCTTCAAAGTCTTTCTGCAATATCACAGCAAGAACATCCAGCTTCTCGCAGCTCTATTACACGATCTTATTCAGACTCAGTGAGGTGTTGATTATGGCGTTTCTGTCGCCAAGTCCACTCTCAAATACAACTAACGCTCACGACTGTTACAGCGTATATTTAAAACTACCTGATTTGCATCTTCACAGTGGCGCTAGTAGTGTCACTCTCCTGCGATTGGAGCGAAATTTTGGTAGACATCTTTCAGACGTCTACACACGCCTACCAACTTTCTCTTATGTTGCACATCATCTCCTTGGTGTTGCGATTTTTTTCCGTCAGTGTATATTGTGCTGAAAATAGTGCACAACAGTGCAAATTTTTACGGATTTTACTCTTTGTCTCCAAGTTTGCATTCAGTACTGCTCAGTATTGTCTTGGGTTTTTTTCTTTATCATTGTTCCCACGACATTCGCTTTTCCCCTCCGTCACCTGCATGACCTTCCTATGCGACATCAAATGACAGTTTTTTGGGCTTTTCTCGAATCATCTCAAAATTTTCACTGTCGACTGCGTTTTTCATTCTCGTATCGCATCTGCTTCCAGAGCTGATAAGCAGTTCGCCACATTATTCTTGTACGCACAAGTCCGTTGCTGCTGAGTATGATCTCCTTAGCTTCCTCTTCAGAAGGGAATATGCACCAGATCCTCCCCAGTGGATGGAGTCGACACTGTGAGACCCCTGCTGACTTCGTCTCCCCAACATCTCGACGGCCTGAGTTGACACTGAAATCAACAGTAGAAAATGGACACAATGCGGGAAGAACTCCCGCGGGATTAGAATTTTTTGCGCTCCCCAGATGCGGTAAAGATGAGGTGCTCCTGCAAACAGGCCGCCCTGCAAACTGCGCTCCGGTTCCACGAAAAGCAGCAGCGGCCCGGGAACGCTTCCTCGCATACGCTGTTATCTCGCTCGCTTCTAAGTAGCGAGCAGCCCCGTTTATCTGCCTGAGTACCCCTGCCACTCCCAAGAAAAACTACTACTCTCCCAATCGTTATCTCCGCTGAACGCACAAACTATTTTCATTATCAAATAGAGTATCGCTACACTTGGTTCACGCGGCATCCATACTTTCACTCAAGTTAGTTTTTCTTTCTCTCTGTGTATCACGCACGCCACTATCCGGGCGGGCTTTCCACTCAAATTACTTGGTTTAGTCATCCACGTTCACTATATGAACCACCATTCCTATTGATTTAAGATCCTATTGAGGGTTACTTTCAGATATCCTTCTCTACGGTGCCATTATCTTGCAAACGTCTGGCATCTAAGACCGTTTTCAATGAATGAAGTAATATTTTCGGAGAGTGAAATTCACGACAAAGTAATTTGTAGGACACCGCGAGAACAACACACAGAAAATAGACTTTTATAAAACACAGCTGGCAATATTTTGGCGAAGGGTTTGTGGCGAGTATCAATGTGATTTCTAAACGGAAGACTTCATACTGACTCCACTCGCCACAATTTATGTACGCAGAAGTGGACTTGTAATAAAACCAACAACAGAAGGCACTTCAGGCATGACTTGCCCATTTGTATAGTCCGCGGCCAAACGGACTGTAGTAAACATTGTTAGAAATGATCAGTACCAACACCAATCGTCTGGAAACGACTCATTGTTTGTGACTGCCAGTTTTTGACACCTAAGTCTCGACGCAAGCTGCTTGTATTAACTTTCATTTATGTATTCAAACATTTTTCCCGGATCAGTTTCGGGCATTATCGTTGATCGTCTACGGGTAAGGCATATAAAGGATATTGAAGAAAGTGTTCCATGCTACGTGCTCTACAATGCATACCTGGAGATGAGCATTTTTTCCATCTTCGCTACTACCAAACATCTTTTCTACTGGAATCTCCTTTCTCTTTCGAACGACCTACATTCCTCTGTAACTGCTCGTGGATAGCGTATTCACGTTTCTGAGTAAGTGCAGCGCTCGCATTAGGTCTAATGGAACCAGTTTGTGTTTTGATAAATTTGTGAAATGTTTTTACAGTGCAGTTTTATCCGTGCTGCTACATGCATAATAGAAACCTATTATTCCACACGGGAAATGGCAGACATCATTTATGGTTTGGCAAATATCTGCCATATCCCTTGTGAAATAAAAAAGGCTTCTATTATGTATGTAATTGCGAAGATAGAACTACAATATAAGGTTATTTCATAACTACCAAAATACAGCTTGTGAGTACAGTTGACCGCAACACCACTAACAGAGGTACACTAAATGCTGTATCCACGAATAACAACAAAACGCGATCTCATTTGTTCGTAATCGGAAAGAGCTTACTGCAGAAGAGACGTTTCACAGTTGCAAATATGAACGAGTTCCCACTGCTCTAAGGTATTCAGTTTAGAGCCCATGGTTTCTTGACTTTTCTCTTGCTTTGGCCCATACTAGCAGCTCTCAAAATACGGAATACTATCACTGGGCATAAAAACGCATTATCTGTGTAGTCTCTTATTACATCCACTAATGTACGATTCCTTGTATGATGGTACACGTAGCCACCTGATACGAAGTGTTTGGAGTGAGTATGCTAACGGTGGAATGTGTAAAAGTAAAAATCGTGCTATGGACCATCCGCTGTGTCGCCCCTGTGCATGTGTAAGCGCAAGAAACTATGCGAGACCATGTGAAAAATAGCCTAATAAAACAGGTAATGCCTATACACGACCAGCCCAATCTATGCACATAGATGTGAAGGAATTCCGCCTTGCCAACTGTTGTACTTCGTGAGAATGGTTCAATCTTATGTTGACTGGGGGCGTGAGGGGGTGGTGGGTAAAAAAACATATTCCACATGCCTTACTAATACTAGTATCTCCGTGGTTTAGGTAGGCCATGTATTGGCAGTGACTACATTATTACATTTCACATGGTGTCGGATGGTTTACGTGAGCTTACGTATGCACAGCGGTGACACACTGGATGGTTCACCGCATGATGTTTACCTTGTCATAGCGAGACAAAAGTGCAAAATATGGTCACTTTCTAGCTAGTGGTTTCCTATACTAACACACAAGGCGTTGTAAATAAGACATCGTACTAAAGGAATACACAAATGATGTATTTTAATACCTAGTGACTATGTATGCTCTAGTCTCAGATGACTGAGCGTAATACTTTAAACTGGTCCGGCAAAAAAGTTTCTATAAGAAAAAAAATAGAAGCATCTGTCGAAACTTGCGTGCCAAGAAACGACAATCACGATCATCAGAACCATACATCATCGAAGCTTCAAAGTGATTATTTCTTGGTTTGGAAAATACTTACAAAAGCATGTGAATTGTGTTTGTTTCGATGACATCTAAATATAACTCATATTTCGTCACTTTAAAAATAAGTGAGTGAATTTGTTTACATCTAATCTCGTTCCGGCGTAATTGCATTAATCATATTCGCTTAACCATGCAGAAAGAAATATCTGGAATGTGCAAATAAGTCAAAGATGTACATTTTATTTAAGTACGATGCAGTGAATTGATTTCGCACTGTAACAAAATACTCTTTAGCATCCTTAATTGTAATTAGGTCTATGCGATCATCTAAAACATTAAATTTGAGAGGCTCTAAGGAGAGACACTTCAGTGTACTAGAATGTATCGCCCAACAGGAAGTTCCTTAATTCAGTTTTCAACACCACCACATTATCTACATGAACGGTCCGGCAGGGTGGTTGAGTGCATGTGTACACGTGTATCTGCATTCTTCCTGTACCACTGTTAATCCCTTGGAATGACTCTAGAGGCTGTGTGTTATCTTAGCGCTACTTTCGTGTTTTTCACTATTTTCTGAGAAATGAGAATTATTGTTTGTGACAAAGGACATTAATAAACATACATACTGTTCATTTGCTGTCAAAATACGATTTTAAAAGAGGTTTCTGCTTAACGTTCTAGAATTAACACCAGATACAACTCTTCTAACGCGCTCCCGTATCCCGAAAACATTGTCCCTGCAAGTTGTCAAATAAAAGAAAACAGGATTCCATACTTCTGGGTCCAGAATGGTTAAGGACTACGGCAGCCGCCTTTGCGACGGCGGGCGTTGTCTGCCTGCAGTGGTGAGCGCTGCGTAGCGAGGGCAGGTGGCGCTGTTTCCGCGCAGCAGGAGACGAGGCTGCAGTGTTCACATGTGCGGCATGCGTCACCGCACATTGCGTCACTGCCCGATACACTCGCCTCCCGCCGCCGGAAACTGCCGGGCCATGGCGCGAAAAGCCCACCGGGCGCTGGCTGCCACAGGTATGTGGTGTCGGCCACGCTCCGAGCTTACACTCTGGACCGCTTTAAGGCCACATCCTCAAGGGCAGATAATTATTGACAGGAACGCGACTGCGCTTTTCCAGAATTTCTGACGGGATATATTGTTCACCACCTACATTGACGATTCGAAGAACCGCTTAACACAGTTTGGGACGTTCGTCCGTCCTCTGAGCTGCCGTGGGGTCGCGAGAAGACAAATTATGCGACGTATTACTCCGCAGGTTTATTCGGAAATATTTATTGCCGGATCTCGAATTGACACACTATCAAATCATTCTAAATACGTGTGGGCAGCCTCGCTGTAGCCCGTGAGGTAGAGTTGAACGCCTCACTCCGCCTAACAAAATCTGTTACAGCCCTGAAGCCAGGAAACTACTTCCTGAAAGATTACGAGGTTGACCAATTGGCTTGAAAATGTCAACGCCAACAGTTATTACGCTGTCTCAAGTTCGTTCCTACAGATTTCCGCCGATGTCACGCAAGAACACCTCGCTTCAAATTTCCGCGGAAATTAAAGCTCGCGAAGTCAAATTTTTATCGCCCACCACATCCGTGATCTGATACGATAGACTAAGCAGAATTCCACGACTGCGCAAGGGAACGCGCTTTCGAATACTTGTACGCAATCTGTACAGGAAAGCTAACCTCGTTGACCAGGCTTTCAAAATGGTAACTACTTCAAATCTGAGAATCCACCGCCAGAGGGAATGCGACTTCCCTTGCAATCCGGCGAGGGCTGCCGGCTGAATCCTGATTTCGCCGTCTCCAGTATCACTCCACAAAACTGTTTGACTTCCTAACAATCAACGTCAAGGGCCGAATGCCGGCCTTTCAACTAGCCATTCCTGATCCCACTAGTAGCACACGTGCTCCTTGCCAGGACTTTCGGAGCTTTGTTTTCAACGGACACCAGAAAACACCTGCCGTCATGGCAGCGTCATGGCCCATGTCACAAACCTTTATAGAGGAAACTGACTCTAGTGTGCGCTACGGTCAACAGTACGAGTACAAAGGCGCTGCCG